>NC_092596.1:7723951-8027419 GCF_047663525.1 Anas platyrhynchos
ACCTTGTTTACTATTCCCGTTCCCTCCTCACCCCCGTCTGACTGACAAGACGACTCATGCCTCAGCCCATTTGATTTGCTAATATCTTTCAACTTCTTCCAACAGTGGCATTTTTAAAACTCCCACACCTGCTTTAATTAAACCGTGGCAGCCTGTTTCCAAGGCCCGCGCTCTGTCGCTAAGGTCTCTGCTTCAGAGGTGAAAATTAATAACCTGCAGTCAAATTAAACTCAGAGAGTGACGAGGAAAGCACCCCGGTTCAGATCCCCAAGCCCGTTAAAAGTCTCTCCAGCATCCAAGCCTTCTTTATGTCCATCTGTTACCAGCGCTGCCCTACTTCTGCTTATTCAGGGAAAATCCTACGGAGATTAAAAAAGGGAATAAAACTAAATTTGAAACAGAAAGGGCTTTACAAGTAGCACAATGCACGTCTATAAATTCATTTAGTTTGTGTACTTAGAGAAAGATCCGCAGCCAAAAAAAGGTGTTTTTTTCTTTTTAAAGCGAATGAGAGCTTAGCAGTACAATTCACAAGATCTACAGGGAACCGCTGCCCAAAATCCCCTAGCCACGACCTTCAAGGCCCGAAGGGACCGAGGAAGCCACACACACCCCCCCTGCTCCTTCCTCAGCCCCATGGCAGGACCCAGGGCCAAGTGCCCAGCACCCCCGGCATGGCCATGCCTCCTGCCCCGAATGCGCGCAGCCCTCCCTGGTCTCACATCACACCGAGCTCCTGCCTGCCCCCCTCAAACCCCGTGGGGATCCCGCTGGAGCTGGGTGATTTCAGAGCACACACCCCAGCCTGGTCCTACACCCACAGATACATACTGACCCCTGGGACGGGCAGCTTTTCCCCTTTTTTCCTGCAGCAGCAGCAACCACGGCGGTGGGATGGTTGGGAACGATCTGGGCATGGCACAGAGCTCTGCTGGCCTCCAGGGGAGCACAGCCTGACTGTCAGTGTTACAGCTCGGCTCTCAATAAAAAAAGCTATGGCAGAAGGCAAGTAGGTTGGTCTCCCACGTCCTCACATCACCATCAGGCAGGTGAAGGCTTAATGAGCAGGTCACATTTATAAGGTGGTGGCCACAGTTCATCAAAATGCACAGAGGAACGTGGAGGAGCCTTTCGCATTCGCTCCTTGTTCCTCTAGCTCAATTATTTAACGCAAGCTGCGACCCGCGGCCCCAGACGAGGGCTTTAAGCACCTCGGATCACAGCCACGTTTCGATGGCTTCAATTAGTCTGAGTTTCAAGTGCTTGGGGAGAGACCCTTCCCCAAGCAAGGTGTGCAGAGAGGCGCACAGGGAGGGCTCCCAGAGCCCAGCCCTACAAGTCCGGGCTGTCCAGCAACAGCCAGGACAACAAGGAGAGCGTTGAGCTTTCTCTCTCCCACGGTGTGCATTTGTGGTATTTCCATGCCTACTTTTCTAACGGACCTGGGTCAGGTCGGTCTCAAGGTTTCCAGTGCCTCCCCACACTCCTCCCTTTGTTTTCTCGTGCCTGCCATCAGCTGCACCGGCCAGGGAGCAGCTGGGCAAGCAAAACAGGCAGGGAAAGGAGCAGCTGGGACCAGCCCCAACGTCACCCGGAGAACTTCTTGTGCTGGAGCATCATCTGCAGCTCCCATCAGCAGAAGGAAACCTCTTTGTTCAGTCCCTCTATTAACCACTGACTTTCAGAGCTGGGATAATTGCACAAAGAGGCACTCTTCTTCGATACTTCAGGCTGCTGCAGCACCACGAAGTTTCTCTCCCAAGCCAGCACTGCCCTGAATCGCCCACAGAAGTTAAATCAAAGAAAGGCAAAGAGATTTCTTCCCCACCTGCCATCTGCAAAGGCATGGAAATTCACCTGATAAACAGAACCACATGCTTTCATCGTAGGCTACTTTTCAAGATCCCTTCAAGTCTCACAGCTCCCTCATCAGCCTTTCACTAACACAGACAGTCCACAGCCTTCCCCACCAAGCTCAATCCACAAAGGAGCGTTTTAATCTTGTTTCATTTTGAAAAACATTCGCAATTCACTTTCTGACACTCCTTTTCTTTGAGCTACCATCCCTGTTCCCCTCCCTAAACCTACAATCCTCGCTGGTGTCCTTTGAAATTGTTAAAACTCATCTGCCTACAACAATTACCAACTCACTGCTTTAATTTCAAATGAGATGAGATCCCTCTCGGGCTTGTTTTTATTAGTGCAGAGGAAACAGGCCATAGGCTCAAAGAGTCTCTGGCTTGCCAGGAAGAAAGCGGTAGGAAGGGGCATCGCCCTCCCGCTGTTCCCATGTCTTTCATTTCTGCATTGCCACACCACGTTACGCGGTACCAGTGCAGCGAGGTGTGCAGTAACACGAGGGGACAGGCAGATCCAGGAGGAGCCAAAGGTTTCCCCTTGAAGTCATTTCACAGCAGGGATGCTCAACAGCAAATACAGGGTGTAAAACACGGACGAGGATCATCTAACATCTTCCAGAGCACTTACAATTTTAGGTCGCAGACCAGCTGAAGTCTACAGAGGTCAAATCTCAGGAGCACTTATAAAACCACGGTCAAATAAATAAAGGGGTTAAAACCAGCTACAGCGCTGGCTGGAAAGCCTTTCTGGAGAAAAGCAATTCCTTTATTAAATGTATATCCCCACATGCACACGAGGCCATAAATATGTAACATTCTCTCCCTCTAGTGGCTGGAGGCTTGGAAATAAAGGGGATGGAAAATGACCTTGCAATTCCAGGAGAAAAATGGAGTTGGTCCCAGTGTGTCTATCCCCTAAACCCTGCAGGGAGCCAGCCATCACCCTGGCAGGTACTAAGCCTGCGACAGGGCTGAGGCATTGCGTCCTCTGCAGCAGCACTCTGCAGAGCGGGATGCAGCGAGCTGCTAGCTCCAGTTCAGCTCATTTTCACCAGCCACCTGCAGGTTCTTGAGCTAGAGCCACTGACCTACCTGCTTTGCCTGTGTGCATTTGGTTTTCGATGCTCCGTTGTATGAGACTCGTGCTTGTTAGCGCACCGTGGCCAAGAACACGTAAGAGCCGCGCTGTGCTTATCCTCACCGTATCATCCAGCCCGTCTGCCAGGTCTGCTCGCACCTTCCCACCGTCGGCATGCTTGGAGGAGAGCACGAGGCGTAAAAAGCTCACCCGGGGATGGTCTGACAGCACAAAGAGAGCAGCAGCAGCACAAACCAAGACGGTATCATACGCAAAGCTCCCCAATGAACTGTTTCTGAATGCTTTCCTCTTACTGTTAGCACTGCTCAAGGGTTTTAAAAGATCACAAAATACCAAACTCCACAATACACCCCAGGTTCCCAGATTTATGTACGCAGCTTCTCCAGTTGGTTGAGTGCTGGGACTTGCTTTCACATAAGCCTTCTGCTGCTCTACCCATCGTGTAAGGGGTACCAGCGTGGTCCAACCTCCACTTTGAAGAAACGTGGCATTGTTCAGAAGGGCAGCATTCTTGGAAGGCGGCGTGGCACCACCAGGTCACGACAGCTCCCCTCCCCAGCTGCAATATAATGCTACCAGTTCATTTATTTTAGTTAAAAAAAGTCGCACTCGGTATCAGACATCATTACCTCAGCACAAAATGAGTGTGTGTGGGTATGAGTGCTGGATGAATATTCTTGACAACAACAGCAAAAATGTTCTTATAAAAACCTGGGGGAAAAGGAAGAAAGAGGTGGGGGCTGCTATCCAAGAGAGTTGGTGGGTTTGACTCAAAGATGACACTTACAAATACTCTTTGCAGTTTTCTCAGGCTGGCGTTCCCATCACAAGCATGTCTGAGCCTTTCCAACTCCCCTGGGAAGAGACGGTGAGCTGAAGGTCTCAACTCTGCACTGATTTGCACACCCAGGAAAAAATATCCTGGAGGGACACCTGTTTTGAACTGGGAAGGGTTAAGAGAGCTGCCCACAAGCCCTCTGGCCATTAGAGCTCAGAGACTTTTCTCCCCTTTTCACTTCTGTGACAAGCCTGGAAAGGCAGAGACCAGCCTCATTGTATGACCATAACCACTTACATGCTGCTCTTTTCTTCTTTCTTTTTTTTTTTTAATGTAAATTTTTTATTTTTTAAATTTTTTTTAATTTAAAATATTTATTTAAAAAAAAAAAAAGCATACTACATACACCCAAGCAGATGCCTGTAAGAACCGAGGCAGGCAGATGTTAAAAACCACGTTTCTGCCAAAATCCCAGGAAGCTGCCCCATGCGTTTCTTGCATTGCCTTCCCAGCTACTCCTGATTCAAGAGAGCCAGGCCCACACTTTGCCTTCCAAAACTGTCCTTTGCCGTTTGGTGCTTTGCTTGGCAGTGAGGCTTATAATTCAGTCCCAAATGCTCCCCAGCATCACTGCTGAGTACGAGGGATTATGCAGAGGTAAAGACTTCAGGCACCCATGTGGTGTGAAGTCAGAACACCATCTCCTGCCTTCTGGAGTGCTAAATATACCAATATTTTACTACATACTTGCCTGCTTAGCTATCTCAAGAGCAGTCTGTATCAGTCCCTAAAGAAGGCAGTTTGCTATTTATATATAATGTGCTTAGCAATTTTTGTCACTAAAGCTCCATAGATATATTATGCATGGGGCTTTTCATCCTTATAAACTTCAACACGGGAAAAATCTGTGCTATAAACTAAGCTTCACAGGTTCTTGGAAAGGAACCTTGTCAGGCGGGATGAGTGTCCTAACACCTCCGAGAGCGTAATTCTTGTAAACTAAGGATTTTAACAATGCTTAGAACATGGCATGAGAAATAAGTTAGACTGCATGGCAATTTTCAATGGCTGCCTGTCTATCTATGGGAACGGTAGATGTTTGTTTCACCCTAGATTTACACAAAATAAAGAGGAATATAAAGTTCCTCACGAAAGAAGCAGGCAAGATTACTCGCATAAGCCAGGTAAGACTGCAAGATCATCTTTTCAAATTGCTCCCCAAATCTACTGCTTCTGGAAACACATCAAGCACTGCCTGACGTGGCTGAAGACAATCAAGGAGAGTTTTCAGAATCTCAGCTGTGAAAAACAAGACAGAATCAAAGGTGCAATGCTAAAATAAATGCTGGGCGTGTGGCCCTTGCTTGCTTAACCTCTCAGCCAGATGGGACCTATAGCGGCGTTTGGAGTGCATGAAGCACCACAGAGCAAACCAGAGGTACCAGCAGCTACAAATGAAGCCAGAAAACTCCTCGAGTACACTCAACCAAGGAGTCTGGATCTAGCTGGGGTATTTTATTTTATTTTTGGAAGGGGGCGGATTTAAAGCGTACAGGATTGCTTATAAAACAACATTTTTCTTTATCAAGCTATGTTGTAAAAACATAAAAATAACCTTTTGGGGACAGCAACCTAACTGCAAAAGCATCGCAGAAGCATTTTTGTGTAGCGTGAAAAGATATGAAATGCATATTCTTAAAAAGAAACGCGTGGCTTATGTTTTACTCCGCTTCCACTGTGCAGCCGTATGTTGGCTGCTGGGTTCTATTAATAAACTCAGAGCTCTGCCATTATCCCACTTTGTGTCTGGATAAGCACGACCGATGCGCAATTTCGGGCACATAAATACTTAATGCTGATACCTTCGGTGGATAACGATGCTCAGATGTCAGCTCTGCCATAAAGAGAAGCCGATTCAGCCTCCTGCAAACTGCTCCGTTAGGAGCACGCTGATCCCATCCGATTCACAAACAAGAACGGGGAGGGCTTCCTCTGCACCTCCGAAGGACAAACATCCAGATTGGGTCTGTAATATCCACACGTGTGAGCACAGCCAAGCTGGCTGCAACTGTGTAGAAACACTGCAGTCTCAGTGAAGGTCCCGTGCCACGGCTGGCAGAGCCTTGCTTCCCTTCAATAAAACTACCCCCGGTGACACAAGGGGTGCCCGAGCCTTTCCTGGACGAAGGACACGGAATAATTTTGATTTCCCTCTGTTCCCTCCACAAATGACAACCCGCTTGCTCTCATCAGCAGGGGCAGAACACTGTCAGCACGGCTTTCCATCACATTGCCCATGACCAACTGGCATGACTTCATCCTAGACAAGACCCAAAGGTTACCTTCTACAAGGAGATAAATTTTGTTTAATCCAAAGAGGAGAGAGTGAGTTAACCTTCCCAACTCAAAATAAAGCAGATGGTTTCTTGCCATGATCTCAGTGCACCTCAGCTCTAACCAATACCCAGCTTGATTTGGTTACATGTCCTCCAAACCATTTCCCCATTTTTCTGAGCCAGTAAAACTTTACCAGAAACCAAGAAATAAAAACTGGTTTTCAGCAAGGATTCCCAAAACTGCTGCTCATTAGAGAACGTCTCTGTTAGTAATTTACTTTGATGCCTACAGTTCCAGCTGGAAACCAGAAAAAACATTTTGCTGAGAACCTCAGCAACAGGAAAGTCACATTTTCAGGAGGGATTTAGCACTTAGTGATCATTCATCAGGAGTCGTCTCTTTTTCTCCAAAGTCCCCAGTAGTAATCTAGATTTTCCCCTCTGAGGTTTTAAAGGAAAACAATGGGAAACCTCTTTCAGAAATCAATTAACTCCACAAAAATCAATTAACTCCGCAAAACCAAAGAACAGAATGAGCACTTCTTGCCCTGTGTGCATCACGTTCAGAATAGCAAGCCTGCCTGCGACATACGAGGCACTGCAGTGTTTCTCCATCTTGCTGGTCTGCTGGTGCTCCGTTCAGAGCTCACACTCTCCTTTCTTTACTCAATACCCAGGCTCTGTTTTCCAATGCTACATAAACCTCCCAGCACCATTTTGGCCCTGGTGGATATGAAAACTGCATGAAAAGAGAAAATGGCTCGTTACAATTCCCACCCCAAGCTTTTTTTCTTCTCCAATTTCTTGAATTTCAGTGTTATTTTTAACACCTAATAACAGCTCTGGTCCCCATCCTGGATGGAGCCAACTCCCGCACTACGCCAGGCGCTCCCTGCTCCCATTGACTTCAAGCCTACGTAAAACAGACCGAGTGAGCTCTAGCGGCTCTTAAATATTCACTTTTATTGTAATATTCTTAATCCTGAATCTTGTAAGACCTGGAATCATTTCACACTCATTTACAAGAATTATACACAATGCTCACTTTCTCCTGCCCTGACGCGGAGCTCGCTGTCGCAGGCACCCATTATCTGACAGCCCCCAGGAACGCCGCACAAAGCATTAAGCCCCAAGTCAGGAACACTCAAGTGCACAATGTACCGCAGCCATCACGGAGCTGATCAGAAAATTGGGGCTTCTGCACAAAATGCTTGCAGATATTAAAGCAGGCTCTGGTTGTATAGGGTTGGTTTTTTGGGTTTTGTTGTGTGGGGGCTTTTTTTTTGTTTTTTTTAAACTTTTTTTTTAAACAAGCATTCTGAAGAAACTTTTCAGTTTCATCTAAAACCTGAAAGCTGCATCTCAGCAGAGACACTTCTTATAGTTCAGAGCCTTAAATTCATCTGATTTCGTATTTAAGCCCTCACCCTCAGAACGGAGGAGAAAACAAGACAGCAAACACCACCCAGATCAGTTGCAAACCCAGTTTTCTGACCACAACCCACAATCTCCATGGCAAATATTCAAGCAGCCCTGAACAAAACTGTTCAGAGCATGGGGCTGGGAGCACGCTGCTCCATCGCTCCTGGGCTAGTAATGATGAGCAAACAGTAGGGCACCAACAGGGAGGTGTCCTGTTGGATGCTGCGGTCCTCCTGGCTCCAAAAGGAGCAAAATAAAGCAATTCCATGACTACCTGTGTCATGCCAAAGGAAGGCAGGGAAAGTATCTCCAAACAGCGCGTTTAAAGGCATTGCTTTGTCTTTTTAACGCCTCCCTTCCTGTCACTTCCACCAGCACCCATCCCAGTGCCTCCCAGCACCAAGGGCTGCCGATGGTTTTCAGAGCCCAGCGAGCAGGGCCAGCATCATTTCACCTGGAAACGAGGACATTCAATTGGATTTTTGTTTTTTTTCCAGCTTCTTAGAAATAGTCAGGGGGGACCTAATATTAGCTCTTCCAGGAATAGTTATGTGGCTAAAAAGAGAACAAAGGTGATAAAATAGACTGTCTGCAGCAGCTGTAGAAGAGGTTTTATTCCTCCAGCCTGTCTGTTGTTATCCCCAGGAGCTTCTGCCTTTCGTTGTCACTTGATGGAAGACCTGGATAAAACTCTTGGGTCAGCTCTGTGACACCCAGCTGTCAGGGGGACAGGATTAAATGCCCATCTGCCACAGCTGACCACAAATATATGGAAGGTGATAAGGAAGGAGGAACCTCTGGGCAGCTCGAGCAGCTCCCCCTGCCTGCTGTATTAAGGAGCATACCCCACAGAGGGCGAACCACAACGTGATGCACTTTGCGTTCCCTTGAGAAGGGCTTTAGAGAACTGAACACACCGATGGGGAGGTGCTATCAAAGGGACAAGGGGGGCTTTGACCCCCATCTGGAGCGGGACCCCGAACTGCAGCCTCACCCCCGTGCAGCCAGGGTGTGCTTGCCACGCGTGGCTCCCCCAGGACCAAGCGAATTCCATCCCTTCTGGGCAAGGATATTCCCAATCTCTTCCAAAGAAAATACCTGCCTCTCATTTTTTAAGTGATAAATCACCTGAGGGTTAAATGCTCACCCTTTGGTCACCCTGGCCAGGCGACGAACACCTTACCTGCAACAAATGGGAGTGAGGTGGGTGCACTCCTGCCTTGCTAAAGCCCTGCTAAAACTAAGGTAGAGCATCAAAAGCCCTGAGTTAAATCCTCCTGGAAGTCTTGCTTTCAGCGGGTTGGGAAACAGTGGGGAACTGCATTATTTGTTTCCATTTTCACGACTGCATTCTGCCTTTTTGGGCCTCCACCAGGCCTGGTTTTAATGGCTTGCAAATTATACACAGGAACAGTCATAAACTGTACTGAAGTACCAAAGGACTTTTCCCCCCCCGCCCCTCCGAAACAAAAGCTTGACATGGTGCCGCCCTATTAAGCCTATCATGAATGTGCCTGCTTGGGTGACTGTAATTACAGGAATTTAGTGGGGCCTTTTGTTTTGCTCTACAGTGAAAAAAAAATAAAATAGGGAGCTGGAGGAAACGGGAAAAAAAAAAAAAAAAAAAAAGACCAGTGGACACAAAGAAGTTTTCCAGGAACCACATGAGGGCGGATGAAGGATTGCTGTTTGCAGAAACAGGAGTTCTGGACGGGGCAGGCAGAAAGGAAAAACAGCACCAGGGCTATGGGAGGATGCCAGGGAACCCCGTGTCCTGGAGCCTTTTAGTGGTGCAACTTGCTTCTCGCTCCGAAGGCACGGCCAGATCCCACAAACAGACCCAGCCCCTAAATACCTGTGCCACAACAGCCTCTGGGTGCCGTGCATTTGGGGCCAGGGCAGGCTCCGGAACCCAGCCCGAAGGGGGACGGGCCTTTGGCTTTGCTCTTTTTTCCTCCTGCACGCAGCACCGTTGTGTAACGGGAGCACGCAGATCTTCCCAGATGAGCCCCAAAACTCAAAAGCCGGCTCCTGTCCCAATTTCGGCATAATTACCACACGCAGACAGGGAAGTCTGCCCCCACGAATACAAAAGCTAATCGCTATTACAGAATAAAGCAGCTTCTTGAGATGTCATTTTTCCTCACTGATTCGGACAGCTGAGAGTAAATAACGGGTTGTCACTGCTGTCTTTTCCTCGCAGTGGGAGCAGGCCTGGAAATCCCTCAAGGAGAGTGGAAATCGGGTCCTGGGATGACGGGATGTTGAGCCCAGCTCAAGACACAGCGCACCCAAAAGTCACAGGTGGATCAAATGCCCGTCCTCACCTCCTCGGTGTGGAGCAGCAGCAGTCAGCACACGCCACCACGAGTGAAAACGGAGGCAGAGGAGCAGGGGCTGAGAGACATGAGCCAAACTCAACACAACAGCTCCAGCCCAAGGGACAGGTTTTACAAAAGAGCCCACGACACATATGCTCCTTTCCCTTCTGTTCAAAAAAAATAAAAAAAAAAGATGCAATTTGTCCTTTCGATGTTACAGTTTGGGGGTAGGTGGTGAGGACTGACTCAGCCTGGGATAAAACAGGGACAGGATAAAACACCTGCAGCAGGGACGGGATAAAACACCACTAAATGTCCTTTCCTCTAGACCCTTGGGAGAAATATTGCAACCAGAGACCCGAAGGACTACGAGAGCAGCCAAGGACCAACCTAGAGGGGCTCCTCCAGTGACAATTTGCTGCTTTGCCTCAAAAACACGAGCCCAAATCCTCCTGCCTGCAACGTCCCCCGGTGCTCTCTCCTCCCTGTGCCTTTGCTGCACTGCACAACCTGGAGCCCTGCATATTCAGGCGGTTCCAGAACGACCCAGGCTCTTCGCAGGGACCAAAACACGCGTCACCACATCTGCACATCAAAGACCTTGCAGCCACAGCATCTGCAGGGACGGGAGAGGGAACGAGCAAAACAGAGGTGACAGTGGGGACTGGTTTTTGCTCACAGGGAGCTCCCCGATGATTTTTTTATTATTATTCTTTGTCAGAGTGTATTTTAAGCTCTGGAAGGCTGCAGTTCCGCTGAGCTTTCATAATTCCTGCTCAGCACAAACCAGGCTTCACCAGCCCTCCTCCCTCCCTTTGCAACCCTGCCTAGGATCCAAACAAAGTGTCAGCTAGAGACGGATGTCAGACGGAGAGCTGCTGGCACAGAGGGGTTGTTTTTGCATTTTTGCTTTTCTACGTAAGTTTGCATTATCCACGGCGACTTGAATATTCAGATAGCTCAGATACCAGGAGCCAACGTGTCCAGTACGTGCTAAAAGAAGGCTGTCAGAAAAGAGAAGCCAGTTCCTTTCAAATGCCCTGAGATGCTCGAATTGTTTTTGCTTTTCCTGGGCAGCCACCTCCCTTTTTGTTCTCTTCTGATGCAGTTGCAGAGAATATTAGTTCAGGTGCTGATCTCACATCCAGACCCTCTCAGTCCGAACAGAGCCCTGCGGTCACCTGAGCACTTCATCCACCGCCCCCAGAAAAGGTGCTGGAGTTGTCTCTGTCCTGAGCCTGCTGAAAACCTCCCCAAAGCTCAACACTGCCAGAGCAGTGCAGCTGCTGGGTTAATTTTGGCCAGATCTTTAAGGTCATCTCCATAATGACCATGCCTGAGCAGACGGGTCTCTTACAGGACCCAACCCCATGGTACCCTACTTCTGCAGAAAACCTTCGGCCGCCCATCTCAGAGGATCTGACAGCACAGGGACCTCCGCAGCAGCAGTACGGAAGGTAAGGTGCAGCGGGGTGATGGGATCACCCCCGCCCTGCCCAAGCAGCCAGCAGCAAGTCCCCAGCCTCCCACCCCCATGCCAAAACCTTCAGCCCATGTCACAAGAGCACGCTCTCTCATCAGATACCTTACACGACTCACCAACACAGTGTGAATGGTAAATGTCAGTGAGTGCAGTCTGAACCGTGGTTCAGCCTTCCCTTTGGGAGATGGATATTTATTTTGTAATGAACACAGGACTGGGGGTATTCGTGTGGATACAGGAACAGACCAGGGAAGGAGTGTGCACATACCTGCATCATTACCTCTCTCTAGTTTCTGATATTGTGTAGGTTCTTCCTATCCGTTACAGAGCTACAACAAAAAATAACCCATTAGCCAAACCCAGAAATAAACCCCAACAGCCTCAAGCTATAAATAACCAAGTCAGATACACTGGATTCTCCTGTTTTTGCCGTGCAAGGGCAAGACAACAGGAAAGGCAGGGAGAAAGGGTTTACTTAGAGCCATCTTCAATTTTTGCTTCCAGCACATTACTGTAAGAAGCAATAATGCTTATGTACCAATGCTGTGCAGACTGTCAGAGCACGAGACACGTGTGAGCTGCAGAAGCATGAAACACACTGCCTGTGTCTGTTCAGGTTTCCCTGAGCAGCCTATTGCCACGGGACACAGAAAGGTGTGAACTCGAGGCAGCAGGAAAGCCACAGCACACGTGGAGCAGTGTGACAGGCAGCTTGAGCCCGGCAGCTCCGCTCCTGCATCGAGAAGGCCTTGGTTCCCCCAGGCGCCTTTTTCAGGGCTTGAGGTTTGTGGAAGTGCAAAGTGCTGTGATGGGGACAGCAGCAGAGAGAGGAGGAACAAGAGGACATCTGAAAAGAAAATCCATGCACTGCAAAGCCAACATGACCACCCATCACCAAAAACCCCAGAATTAAGTGCCCGACTAAGTTTGCTAGGGAGATTTGGACAAACATAAAAGGAGGATTATTTCCTCCCCGCCTGAGCTCTGCCTGTCATTTCTAACCCCACGAGCCAGTCACTGCAGCCACTACAGAGCAGCACAGCTCCATCCCCTGGGGAAGAGCTCGGGGAAGTCCCTTGGTGATGTTTAGGCACCCCCCTCACAGGGGAACGCTTCCCAACAGTCTGGGGGGCTGGAATTTGGACAACCCCAGCACCACTGAGGCACCTCGATGATCAAAGCTTCAGGCTGCTGGGGATGCCCCAGAGGTCAGAGATGCTCAGCACCTTGCTTTGGCCAAAAGGGCTACTGGCTTTCTGTCCTGGCATCTTCGCAGTAGCTCTCAGTGCTAAAGCAGGCGGTAGAATACCTTAAAAAAGCTCTGTACCTTTCTTGCAATTCACTCCCTATCCCTTAGCCTTAATAAGACCTTGCAAACCTCATTTTTTCAGCTGATGATTCTCATCACATTCAGGCACAACTATTTTTGTTTAGGGATGTAGCACAGGAATAGTTTAAGTTATGCTTAAGAAAACCCCTTGGCATTTTAACAGGCATTGGCAAGAACCAATTTCAGAGCAGTGCCTTATAATGGATGTCTCCATGGATACCTCTTTGTCAGCACCTCATTAGATAAGAGCTGAGATGTGTGTGAGTACCTTCCCCTTCTGCATTTCAGAAGGTACCTGAAAAACACTAATTATGCAAATCTCCATCCTCTAAGTGATGGATACCGGTGAGTTCAGGTGACAAAACAGATAAGCTGAGCCACGCTAGGAAAGGAAGATGAGATTTCATTTAGACACTTCTTACAGCTGCTGACACTTTGGCAATTACCAGAGACCAGGGAACCCCCTTAGGCCACAATGGTTTTTTTTCACCTCCTCCTTTTCTTTTTAACATAAAAAAGCAAGCAGATGGAAAGGAAGAGAACAATGGAGAGGCAAAACTCAGAGAGCAGCACCTGGAGCTCCTGCTGTTTTTGGAAGAAGGCAGAGGAGTCTGCGTGGCAGAACATCACCAGGACTAGCAAGGACCTGGTAGGCAGAGAGACGCAGCCCAGAGGAGCTGAGACCAGCACTCCTAGATACTCCACAGACCAGTGACCAATTAGTCTGCATAAGGACCAATACACCCACTAAAATAAACATCCAGCTCTGGTAGAGATGCAGGAACAACAAAGCTAGCTTGACTTTCAGAACAGCATCAATAGCACTAAAATAGACAAAGATGGGATTGCGGGACCCGTGTTACCTGTAAGCTAGACACAGCTAACAAAAATCTCAGAAACGAGGTGAATTCTGTGAGATTGGTCCCACTGGGACCTTCAATTTGTTCTTCCACTGCTGAGCACAGCAGAGGTTATATGTGCTGCAATCTCCTGCTCCGGGAGCAGCTGGGAGCCCACTCAGCTCCTGGCATGGCTCAGAGCCACCGCAGGGAAAGGATTTTCTCTCTCCCTGAGCAGTCGCTGTAAGTCAGTGTAATTCACAGGAGAAATCCTTTGGACTGCTCTCAGTTATGCTGATGTGCAACAGCCCCATGGAGCTACCTACCAGCTGGGGATCACCGGCACGCTGCTTCTTGGCTGCGCTGCATTCCTCGCCTCGCAGGTAGGGGCAGAGAAACAGGGAAAATGCTGCCTGCAATACAGCCTGAGGGTCACACAGAGATGCAGTTTACAGGGAAGGGTTGCTGAGTTAAAAATGGTGACCCTCACAACATCACCTTGCTGGCAACTTGCACGCAGGCCCGCGGCTGTCTCACACCCTTCTCTGAAGTTCTTACAAAGTCCAGCTTGCATGGCTCACCTTCAAAATTAAAGGCCAGTTCCTTTCACCCTACACCACCCCTTCACCCTAAGGCACACCGATGCTGGGCACAGGAATCACTTCTTTCTCTTTCTGCCACGGGATTTTCGGACAAGCAGTAACTGTGCTGTGACTGAGCGAGCCAAATATTCCTGTTTCATCTGCCATACAAACACCAGTGGATTTGATTACGCCAGAACTGGCTCTCTTGTGGCCCGTCTTTATCGTTAGACCCTTACCTGGGGCTGTGTGAGCAGAAATATTTTGAGATTCTTCCAATGACAATTGCTTGTTCTTATTTAGTGCCTCTCACCCCCAAGAATCCCACAGCAGGAAAGGAAGATAGGAGAGGAAGCACTGAACCCTAAACCATCTACCTCAGCAGTGCCATGGGGCAGCTCTTTTACAGACACGGTGATGTGTACATGCATAAAAGGAAGAAATCACCCGTAACAAGGCAAAAAAAAAAAAAGTAAAAAAAATAAAAATAAAAAACCTTTACGCAGCAAGTTTCTCAGCACTGAGACCTGCAGCACAGTCCCACCAAATCCATCAGTCCTTTGGGGCCCTGCCACGTGGACAGGGCACATCTTGAGCAGTTTTTTCTCCCATCTGCTTTCTCCAGGAATCCTTCTCATGGAACAAAGCTTTGTCACACGTAAGGAAGAAGATACGTCCCCTCCTGACAAAACATCTCCCCTACATAAGGAAAATAGACTGAAAATGTCCCTGCTCCTACCTGCACTCCACACTCCCAAGAGTGGCAAGCGAGGGCTTCCAGCTACCAACCAAGCACTGTTAAACTCTGATTTCCTGAAGACTTACCTGGAGAAATTGCTGTGCTCACAGTAGATGTAGTAGCAACTTTAATCTTAAACGTCTTCTGCAATGAAAGCGAGTGGCTAAGGTTAATGCCAGCTAGATTCTTGATATTGAATACAACATCAGAAAGTTCAGCAACTGAAGAAAAAGGATTGTAACCTAGGCCAGCTGTAGCTCAGTTTTACCACTTTGCTCTCCAGCACCCACAGGAAGTTTTATGGCTTTCCTCGGCTACATTGACCCCTTTAGCCACACATGAATTCGAGCCTAGAGTTGCTGCAGAGATGGACGGAGAGCGCTCAGATAGCAGCTGTGCGCCTACCCTGCATGAGTACCTCTGGGATGTGATAGCCTTTTTGTCAGAGGACAACTTCTTTTTAATTCCCCATGAATTTCCTCAATAACTACAGCTTTCAGAATACATTTGAAGACAAAGACTTAATTGAATATTAATGCTATCGAAAAATAATGGGAGTTGAGAGTATGTCCTTGATCGTGTCTAGACAGAACCAGATATAATGGATTTCCAGTACCTAGGTAGTAGGTATAAATAGATTAACATTACTCACAGAGACCTGGAACATCTCCGTATGTTACCCAGCGAGGAGCGATCCTACAGCACAAAGCTTTCTAGCAGGTCTGTTATCTAACCAAGAGCGCACCGTTCAGCTCCTGACTTGCTCCCTACAAGAAGAATGGTCACGGGGCGCTGAGGAACCGCTCAATCCACTCACCTGTCTCTTCTGCTCTGGTGAAGGGAGCAACAGATGGCATCAGAACCAACAACAGAACCGAAGCTTCTTAAAATTTAAAGATCAGGATACTGCATCCGCAGACTGCAGGCACACGGACCCGGCTGTCGAGGAGCAGAAACACACGGGAATCCAGGCACCTATGTTCCAGACAAGCTCTCCTGCCACGGCTTAAGCCCACCAATTTGTTTCCCCGAGGGCAGCACAGAAATGTTCACTGGGACCCAGAGCTGCATTGGCAAAAGCAGCACAGTACTGGCATAAGCAGCATCCACGCTCTGCCAGGAGTTCATCAACACAAAGGCCTTTGTCAAGCAAGGGGAAGTAAAAAAAAGGAAAAAAGAGCAGGAGTGGGTTCATCTGTAAGTTACGGCTGTTTTAGGTGTAAGCCTGGGGGAATTAACTTTGACACTCCCTTTCAGCTTTTTTTGTTATTTCTCTTTTGCACAAACTTGCATCTCTCCGCTGTCAGACTTTGATGGTTTTATGTAACTGTTTAAAAATTGAACAAGCTTCTTAACTTAGGTTTAGCAGAACACACTTTTTTTTTTTTTTTTGCCTTTCTCTTTCTCGAATGCGCATTAAGAATAAAGATTGCAAGAAAAAAAAAAAAAAAAAAAAAAAAAACAAGACCTTTCCCATCCACTGACATCAGCCACTGTAGTACACAAAGCCGCGTCCTTGAGGACTCTATTTTTTGTACATTCTGTTCCAGCACAAGCCGACGCATCTGCAGCCCCCGTGGGCTTTACAGCTGGTAGCTGGAAAGAAAGATTCATCCCAGGGAAAATACACAGGTTAACCACAGCAACAGCAGCCACAGGGCAGCTCTTCAACAGAGGGCAGGAACAATGAAAGAAACCCCCAGACCTCAGCAGTACGGCAGGGCAGCCAGAGCTCCCAAGGGGCAGGAAGGGGCTAGCCCCACATTATGGCCTGATAAAGAAGTCAGGGACCTGCTGCTGTCAGGAGAATTTGGTTTTACTTTTATTTAAATATAAGTTTCTGCGCAACTAGATGAAAATGCTTGAGAAGAGACTCCCTCAAGGCTCAAAAACCAGAGGCAAATAGCCTCCACCCTTTTCTGTGTGTTTGTATTTCTTAATTACATTCGTTTCTAAGCCAGAATCACATTTGTTGATGCTCCGGGTTGGCAGTGCTGTTGGTAAAGACATTGGGGAAACCCAGTAAAAAATAACAGCAACATTTGTAATTAGAGCCCTGCTCTCCTGCCACTTTGTCTGTTGGGAAGTGTCTGCCTGTGTTTGTACTGGGAGCTCTTCAGGGCACACGCTGCTTCTTACTGTTTGCACGAGCTCACACCAAGAGGCTTGGTCTTGACCGGGGGCCACGAGCTACCAACACCAAAGGGGCAGCACATCTCTCAGCATCATCAAAATAAGGCAAACCTTTTGATAACCCAAGTCTTACACCTGAGAACGGAGACACGAGCCTCGAAGGGATGGGGATGCTGAAGCATGGCAAAGCTTGGAGACTTCCAGCATCACACAGAGAGTCAGGAAGATGATATTCAAACGCAGCACCATTTACCGTGATAACCTGCTATTTATCTCCCAGCTGCATGGTTTGTCCGGGCACAGAACAGGAAGAACAGACCCCAAGTTTACGCTGCAGGTGGGACTCAGGGTCTAAAAGCTGGACATGGGAGCTGCCAGACCACGGTCCAGAAAACACAGCAGCAACCCAAGGGCATGCTGCGTGCTTTTAGAGCCCTGACAAAGAGACTGCAGCTTCATCCTTTTTTTTTTTTTTTATGGGGCCTGCTTATGCCTCTGCACGGCATGCCCCGAGTTTGGCATGATGTGACAAGGCATGCAGATCTAACCTGCAAAAGCACCAGCGAAAGGAGCACCCAATGCAGATTTGCAGAACAGTGATGTGTGTTGCAGCCACATCAGGCAAAAGCCAAGGAAAAGAATATCTGGGAGAAGATCCTGGCCCTGCCTCAGGGGCCGCAGGGGCACTGCTGCCAGCACAGGAGCTGCGGGTGCGGAGAGAGCGCGCTCCCATGCCGCCAGCAGCTGCAACACGGAGCGCGATGCCTGCTTTCCTGAGCTTCAAATCCTGCAATGCCTGCCCCAAACGCAGGCCGAGATGCTCGCAGCCACCCTGTTTCCTTACCCATTTCACACAAAGCCACGAGGGATCGTCGCCTGCCCTTGCAACTCCCGCAGAGGCGGCTGCACCATGCTCCGAGCCCGGCCGGTCTGCAGCACGTTACACAAGCCACGAGGGAGGCAGCTCCTTCGGGTTAACCCCAAATCCACAGCAGACCCACGGCTGCCTATGACAGCACCGCTCGGCTCGACCGCTCGGTGTCAAGCAAGAGTTATCCGCCGCCAAACTTCTGACCTACTTCTGCGTTGTGTTTCTCCCCCTCCCTGCTCCTGCCCTCAGTCCCCAATTAAATCTGCGTGAGATTTCCTCAATTATCCTCTTCCTGCTAATAGATGTGGAAAGAGGATGCCGTAACAATGTATTCCCCTGGCAGTGGTTCAAAATAAATCTCAGAATTAATGCTGAAGAGTGCAGGATGTATGAACACTTTAATTAACCACCAACATATAGAAAAGAGCAGTTATGTTCAAGACAGCTGATATGTTGCTGTCATCACAACACAAAATATAAAGTACTGAGCATCCTGGTGCTCTTATTTAACTGACAGGCCAACAAATCAGCACTAACTTCCCCTTTCTGTGTAGCTGAGCCAATTTTTACCTGGGGTCAGCTATTTTAGGACACGACAATATTCAACTGGCACAGCCTAAACAGCGCCGTGCTTGAAAAACACTCTGAGATGGAGGAGGCAAACAGTCCTAACAGCTGAAAGGTTCGTGTCACCAAAGCCTTAGCTTCTCAGACACACGCACGTGACAGAACTGGAGTGGAGTGGAGAGACCAAACAGTAAAATCTCCATTTGGGGATGTTTGCAGGAAAAAAAAATAAAAAATCATACGTACCTCTGGAAAGAAGTGGGGCAGAAAGAGAGAGCTCCTACGTGAACACGGTGAGGAAGACAGTCTGATAAGTGCTTGCAGTTCGGGATGACTACAGAAATAATTTGAACAAGATTTTTAATTGAGACAAAAAAAGCCTGTGAGGAATAGGTAATAAACAGGGCCTGGGAATCGCTTTGCCCATTACAGGAGTCGGCAAGCCTCTGCTCAGCTTTATAGGCCCCTCTCGGCTCATCCCAGAAAAGCATGGCACGATAAGAAATTGCAAGTCTTCATTAAAAAAAGAGGCTTTGATCCAATGGAAACTACATCTACACACCTACAAGCAGGACTTTCCATCCTGGAGTTCCTATTTTATCTCCTTTATTTACTCAAAACTGGATCTTGGGCCAGAAGCACTCTGTGTTCTCCTAACGGCTAGATACTGCAATTAAACACATCACTGCGAAGGGAGATCTCAGCGTAGCAATACTACAGGAGAAAGGAAAAAAAATATAAAGTTTATTTTAAGCCTGGTGGAAAGCAACATGCAGCAAATTAAAGGATGCTGGGCCATAACCCTGCTGCAAACGCTCAGCAAAACTGAAAGGCAGCTCGCTCACGAGCACGCATCAAATAGCTGGGAGAACATTCTCCGAATTATTTAGGGTGTTGCAGTGCTGGGTGAGGCTGAAATGAAAACAGAGGAAGACTTAAGCCAAGTCGATGTGAAATTTTCACAAAATCCTCCAGCAGCAAGGAGCTGCCAGGCTGACCAACAACCGCACAGAAGCGGAGGGGCAAACAGGCACGCATTGAGCTGGCCATGGACTGGGTAGAAGGAGAAAAGGAAAGGAAAAAAAAAAGGCAAAAGGTACAATTCTGAACTATTCTCCAGTTTTTCTTCATGTCCTACGTGGCTGTTAAAAATGATTAACACCCCTGGGAACAGACTGTCATCTCTAAAAACCCTAGTTCTCTTTTTGTGCAGGAAAGGCAGTAACTGATCCCACTGAAATTGTAAGCAGTAATACCCTGCTCCTCTGGAAAACACACTTCCTCTAAACACCTCCTGAGAGACTCTAAACAAAAGGCTGCGGCTTCCCCTCCCGCCTCCCTCCCATCGCTGTTTGCTGTCCGTACACCCAAGGCCTTCGTTTCCACCTTAGTGCACATGCACCGAAGCTATTTCTGGCCGAGAGTGACGTGGCTCTGTTTGCATAACTGGGTTCCCACCTCCTGATCTCCTGCTCTAATAGTTTGCAAAATTAGCGCTGGAAAAGGCCCGATTCCCAAAAAGAGCTTGTAAAGTTTCGTTTGCCTTTATCCTAAGCCCACCCCCCACCCAAAAACAAAATAAAATCAAGTGGTAGGCAAGATTATTTCTGCAGAAGGGTTTGTGAAATGCTTCAGAAAGACATGGACCAAATTCTTTAATGGTGACCATCTGGGATGAGGGGATTCATTCTGCTCTGTTTTGGCTGAAAGAGTATCCAAATAACAGCAAAAACTCACAAAAGCAGATAACCATTTTACACAATCGAGTTTTAAAACAATACAGCCCGACCTCCCGTGGATCTGGCTTGTAACAAACTTGCTTCAACCCAAAATGTCATCCAGAGGAAAGGCAAACGGATTGTCACTGAGGGTGAAACCAGCAGCAGAGCTGAAAATAGCATCTCAGATGAAGCAAATACGTCAGTTGGACGGTTCTCAGCTGTCAAAACTGAGCTGTAATCACAGACCTCTCCTGAGGAATATTTGATATTTGGCTAGTGTTAAAAATGAAAGTAAGATATCTTACGAGAGAAAAACGTGGCCCTAATAAAGAACGCAGGGAAATGAGCCAGGTGTGCCAACAGATCCAGCCACTGGTTCTTCAGCAGCAGACAAAATCCATCTCTGTAACAACTTCATCCCTGCAGGACGCTGTACAGGTGGGACTGAACATCTTCCTAACCTGCCCGGGCTAATCGAACGAGCAACACGCAGCTCGAGCCCCTCCAGCACCCCGCCGCAGCAAGGGGAGGACGCGGAGAGCAGAGGGGAAGAGCTCTCCCTCCCCATCCCGAGGAGGGGATTTCTCACCGCAAATCACCGAGCTGCCAGGACCGGGAGGAGCCGGGGAGCCTCCTTCTTACCCTGCTCCGAAACCCCACATCCTGGGAGCCTCGCTGATAGCGGCCGGCCAACTGTGCTGTGCTGGATTTCCACGGGGAATCGCTCAGCAAGCACCACGCGGTGCAATTACGGGGAAAACACCTGGCAGCACACTGTTCTGACAGAGACAAAAAACACCCTACACGTTTGGAAAAGACTGCATTCGCTTCTTAACCATTTCACAGAGGTGCTGTGGAGCCGAAAACCTCACAGTGCAGAGCCCGGCTCTGTCCTGCTGCAGCAGAAGCCTCCCGAAGTTGCTCGAGCCAGCAGTGGGCCACTCGCCTGCACATCTGGAGCCAACACCACCAAGACAAAGGCAATCCCAGCACTCAGCTTCTTGTCAGCATTGCCCTGGGACTCCAAGAACACAGACAGCATCACCAAGAGACCTGAGTGCTTCACTGCTGTAGCAAAATCCTGGAAAAGCTTCCATTTACCTTTTTCTCGCCTTTTCCCTTTTTTCTAGGGCCAGTCGAGGCCACTACGTGACTGCAGCCCACTTAGGTGCCAAAAGACAGCGAAAAATTTGGAAGCATGTCAAGAGACTGAGAACGGAGGAGTTCCCCTCACACAAAGAACAGGGGTGAAGGCATTTCTGCTTTCAGATGTGTACATTTTGGCGTGAGAAGAAGAGGAAAGGGCAATCAGTCAGTACTGACTCATCTCTCCTGGAGCAACCTGCTTCTCAGGCATCCCACTCCAGCTGTGCAGGATTTCAGGTCTTCTCTGGCTTTGCAGCAATTCCTGGTGGTGTTGTGATGGCAAAGTGCACAATCCTGGTAGCAGCCACAGTGCGACCAGCTACGCTTCCAGCCTTTCTCCAGCCGCGTAGGAGCGCAACCACTGACCCCATCAAACCAGGTGGAGCCAGCACGAAATGTCTGTTCTTGTTCAGATAAGACTGATCTCTCAACATTTTTGGACAACAGGATAATATATTTCCCTACATATAAGAAATTGGAAGATATTTATTAGGGGAATTATTCTCTATATTCTGTACAGTCCATGAAGAGGTGAAGCTTCCCCTCATTCATCGAGGAGCTCGTTGCAAACCATGCAAACCACGTGGTTTCAGTGCTACAATATCCAAGTTCCCTGTGCAGCTTCTCATCCTGTTAATTTTATACCCTGAGTTGGTTCAATTCAGGTCTAAAACCACTAGGACAAAGCCAGGGATAGAACCAGACCTTTAACTCCTACCACTGGTACTGGGTGGCGGCAACATATCACCAAAATCTGCTTCGGCTTCGTGACTTAAAAACGCAGAGCAAAATCCAGGCAAAGCACCTGCACCCTCCTCACAAAGCCCCCGACCTTCCCGTGTCAGTCAAAGCACCACAAGGCTGTGTCCAGGCGTGCTGTGTCGGGGTTTTTATGGAAGCATTTCACTGGATGTACTCCCCTACCCAGTGACCAGGGGCCTCAGCAGCACTTTGCGTGGGTGATGGCACATCGCAGAATCACATCTCTGTAGCTACAGGAGAGACTCTGAAGCTATGACTGTGCTTTTGCCTTTCACCCTCCCAAATTTAGCTCCTTTTCAGCTACATACTGGTGACACTGCAGTGGCCTTGAGTCACAAATGCAGCCAGAGCTTAGGAAGCACCACAGAAGCATTTGTTCCAATATTTACTCAGAGATTTTTCATGCTACACCTACCACGGACTTTGGTTTATTGAGAACATAGCGCACTGGGGAAGGGCAAACCACACTGAGCTGCCAAGCGAAATGTCATTAAGGTTTTAGCAATGCAACACTAATTGAGTTTACTTTAAAGCTTCTTTTGTATAAACCATATCCCAGAGTGAAAGACGGTGACAGAGCTGAGTAACGAGTTGAAGCAGAGCAATCAAGGTGGAACTACCGAGCAATGGAGAAAAGGATCAATTCCAGGCTGATATTTAAGATGAGGGTAGAGAGCTTAATTTGAACTATAGAAGAGGCGATTACGTACAGTCACTGTTCTACACACATTTAAAACCACGTAGGATGCAGCACCTACCACCTGCAGTGGCACAGAAAACTCCCCGAGGTTCATTTGCACTCTAAAGACTATCACAAACTGGAAGATGAGATTCTTCTGAACAGGCTTACGTGTAACCTCTGACCAGCTGAGAGACCTCTTCTAAGCCTGGAACTTCAAGTCTCTCTCTTGTGCTACCTAGAACAGAAACCCACGACCCAAAGCTCAGTGTTTCTGCTTTTCAAGCTTCTCCTTCCTGTAAGGATTCGTCACCCAAGCCCTGTCTGTCCCCAGGTGTGGTGGGGAAACACCTGGGCTATGGTGCTGTTGGGGTAACACCGAAGGAAGCAAGGCTCGTGGTTCCCCCAGCGCTGCTCTGTACAGAAACACAGCTCTGAACAAGCACGTTTCTTCTAAGCAAGACAAAATAACCAGAGCATGGTACGTTTATAAGAACTGCTCACTTCTGGTAGCAGGAACCTTAAAGAGTGTTTTGCACTAATATTCCATCACAGCCACCAGAAAGCAAGTCCAAAGCACGGAGCATCCACACAAAGTGGGCGCAAACGGGTTTAGGGATGACCTAGAGTTCACCGGAGACTATCCACATGCCTTCAATGCTCCCTGGGCTCTGAGCAGTTCAAACACTAAATCGGATTAGATGCAGCAGACCTCAGGTGCTTAAAAGGCTGCCCACTGCTGCAAATCCCACTAATGCAGAGCTCCTTGCTGGGCGTGCTTCATGCAGACACACGGGAAGCATTCGCCAGCATTAGCGAGTCACAAGGCTCCGGGACAGGGGCACCGGGACCTGCCAGCTTGGTCCGGAGGAAAGTAACGTAAAAACCAAAGATTTCAGAGCACCGTTAAGTACAGCAGTAGAATAGGTTTATCGTGATATAAAACAAACCCCAGAAAACACACAGATCAGGCACACCCTGGCAGCAGAAGTACTGAATGTTTAAAATGAAGGAAGGGAAATTAAAAGAGGCTCATTTTCCTGGCAGCCCTCCTTATGTGCATATAAACCTCTCATCATCAACGCGCTGATATTTCAACTAATTAGCACCCGGAAAGCCACGGGACTGTGCTTTTCCATCAGCCTATTCATGTGGACAGAAGGGCTGAGAAATGACTACGATTACATCCAGCTCACGTAGCAGAATGCAGCAGTCTGTGATCCCTTCCACAACCCCTTCCTCCCCAAAGTAGCGAGCCAAGAGAAACATGGTGCAGGACACATTTCAAAGAGAGAAAAAAAATAATAATAATAACCCCACCGAGCAAATTGCTCACTCAGCATTATGCCAGGAGATAAAAATAGAAAGCAGAAGAGCTGGAGCAGAATACCAAGCAGCATTCCCTGCTCATTGCAGCACAGGGTGAGCACGAGAACCCAAACCAACCTTCCCTTCGCTCCGACCTCTTGCAGGCTGCACATTGCTTGGACTTCCCATTCCTCACAAACGTGCCTGCGGGGAATTAGCTTTGGGCAGCTAAGGACTGGTGCATGTGGCTCACACATCCACCATCACTGCAAAGGCAGCCTCTAAAAACAGCTGATGATTTGGGGAGAGCACTAAGGACAGGACAGGCACAGCCTCTCGTTAGCACAGGGGATGTCAAAGAAGCTGCCTCTGATGCAAAGTTTCCATTTGAAGTAATCGCACCCTGGCTTCCTCCAGCACATAAATTCGGGCTTCAGTCCCTTGTACAAGAGCTCACAAGACACAAAGGGGAAAAGCAGCAGAGAACATGAATGTTTGCCATCGGCTTTGCTAATCACCAAGGTGTGATAGATGCTAAGGGCCCAGTCAGAGCTAGGAGAGCCTTTGGGGAGTACTTTTTGGCATTTCTGTTTCCTGCTGCAGCAAAGCCTGCGGATTTCTTGGGCACCTCGAGGTCCCACGCAAGTTGGTCTTGATTGTGTCAAAGTGCTCCCAGCAAAGCAAAGGCTCCAAGCAACCAGAGCACCAAACCAAAATGATTTGCATATAAAGCAAAAAAGCTTACTTAACAAATACCAAAAGCTTTTAAAAGACTCGGTTTGACCTCATTTATTTTTTTTTTGTTCCCCCTGCTGCTTGAAATTAGAAGAGAAATGAAAATATATTTATACATTTATTTTTTTTTTTAAACCAAAACCTGGGCTTTACGCAGAGCAAGGAATAAGCAGCCTCCTGGGGTTCACAAGGCAGCTGCTCAACAACAACTTTGCATTTTGCATGACATGTAGTGATACCATTGCTCTTTTTGCACACCCACCCGCACCTCTCCAAGGACCAAGATGGAACTGATGCCCCTAAGACAAGCCTAATGCTTTGGCAGTCCCCTCTTGCTGTCTCCACCTCACACTTTCCCAACCAAAATGGAAATGGAGCAGTTTCTCCAGAAGCCTGGCCTCTGGTTTGGAAGTATAAATCTTTCTGTACTAGCTCTGCCACCTGACTGGTCTTCAGCTGTCAATGAATGCACCCAGTAAGAGATACCCAAGCTCACAAATCTTATCTCAAGTTCATAAATCTTGGCAAAGAAGAAATTTCTTTCTGGCAAAGTGCTGATTTACAGACCCATGCATCTTCCCTCAACGTGGGGCAGAGGCGAAGGATGAATTTTCCAGCACTGCTATTGTAACCACGTTTATACATCCTACTCCAGCAGTGCTTAACACGGTAACTCTGATTAATAAACCCCAGCACAGGTCGCATACCTGCCTGTCCACTGTAATTCAGGCTGAGCAACAAGCTGCCTAATGGCAGCACCAAACACGTCCCTGAACTCATCCCATCCCAAAACCAATTCTCTGTCCCGGCGATGCATGGGGTCTTCAGCACACCTGTGTCTGAGCCAAACATCACACGCAGGTCTTTGTGCTCATGAGAAGCTCCTTTCCCTTTCCAGCTCCACATCCTCCCTAGGCATCACCACCAGAGAGGTCAAGTTTCATAGCTACCCCTTCCCAAACTTCAGCAGTGTTTTTGGAGTGTTGGAGTTTTAATTCTCAGCTGCATTTGAAAGGATGCTCTAATGTCAGGCTCAATTCTCTGTCAGAAATATGTCTGGTGGTAGCAATATTGTGACAAAGCAGAATAGCACATTGGTTTCTGAGCAGGTCCTGAAGGATGACTACAAAGGCTGCAAAACATACGGCTCCTCTTAACAGATTAAGAAAGTGTTAGATGCTTTTAAGGTAGACCAAACATACCCATGCACTAGTTAGCACTGGATCCTGAACACAGAAATGTTTGTAACACACCTGATGATATTCCAAGATAGGGCTGGCAGGGCAATTTATTGCTGTAACAGCAACTCCACAGGAATATTATTGTTGCCCTTCTTTATTCTGCCCCAGAGGACAAATAGCCCTACTAGATTTGGATCATTTTACCTTCCAGGAGCTTAGATGTTCAACAGCCCTATAACCAGAATAACATTTTCAAGTTGAAAGAAGCAGTTGTGTTTCAGAAACAGGGTAGGACCCAAACAGAAGTGAGAGAAAAGGAAGGAAGGAACTCCTTGTCTGTTGCCCTCTACCTTGTGTCCCAGCCCACTAAAATCAGGAGAGGTGATGTAAGGTGGCATTCCAGAAAGCCACAAAGGACTGAAATACCAGAGGTATTCCAATCCCTGGAAGCCATGAAACACCCAACACAAGCAGGCCAGAGAATTCGGTCTCACTGCCTAGAGGAACAACAAAGGTGAAACCTTTTCGGCCCTATTCCCTAGAGAACTTCCCGTGCATCACACTAGATGCCAGACAGCAATTCTGTTGGTTTGCACTATCCAGAGTTTTATATGTTCGGAACCAGTGAAGTCAGACACAAGTGATACCAATCCCAATGGCACCAGGTGATATCAATTCCCATGGAATAACCAAGGCCTCCACACGTCAAACATTCAGCATGGCACCAATAAAAAACCCCACACAGAAACAAGGAAGGACGTAAAACTTTTGTTTTAAACATTTGTTTGATAACTTTTAGCTATTTTTTCCTAAATTTTTTCAGCTTCCAGAGAAAGACATGGACATCCCCAGGCCCACAACAGCTTTTACTTCCTCAGCCAGCAGCAACATTAACAAAAAAAAAAAAAGAACAAACTGGAACTGGATTGTGCCTGTATTTGCAAAACACTTTGAAAAGAATCAGTCAAGTCAATCTGTCACAGAGACGGTGCTGGGAGCAGTAACAAATCCAAAGGACATGTGGCAAAAAAGGGGGGAAAATATATCGTCAAGACCACAGAGCAAACCTGTAAGCAGTTTTGAAACATCACAGTTCCCTCTACCTGCAAGAAACATTCAGCCAAAGAAATGGGAGGCCCAGTGCCTCCATCAGACTATCAAGCCTCTGATATATATTGGAGGGAAGCTAGGCTGGTGGGAAAGGTTAATGCACTTATTCTTGTATTGCTATAATAAATATTCTATAAATATTATATATGCATATAATAAATATTAATATTGCTATAATACAACTCTAATAGAAAGAAAAAAAAAAGCTCAGCAGTGGCTAAAGGAGCCGCAGATTCAGGAAGCTGTAAGTAAAGCAGGTTGTTAGTTTCCAAGGTTAAAGATGCAGTGGGTATATAACATCCCTGAAGCAGGCAGAGGCACAGTTCACCGAACACCTTACCGAATACTTCAGCTTCACAGTTCCATGCCTGAATAAGGTCCATCGACGTCTACTGTTACTGTTCTTGTACACCTCCACAGTCTTTGAAGGCAGATCATTCTCAGCAATTCTCCGTTTCAAATCTACAGGGGGAAAAAAAAATGACAAAAGATAAATGGTGTGCTTTAGCTCAGGCTGGGGGCGGAGGCTGTTCTTTTAAATGAAAGAAACAAAATTGTTTGCAAGAGACTCATTCAACCTCTTCTTTAGAAAAAGAGAGCAGAGAGTATATTTAGGTGCTTTATTCAGTGCTCTTGGGATACAAGAAAAATAGTGCAGCTTGGATACTACAAAAATGCAGGCACAAACTAAGAGCTGAGAGCCAAATTAAGAGGTGGTGTAAGCAGGTGGGGTCAGACAGGCTGGGTGTGAAGCCAGAATGCTCTCCCGGCAGCACAAGAGCCTCATCTTCATGCACTGATATTAGAAATGAAATCGTTCTTTGGGTCATAACTGCTAACAGTACCTCTGCAGAAATCCCAGCTTTACAACCCTCATGGTCCACATGATGCAATATCTTGAAAAAGATACAGCTTCTTGAATCCATGCAGAAAACAACAATACAACAGTCCATAAAAGCTGTTTTTCAAAGCAATGCCTGCTTCTCATCCTAAATATTTCAGGCCAATCCTTTACAGATGCAATCCTGATCTAGCCTTAAGCAATTTATACCATTTACACCAAATCCCAGCTTGGCCTTACAGATGGTACACACCCAAGCACAAAACAGCTTGTACAGAAGAGGCAAATGGTGGAGGGAGGCTGCCAATTCACCTTTCAAAAGTCAGCTCTACTTTTCTAATCATCCCAGATTTTCAGCTCCCCATCCTATCCTTCTCTTTTTGGGGGTAAAGCTGTCATCCTGTGCAAGACTGGGTTTTCCCTCCCACATCTGGCAAGGTTAGACCTCAAACCCTTCCCTCCCCAAAGCTGGGGTGACAGAGGCTGGGAGGAAGGAGCTGGAGCCCCCACGGCAGCTGCCAGCACCAGCTCCTGCCAGCAGGCACACGGGGTCGGGGCAGTGCACGGGGTAGATGTACGTGCATATATGCTGCCACGGGTGTTCCCATCCCCTGGATGCACCTCTCACCTCAGCACGAGTTCCAGACTCTGTCAGTCCCGAGGGCTTTGAAACCAGACAGCAAAGGGTAAAAAAGGTGCCAGGCTTTGGGGAAGTGGTGCTGCACAGCCCAGAACCTCTGCTCCTGCAATTTGGGTCACCTTTACCTCACATGGCCAAAGCATATGCTCCCTGAATGCTTATTGCAAGCTCCCTGCTCCCAAATCACATCGGTGGGGACTCCAATCGGCCCAGGACAGCAGCACAGAGCAGAGCAGAGCTGGGACCCTGCCTCAGCCCTGACATGGCTGGGTGGGCAGCAATCCTGATTTTCTTCCAGCGTTGCTGGGAGAGAGATGGCGCTGAGACCTATTTCCTAAATGCGATGCTGACGTAGGCACCCTGCTGTTATTTTTAGCAGCATGCGTTTCACTTTCTAGACTCGCAGGAAATCAAGCTGCAGTGCAAGTGCCGGTTACAGCAAGAGGCTGCGGGCAGGCTCCAGAAGAAAGGCGCCGACGTAGTAGCACTCGGGAGCAACGTGCAAGCACCGTAACGATCACATTTGGAGAGATGCTTGTGCTGCTCCCTGCACGCTGAAGATGCCTGCGCCCCTACAGAAGAGCCATCAATTAAAGAGGCGCCGCTTTGCCTTTTCCCTTCCAGCTCTCCTTCACCCTGATGTGCTGCCGCCATCCATTAACTGCTTGGATCCCCTGGGTGCTCCCAAGCCATGCCAGCACAGTCTGGCAGCGCTCCCGTACATGCCCATTGCTAAAGCACAGGATTCTTAGTGTTAGCAGTATCCCTTCAAGAAATAATTTTCTTACTGTAATTATCAGGCTTTTTAACTAGAGGTTCACAAAATCTTGTCACCCATTCAGCTATCTGCCTGTTTACCTGCCAAAACAAGACGCTTCCAGCAAATACACTGTCATGCTTTCTGTAGTGTTGTTTTGAGCAGGACAAATTATAATTACATTAATCAAGTGCTGCAGAGGAGAGCTCATCTCAGTCTTTGGCTCACGAGATTCTCTACCTGATCAGGAAGAGTACCCAGAAGGAAAAAAAAAATCATTTCTTGCTGTTTAAAATAAACATTACACCTGAGTTGCAACCTCAGCATCCATCACCACTCGCCACCTCCAAATGGCGAGCACTCACAACAGAACCTGGTAACAGGACAGAAAGCTAAGAGGAAAGTACCAAATTAAAACTTGCACAGAAGTTTGTGAACAGCTTTTACACTTTATGCACCTAACTGCTCATCTTCTCATAACCAGGTTATAGGCAGTGTGTTCAAAGACATTAAAAATACAAGGAAAAAGAAAAGAAACTCTACACCACGTGGCTATCAGAGCCTTCTCACCAGGCTTTACGGTTTTAACAGGAGTGGATACAAGCCACATTTGTGAGTTTTTTCAACCCATTGTAGCCTTGGCTGACTCTGCAGGATGCATGGGATAAACAGACAAAGTCAGGAGGAAAAGCACTGCAAAGCTACTCACAGCGTGGTTTGCCACACATCCTCTCTGCCTCCTCCATCTCCCTGATGATGTTCAGGATTAGGGAACTGGAGGAAGATCTCTCCATAGTGACATTGTTGGAAGGCATTTGCACGGACAGTTGAGAAGTAGAAGACACCATCTGGCAAGAAAAGGGTCAGAGAAGAATTTTACCAATGTGTTAAACTCGGAATTAAGCACACATTTAATAATACATATTTTTTTTCAAGACAGTGACACACACCTTAGACTTTCCTCACTGCGGTCTGTACCCTTGTCATGTTTTTTTTACTGAAAGATTAAGTCCTGCTGGCTGCCGTGCTGGGCTGCCCGAATTCTCCCTACCTTAAACACAGCTCACGGTGCTCAAATCCCAATAATTTCCAGTGGCATTGAGTCCCCAAGGCACTTCTGAGAGTAACACATGATGAAGACATTGGCATCAGAGGGTGACCAGGGCCAGACAGCCTCCAGATCATCAGGTGCATTTGTGGTGTCAAAGCAGGTAGGCAGCTTGCAGATCAGCCCCAGTGAGACAGCTCCAAGGTTGAGCTAGGAAGTCAGGCCCCAGGTGGGCATCGAGCCCAGCACAGTCTGTGGACGGCTACGACACAACTGTGGCTGAGCTAGAGACCAGCACACGTGCTACAGGGCTCAATGAAGGACTAAGCACCCAGGGCTGGACTTAAATGGGCTCCTGAGGCCATGGGTGTGTGGGGTGGAGGCCCCAGGTGAGGCTGCTCAGGGTCATTCAGGCCCGTTAGTGCATCCATAGGAGGGTGGGGACTCGACAGCTGGAGAGCTGCTTCAATTGGCATTCCTGAACTGAGCTATGAGAGGCACCCTTTGATGGCCTAGAGCAGCAAGAGACTCTTCCCATCAGGGTTTTTTTGCCAGATGACAGCTAACCGTGCCCCATCACCTACCATTGACCTCCACGTATGGCCATGCTCAGCAATAAGAAGTGGAAAACGGGACGAGAGAGAGAGCTTTGCAGAAACGCCTCCACCACTTAAAGCACATATGAGTAGAGCAATGAATTTGCAATGTGAGCTTTAGGAGAACAATCTGCTCATCTGCGTGCCTGTCCAGCAGAACAGTAATGGGATCTGCCTGTCCTACTACAGAAATAAAAGTTAAAATTTTTCAAATAAAGTTACCCATCCTGATACCCATCAAGAACAATTCCTGCAAAACTCAGGAGTCCTGCTGACAATAAGATCTATTGTGAATTACATCTGTAAGAGCGAATTAAATTAGTAACAGGATGTCACTTTCTTAATTCCCCAAAACCTTAACAAAACTCTCCCTTCCAGGCACTGCCAAAGGTCATCTAAGGTCTTCTCCCACCTCCATAAGCAGAAGCCTGCAGATGGCCTACGAAGAGGACAGGAGGTGAATAACCAGAGCTGTTATTGCTGTGCTGTTGGAGTCATTGGCAGGGCAGAGGGAGCCTTCTGGAGGGAGAAAGGACTCTTCGTATACGTGGATTTTAATTACTTTGGTGGAATATGTAACTGCGAAAGAGCAGCTCAGACCTGCAGGCTGTCCTCCTTCAAAAGCTGAGCCTGGCATCGCTCAGCTGCTAACAGAGGCCGAATACAAACGCACTGACCTTCGTGCGACCCAGTATCTGTAAAATCGAGCCTCCTTACAAGCACAGCTAATTTTCAGATACTTCCTACCCACCCTACGTCTTCTCGTGGTGGCTTCCCTCGTGGCTGGGGAGATGCAGCTGACGGCCTGAAGCTGGCCTGGCCTTGCTCCCTACCAAATCCACCACGCACCATAAGCTTTGGGCCGTGCTTCAGCCACACCAAGGCAGCCAGCCCTTTGCGTTCCTCTCAGGGACGTTTCCCGTTCTCTGCACCATGTCCAGTGCTCCAGGACGCTTCTCTTGACTGGGTAACAGGGGGAGGAGGAGAAAGCCAAAGCAAACCTCCCACACGGGGAAGTTCTGCACCCAGTCACTTTGGCACAGAGGCCAGCAATGTCCACGAGTCCCTGTTCATATCAGCACTGTGATGGTACCAAGGGTGGCAGGAGATAGCCTGCAAGGCTGGGAGCTAGAGGAAGGTAAGACCCGAGAAGTATTTTAAGAAAACGTGGAAATTGCAGTTATTCACGTGTTCAGCGTCTGGTTCTATATACATGAAAATCCCATCGGCTTTGCAGACTCGACCTGCCTTTCCCTGACACTGCTAAAAATGTTTCCAAAAATAAAAAACAAACCACCACAACACCCTACCCCACCACAGATAGCACTAAATAGAGGCTGTAATTCAAGATTTTGCTAGCACCTCGTGGCTATTACAAACAGGAAAATCTGAACAGCTCAGAGTTTTTGTCTCTTCTAAAAATAAGATGACTGTCAGACATAACCGTATTAAAGGCCATAAATACACAGAATCTGCATTCTGCAACTAAATCATGCCTTGCTACAGATTTGGGTATAGTGCTCCTTTGGCAGCAGGAGGATTTAGAAAGTAAAGCACTATTTCTTAATTTGTGTTTCTTTCATAAGCACAGCTAGCAGCAGTAGGCTGAGACAGCAGCTTACTGGCGATAACCAGGAGACAAGGAGAGCTCTGAAGATACCCCTCAGAAATACACGTTTTCCTGGTTAGTGTCACTTGACAGAGCAGGGAGGGAGAAGACAAGTCACCTCATCAGGCACACTTCTGCAGCAGCTCCCAAAATGTTCTGTGGCAGAGAGACAGACCACCTCCAGATACAGGTCACGACGGGAAGTTGCTGCACAGAACTTGCAGTGTCCCATCAAACACAGAAAAAGCAAGTTGCTCCATCTTCCTCTTGCAAAAAGACATTTGTGGCAACTGCTTGAAAGCAAACCAAAGCTGTGGGAGGATCCGAGACCTCCGGGTTTGCCCCCAGTGCCTCAGCAATCAGTAAGGCAAAACTGCCAACACATCTTCTAGCGTGTGCACAACCAGGAACCCTCTGCCTCCAGTTAGACTCACCACACCGGTCGAGTTTCACATTTCCTCATGTATGGCAATGCTTCTTGCCCAGAAATCACAAAACCCCCAAAAAGCCCTGCTCACAGGCCACCAGTATGGGCTGCTTGGCATCAGCATGTTCCACAGCGGGGAGCACCTTCACAGCATCCCGATGGGTTAGCTCATTTGCACTCTTCCAGCAACCATTAATTCCCCCAGAAAATGGCACCTCAGAACCAAACAGGGACATTTCTCCACGGGGACACAACAGCCAGCAGTCAGATGCAGACTGTACACCTCCTGCGGGTAAAAATCACAATCCTAGGGATAAAGATAAAGCGTTTTCTTCCTTAAAAAGAGAAAGCCGTATTTCACAAATAGACAGCAGAGGGCAGAGCAAGACTGTAGAGAAAAGCCTCCTGCACCTTCACTGCAAGAGGGGAAAGGAAGGGAGCTGCTCTGCGGTGCTCGGTGCCCGTGCGCGCCCCCGAGGTGGCCAAGGGGAACCTCTCTACTGGCAATGAGCCAAAACCATGTTTCAGAGGAACCTGAGTTCCTACAAATCCTAAATGGATGTCTTACGAAAAAGCCAGGTGCCTATTTTGCAACTGTTCCTCGTACCATTCGCAAAGCAGGTATCAAATCCCCCACAAACCCTGCCCAAGGACAGGCTTCTTGAAGGGACTTGAGGCCTCTCGCTGAGGCGATCAGCTCTGGGGCAGACACATTCTGCAGCAGAGCAGGGGATAGAGGCGGGCAGGGCTTTTTTTCCAGCATCAAGGCCACTCAAGGCAGCCGAGAGAGTCGCCAGGGCCTGCTTGTGAAGAGCCTGACCATGGTATCCACCAGGCAGAAGGCCATGGCCTCTGCATCTCCTGCAGCCTCTCCAGCCACAGTCACCGACATGGCTACCCAGCTGGAGGGCTCAGGGAAACACACGGCCATCCAGATCTTGGGCTGCAGGGTGTGCCCGAGTCTCCTGTCGGAGTTGGGAGGTGTGCTGTGGGTGCTTGAAGACTTTCTTGGCCTGGTGGTGGAGCTTTGGGAGGAGGTGAATAGGCTGAGGAGCATCAGGGAGTCAGAGAGAGAAATCGACTGGTGGAGGCATACTCTGCCCGCCCTGAGACAGACTCACGAGCCTGCCACAGCACAAGTGTCTCCTGCTACACAGAAGACAAAAGTTCCCCCATCCCGCCAGGCAATAGGAGGGGACCTAGGCCAAAGGGAAGAACGGAAGCAGGTTTCTGCTAGGGGTGGTAGGAGAGCCCTCTCCCTGCCCACCTCACCTTCCCATCTACCCTCATATAACAGGCATGAGGCTCTAGAAAGTGACAGTCAAAACAATGATGTAGACAAAAGCCCGTCCCAGTTGGAAGGGGTGCCTAAGGCAAGGCAACCGACCCCCCGCATTGCTACATCGTCTGTCAAGAAAGACAGAAGGGTTACTGTCATGGGGAACTCCCTTCTGAAAAGGGACAGAGGGCCCAATGTGCTGTCCAGACCCATCCCACAGGGAAGTCACTGCCTCCTAAAAGCACAGGATCAGGCAATTTCAACATTTCCAAAGTCAAGCAGGCAGAGCAGAAGGCTAGCCCGGCTGACCAGGGATCTTCTGCTGGAGCTTAGGCAGAAAAAGAAAGTATACGGCTGCTGGAAGCAGGGTCAGGCAACATGGAAGGAATACATGGACACTGTTCACATTTGTAGGGAGAAAATTCATGCGGCCAAAGCCCAATTAGAGTTGAAGCTGGCCAGGTCTGTGGGAGACAATAAAAAGGGTTTTTTAAAATACGTGAACAGAAAAAGGAGGACCAAAGAAAACAAAGGTCTGCTACTTGATGGGGAAGGTCACCTCACAGACAAGGACATAGGCAAAGCAGACTTTTAATGCCTTCTTCGCCTCCATCTTCAATGTTGATGTTGGGCTTCGGGACCCCAGGTACCCTGAGCTGGAGGACCATGACGGTGGGAATGACAAACTCCCAACCGACCCTGAACGTGTGCAGGATTTGCTGCTCTGACTAGATCCATACAAGCCCATGGGTCTGGATGGGATCCCTCCCAGGGTGCTAATAGAGCTGGCTGACATCATCACGGGACCTCTCTCAATTATTTTTCAATGATCTTGGGAATCTGGAGAGGTCCCAGTAGACTGGAAGCGGGCAAATGTTGTACCAAGAAAGAAGACTCTAGCAATTACAGGCCTATCAGTCTCACATCAGTGCCTGGTAAAATCATGGAGAAGATGATCCTTGAAGTTAATGGGGACAATGCAGTCATTGGTCCCAGCCAACATGGGTAAGGGTAATGAGGGGTAGGTCCTGTTTGACTAACTTTTCTTTTATAAGATCACCCATCTAGTCAACCAAGGGAAACCAGCTGATGGGATCTTTTTGCTGTGATCTCCTGCTGACTTCAGGAGGCCTTTTCATGTATGACTCCCCTATCCGTGGGACTTAAAGAGGCTTCCTAGCATCGCCAAGCTGGACAATGCAGATCTGTAATACCCAGAACCTAGTCCAAAATGTGATGTCCACTTCAACAATATGATAATTCGGCTTTAAAAGACTCGTTTTTAACAAATGGGAATACACCGCCGTAATTAGAGCCACCACCATTACCGACCTTTCACTTTGGGCTAGGTATTTACCACTGCTGTCATTTTGTGTAGAAGCAGATGCAAGGCAGCTCTGACCAGACCCTAAGTCAGCACGTAGTCACATTAGGAAAGCATTTCACTCAAATCATACACCCAGCTCCTAAGCAAGCCTTTCTACCACAGGCTCAGAACCAATTCATTGAGGCCACATAGCTTCTGTCAGGCTTGGAGAAGGGAGAGCTCATTTAGATCTTCCAGGGAAATGATGAGCTCTACAAGATATGGTCCAAATTTCTTTTCTGTTCTTACACTACATGCTAGGACTTTGCGTGATATTCTAGATGTGGCAGTGTAACACGCATCACCTAATAAAAATCAGCTGCCACCACCAATACTACTCCTTTAGGTAAGAAAACACAAGGACCATAATGCAATTGAGGAATGCCATTTGTTCACTCCAGACTTAAAAGCTCTAAATTTGCCAAAAGCAAGCACTCTTGTTGCAGATTTCTACTTCAAATGAACGAAATGCAGAGAGAAAGAAAATTTAAAGTTAGTGCCTAGAAATATATAAACATCTGTTACAGCCCACTTCTAAAGGCACTGATATGAAATGGCCAAAGAGTTATAAGTGGAGCAGCTCTGGAGATTAACACTAACAGCCCAGGCAAATACCAGGCTGATGCCTCCTTTAAGTCTGATATAAATGCTGTGTATGTACTGTCATCATTTGTATGATGGCCTAATTAACTGAAAATTCCAAGATATAAAACTGGTTTCAGGTGCAAACCATCTTTGTAAGTAGTATAGTAACAATATGGTCTTATGGAAAACATTATTAAAAGTTTACTAATACCTCTCCTTCCTTGCACAGTCCGGAGGTCATATACAATGAAGGGCAGTAGTCATCGCAGTGAAAGTATTCTTTGTCATGAAGCATTACGGCGTTTTGTTCTACAGCTGAACTTTCTCTGTGCTTCTTCACGCTGAGATCAGCAGGCATGACAACCAGTTGTTCATCTGCAGCACATTTGGAATGAGCCTCTACAGAAAAATCATCATTAGCAGCTGGAGAAAGGCACGGCTCCTCAGGATCCAGATTATTCACAGGAAGATCTTCAGAACGTGGCCCGTCTATGCCCACATCCTGTACTTTCTCCGGAGTACTGACCAGGTCTTGAATCTTCACATCATCTGTAGACATGTCCTGCAAAGGCAAGTCAGGATTTCTCGAGTCCTGCATATCCACTTCTGTCTTCAAAAGCTCCTCTGCAGCAGCTGCAGATGAAGCCACCTCTTCAGAAACTACCAAAGCACAAGACACATCGTCAGCTTCAAGTTCAGGCAGAATCACCTGTGGCAGGTGGATCAGCGCCTTGGTGTTCACTACAGAAAAGTCACCACTAACAGCTGGAGAAAGGCCCAGCTCCTCAGGATCCAGGTTTTTCACAGCAAGATCTTCAGACTGTGGCTCATTGTCCATTTGTAATTTAGAGTGCCTCTCCAAGAGTTCATGCTCCACAGGACGGAGCAAGTCCTCAAGTCCTTTCATCAAATCTGCCTGTGGAGTTTCAATTACATCCTCAGAGGTTTCTTTAGCATTTAGCACAGTGACAGAGTCACCTGAGAGCTCTGGCAGCTGGGAGACAGGCGGTTCTGGCCCAAAGGAAGAAACCAGTGTTTTGTTATAGCAATCATGCTCGCTGTCCAGGACAGAGGAGCCAAGGTCTTGAGACATTTCTGTGGCTTTGCAATGCTGCACGAACTTCTTACATGCTGAGCTCTCACAGTCCTGGTTATTGAATATGCCTAAATCTGGGGACTGCAGATGTGCTCCCACCCTGGTGGAAGCTCTTGCACTCTCATTCTCCATATCCAAGTCCTCTCTCTGGGAGGTGGCATCCTGTCTCCTGCTTTGGAAACTCCTCCAAGACCTTTCTTCATCAGGTGAAAACAATTTTGAGGAGCCTCGCAGCTTCCGAGTTGCCTTGGCCACACTGGTGAATAACTTTTTAACTCCCAGAAAGCAAGGGGCTCTGGATACAGTGAGTGATTTCTTCTGCTGGCTAAAAGTCTCTTCATATTTCATATCAAAGTACAAAGAAGAAGTGGAATGGTAAGTTTTATTTCCTAAGTTCTGGAAATTGGTTTCAACTCTTTCATCTGGAAGCCTTAAATCACCTTTGCCAGTTAATGAATTTTCTTTCGTATATCTGAAGAGCTGAAAGCTTCTTCTTCTGCTGCTCTCCCGTGGGGGCACAGTACCCCTCTTTTCATTTTCCCCTTCTGTATCTGAATGACTCTTAATAAAGTTTTCAAAATTCAAAGACTTGCTCTTTCTAGCTCGTATTTTATAGTAGTTAGTACAATCCTCTTCACCGGGGACAATAATATCCCTGAGACATTTAGTTTCATTGGCATCAACGTCTTTCAACTCAATGGCTGTTGAACCTGAGTAGCGAGAGAGCCTCTGATTTTTACCCATTTTCTTAATCCCCTTGATGAATGTTCTTTGCAAGTTGGCTGAATTGTCCTGCTTCTTGGTGGCAGAAGCAGCCTTTTCTCCGAATCCTCTGAAATCTATATTATTAGGCATCGTGGAGCTTGCTGGCTTTCTCACCCCATCCCCGAAGGGTGAGTTTTTTTCTTTTGAGGCCTTATAGGTATCCTCTAGTATGACCATGGACTGGGGTCTTGTTTTATTAATAGAGGGTCCTTTCTTTTGCCTAACAGAATTCCAGATCTTCTTGACTTTGGTCTTCTCATCTGTGGGTTCTTCTTCCTGTTCATTGGGGACTTCATAACTATAGATGCCGTGCTCATTATGATCATGTTTCACTATTTTGATACTCTCTCCACCCACTTCAGCCTTGGAAATCCTGTTTGCATATCTACTTGAATCCGGATCAGTATCCAGGTAGCTGTCTATATATTCCATTGCTCTGGCTCATCAGTTGCGGTCGGGGTCACACATGAATTGTCTTTAGACTGTTTTCTTCACAAGACTTAAAAAAAAAGAACAAAGGAATAAAATTAGGATCAGAAAGTTTTGTCGTTTTTGTTTTTTTTTTCCAAAACACGTATTTGTTAATGCAGCACAAGTCCAATCTTATCCCTGCAACAGTGGAAGCTTTGCCACTGATTTCAATGAGATTGAATTTTGCTCCCAAACCAGATAAAGTATAGAGCAACTCAAAGCTGATTTAAGTGCCTGAAGATTTAGTGATCACAATAAACTTCCTGCATTAATAAAGTTACCACAAAGTGCACACAGAACACCGTAAAGCACATGTAGGTCTTGCAAATTGCCACTACTCTCAACACATCGGAGTACATGACAGAGAGAGAAAGAGGAAATTACAGTGAAGTGTCCCTGTGCGTGTCACTGTCCTGTCCCCCCGCCCCATCTGCCAGGAACCGACAATGCTCTCCCACTGAGTTCACTCTCTTAAGGCAGGCACATTCAAAGCAAAGCCAGGATGAGCCTCTTCCTGGAAATCATGTAATTCTGAAATAAATTCAAAAGCAAAAAACCTCATGGAATATTCAAGCCAGGTTTTCCTACTACAGCTATGGCACCAGCATGGGAATCCCTCGGTGGAACTGGACTGCTAAATGAAAGCTGCTTGGCCACCGCTCAACGCTACACAAAAACACGTTCCCATCAAGTGAGTTTCAGCCTAAGTGAACAGGATGAAACCCACAAGTACCCCATATACAACAGCAATGGTAACCACTCCAAGCTCTCTGAGGGAATTTGGACTCCTACGCACGCAGATGATAAGCCTTCCTTTCCCGTGGTGTACCTGCCCTGTCTCACTGCTACAGCTTCATGATATGGCCCTGGGCTTGCTGTCTACCTGTGCAGCACACAGACCTGTGTGCCAGGTACCCACCAGGGTTGAATTCCCCCAGTTCCCAGTCCCACTCTCAGGACAACAAAGGGAAGCAAGAGCAGGGCCAAGAAAGGGAACAGCCCCAGAGACACAGACCTGACAACACAAAAACTCTGCATTTTCCTCCAGTTTTAATTAGTGAATTAGTTGATTTTAACTAGTTACTGACGCCATTAAAATTAACTAATTACTAGCATCAGCTGATGTTCCTACCTCTATTTATTTTAACTCAGTGACATCCAATACCTCTGCACAGAACGCTTTATTAGTAGCCTTCACAGGAGCCTTAGAGGAGAGGGGAGGGACTGTTGTCTCACAAGGCATCCCAATTAAAACTGGGAATGAGCTTGTGAAACTACTTGAAGGGGTCCAGAAGCCCAAGGAAGTAGCAGTGATACGTTATAAAGCGCATCAGAGCGGCAATTCAGGCACTGCAGGAGGAAAATGGAAAAGCAGATGAGGCAGCCATACAAGCAGCTGTAGGTGGAACTATAAATCTATGACCTACCAGGAAGGAATCGATAAGTACCTCAGAAAATACAACAAGGAAATTAAACTGGCTGAATTTATAAACTGCGTTAAAGATTCGATTGGGTGGTGGGTAACTGCCCAGGGAAACGGGGACACCAAAGCAGTAAGGTTCTGCTGGAAGAAGTAATCCCGGGGTTACACACCCCGTGGAGGCCACAGTCTAGGGGCAAGGTAGAAAAAATGAATCAAACATTGGAAGGACAAATAAGGAAACTGTGCCAGGAGACACTGTTAAGTGGATGCAGGTTTTACCAACAGTGTTACTCAGGCTTTGGGTAACTCCCAGGGCACAGGAAAAAGCAAGCCCATTTGAAACACTGCACGGGAAGCCTTCTGCTGGGAATTTGGCTGGGAAGCCTGATCAGATGCATGTAACTGTGAACCAAGCACTTACAGATTTTCTTTCCCTCTTAGCAAAAACTTTGAGTCTTATCCACAGATACATCCTAGTAACAGCACCAATCCCATTACCTGCACCGGTTCATTCCTCTTCTCCTGGAGATTAGCTTTACCTGAACCTGGAGGGAAGACCCCTAACTGAGAAGCATACCCCTAACTGAGGACCATACCTGGTACTGTTAAGGTCAAATATTGCTGTGAAGCTTAGGGGGATCGACCTGTGGATTCGTTACAGCCAAGTGAAAGCCACTCCTCCACAGCTGTGCAAAACTGGAATAACAGAGCCTTTGAAATTGAAAACCAACAGAGTTAACGGACTATAAATGTCTAGCCTGAGATGGTATAAACTGAAGTGTATCTCTTATTGTGATCTGCGTTATATAGAGAGAGATAGAGATTTTCTGTGTAAAGGTGCAAGCTTCTTTAAGTTAGAAAATGAGGGGGTAAAAAGCATTAAATGCGTTAAAACATTTTATTGGTTGAGTGTAGTCAGAAAGCCAGGGGGCGAAAGAAAACAAGAAGTGGTTTTGAATCCCTGAAGCCAGAACACCCCTTTGGAATTGACGGCTTCCCTAATGGGCTTTCTGAACTCGTGCAGTGGTTGTCTTCTTGGCTTCTAGATCTGAAATTAGGGATGAAGAAAGTTTTAGCCCTAACAATAAGGGTGGTAACGTTCTTTGTTTGCATATACCTACTAATAGGGTGCACCTGTAGGTAGGTGCTGCACCAGGTTGATGGATAGGTGAGAGTAACCTAATATAAACTACTTAAGTCTCAAAGGGGGGAATTACGATGCCAGTAACTAGTTAATTTTGTTTCATTAGCTTTGTTTCATGAAAAAAGATGTTAAATAGGTATTTCAAGGCAAGGGCAAAGATGACCCAGGTCTTAAAGATATTGAAAGGATGAAAAACTAAGAAAATACTTAATCAAGAAGACCATTTTGTAAGGAAGAAATCCAGTACACGTGCTTTTGCGTTTGTTACTAATCAACCTGTTGGAAACACCTGGCTGGAAAACATTAAGATTGTTATAATATGAACCGTCCATGAACCATCCTCATTACAATACTAAAAATCACACCCCTGGTCTGAGGAGCCACAGCATGATTTTGTCATGTCAGCGGCATGCTAACTATGTAACCAGCTGGAAATCAGAGGATTGTTGTGATAAGAGATTGTATTAAGCGTGGCTTGGAAAGTGCCTGCTTCGTGGGAAATCACCTGGTACCCAGACATGTGCAGTGCTGAAGTAAAACAGCATCTCAGCCACAAACGCCACGTTTGAGGAGTTTCAAGTTGTGTGGACAAACATATATGGCAGCAAAAGACCAGAATGACACAAGGTCCCTATTTTTTCTCTTTCCAGTTTTATAGTTTACTGGTTTTGGCTGGTTGGATCTTGCACGAGGGGAGAAGATTCAAAAGAAACAGGCTTCTCTACGAAGCCTTTGGAGGGATGCTAGCAAAGACGACAGAGAGGCCATTTCCCATGAGAGGCATTAGCAGGAGACAGATTGAGTGGCCCTTCCCCAGAGAAGCAACAAAACCTAGAAAGGCAGGGCACAAGGGTGACTTTAAAATTAAAACTAGGTGGGTTTTTTTTATTATTATTATTTTTGAAAAAGCACACAGGCTTGGCAGCGTTACGGCCCTTAATGACAAATAAAATCTGAGTATGGAGAACGGATGCAGAAGTACCCGATTAGCTCTTACACATCTTTCTGGGGCACAGGGAAAGGAGGTTTAGAAGACAGCATTTTGGGTTTATTTTTGAGGGTGTGTGTCAGCTGGAAAACCAAAATGGTTCATCAGCCCCCTGGCCTTTTTTTTTTTACTTTTCTGCAGGAGCAGGGGCAGATGTCAGGCCGTACAGCAAGGCAGCAGCTAAGCTGCAGCTCTCAGCGCATGAGACTTCAGCCACAGCAATCAACCAGACGCTGGAAGCTGCTCCAGCCTACAGGAGCCAGGGGGGGTTCAAAAACCCAGCCCTGTGCAGCAGGCCCTGTTGTTCTCACCACAAACCCAGCACACCTTCATTGCCAACCTCACCTTCATCTCCAGCTAACCAAGGCTGACAGATGAATTAGATGTGCATAAAATCCCTTGCAAACAGTACCAGGTGTTACTCTAACATCTGGAGCCATGACACCCTTCCAAATTCTTTATTTTTTTTTTGCATTACCCAAATCTCTAAAAAAGAACTCGGTGCTTTGTGCCTCGGTCCCGATCACACATTTCCTTGGCAACAAAGGCTTTTCTTGCATGATACAGGTGGGAGGAACAGCAATTTTCTTCTATTTCAGCGTAATTTAGCAGAGGAATACAAGAGCAGAAATAACACCACATGCCCAGCGAGGCTGACACTTCGCAGGGATTTACAGGACTCTGAATTGGGCCTGGGCAATCGGGGCTGTCACAAGCCTTCATGCAACAACCAACGATTTTTGTGGGCAACCATCTGACATGCTCATCCTTCGTGAACGCGAACACCAGATCATAACAGTTACTTGTCAACCAGCAGAAGGGGGGGGTGTTTGTTTTTGGTTTTACTGTTCAGTGCTGTAAAGCTGTGCCCCATCTAGAAAAAAAAAAAAAAAGAAAAAAAGACACCAAAAACCGGTGTTTCGAGCTAAATGTGCTTCGAAACCCACTGGCCACCCATCCCGCGGTGCTGCCGGGTTGGGGACGGCGCAGCAGAGGCGCCAGCAGCGCTCCGGCAAGGCGGCAGCCGGAGCTGGAATGCACCAAGGGCCCCTGAGGACACGAGTTTCCACTCGGCTCTTCCTCTGCGGGATATAAAATCACAAACAAGAAGGAGCCTTTGGCCATTGTTTGCCGGGGAAGGGGGGTGACAGGGAGAGGGCACGCGGCGCAGCCTGCCAGAAGGCACGGCTGAGCTAAGGAAGTCCTGCCTGGGCTTCGGTGTATCCGCTCCTCTCCAGGAGGGGCAGGGGGAGGCAGGAAGGAGAGAAAATAGAGAACAAACGATCATACAGCCCTTGAGAAAAACCTGTCTGCTCTCGGAGAGCGTATGAAGCCCCAGCATGCAGCGCCTCTCGCTATACAAAAGAGAAAGAGGAAAGAAAATCCCACCGGTTCTTCCGCTACCGTGTTCTAACACCAAAAAAAAAAATAAAAAAATGGAGGAAACAGATGTTAAGCTCTCCAGCATCAGGAAATTATCTTTTTCATGAGGGTACGCTCACTGCGGCGTATTTAGGTGAAAGAAGCAGCAAGAGAATCGCGACTTCTGTCCCTGTCTACGTCTCCACGGATGTTTCAGCCTCCCGGTGCTGCTCCAAAGGACCAGCCCCAAGGCAGCTCGCACATTTTCGCAGCATGCATCCAGCGGCAGGAGCCCCTGCCCAGCCTGCAGGTACAGCAGCACGCAGCTGCCCACGCCACGGGTTGCTCAGCCCCTGCAGGAGTTCAGCATCTGCTGGGTACGGGACAAGACGGACGCTTTGCTGCTGCCATTTGGACAGCCACGGTGGTATTAAAGCAGTTTTATTTTTTTTTAAATAGAGGTGGAAGGAGTGAGGAGGAGAAACTTGGGTGAAACATCTGCTGAAGGGATCGCCAGGCTGTTAGCAAGTGCAGTTATGGCTTTCCAGCGCCTGTAGGATTTCACACACTCTGCAAAATGCATTACACAAGAAGTTTAAAAAAAAAAAAAAAAAAAAAACAACTTTAGGAGCAGGAGGTGGACAGGAGATCAGTTTGGCTCCCTCTCCAGCCAGGAGGGAATGGATCTTGGTGAAACACCAAGCAGTGCTCAGTGGCATGGGGGGAGCTGCAGCCACGGTCTCACCACGGTCCGTACGGAACTCAAAACTTTGGCTTGAGTAAATCAGTTCGCTCAGGTATAACTTAATCGTCACTTCCTTCCCGTTTCAGGAAGCTTCAGACTTTGTGCGATGGCTGAACACAATGAAATCAGAGCAGGAGGCTGATTCGCCTGCAGCTGAGGGACAGGCAGGGTCGCTCAGTTGCATCTGTCAGATACATTGGGCTCGTGCTGCCAGGGGAAGGACCAGCTCCCTGCTAACACCAGCCCCACACCTGAGAAAACAACGTGGTGATGCAGAGAGGTGCCAAGCAGCTCAGGGGGTACCAACACCCGGCCCTGAGCCCTAAAACCTGCTGCCAAGCCAGCAGCAGCTCTGCATCTGCAGTGCTTGCACAGAGGAGAGGAGAGGAGAGCTGCCTGCTGAGTCCTCACACAAAGCCAAGCAGCAGAAACTTGAGAAGAAAACTTGGGTGGATGAAAATCCATGCTCATTTGGATCAAAAGGTGGAGAAGGTATAAGTATATAAATATATATAGTTGCAGCATTAGCCCTTGCACACCTGTTCACATTTTCATAAACCCTTTTTTTCCACAATTCTGAATCATTTTGCTCTACACAAAATAAAAGTAAGGTGAATATCAACTAGATCTGAAAGGATATTTTGCTGTTTACACTTCGGATGCACAGGTACCGGAACAAAATAAGGCAGTCAGAAAACACGCCAATCCTCCAGAACAAGGCTATGTTTTGATGCATAACAGCTGCTTCCCCGGATCTTCTCAGGTATGTGGCACCGACTGTGGCCATCGTAACAAAGAAATAATTGTCATCACATTACTTAGGCTGTTCAGCAGTCACTTAAAAGTAGTTAAGTACATATAAGAACATTTAATTACAATCCCAGTAGCAGCTGTAGATATTCTGATACCACAGTGATGAAATAACACAGTGCACACAGACTGTGGGGTCTACAACCACGCACACCCCGCTATCAGTTCAGTCCCAAATTGGAGCTGACCCACAAGGCTCATCACTCCTGGCTCCCCCCAGGACTCCCTGGGAATTGAACCGCACATCTGAGAGCGTCCAAACGCATCCATAACCTGCAGCAGGCTTGGTGCCACAGCAGTGACTGCTTCCCTGGAAAAATGACACTGGACTTGTTCCAGCCACGAGCCACTGGCTGCAAGCTTCAGGAGGGCACCGGGAGGCAGCGGGCTCCTGCTGCTCGTACACGGCCTCGCATTCCCGCTCAGCCAATTCAGTCAAAGTTCCTCTGCAACTTCACAGCGGTGACATTTCCCTGCGCTGAATCCCTTAAAAATACTTTCCTTCCCCAGAAATCGTTCAGGAAAAAAAAAAAAAGCATGGCTGTCAGTCGCCTCAACGTAAGGGCAGAAATCGGCAACCAGCATTTTGTACCGTGCACAAAGATAAGTGTCCAAATAATTGCCTATTGTATCCCAAAGACGGTACAGGAAGGCTTTTCCCCTCGCGGGGAGCCTAGAGGTCACACATGCTTCTGCCATAACATTTGCTATAAATAACCCTCGGCTGAGCACAGGTTGGGGCCGGTTACAAAGCAGAGGGAGGCAGGCACCGAGCTCCTATCGGCCTCAGCCATGAGCTCTCCCCAGAGAGCGCACGCTCTACCCTATTGTTCCTGCTCAACTGTTTGAAAGAAGTATTTTTTCCTTGCTTCTGTTGTTTGGGGGCTTTATGTATATTTTTTTTCCTTTGTCATGGAATCACTATGAGAAAAATTAGTGCCATCTTACGTGGCAGCTCGCCAATGCCAGTGGTGTAGTCAGGTGTGGAGGGTCACACTCCTACAGCTTGCTGCGGCTCCAGGCCTCGCACACTGTGTCTCTGCGTTCATGTGTGAGCAGCAGAGAGACCTGCACAGGCTGGAGAGCTGGGCCACCACCAACCATGTGAAGAGCAAGAGCAAGAGCTGGGTCCTGCACCTGGGACGGGGCAACCCTGGCTGCACGCACAGAGTGGGCAACGAGATGCTGGAGAGCAGCCCCGCACGGAGGGATCTGGGGGTTGTGGCTGGCAGCAAGATGAACATGAGCCAGCAGTGTGCCCTGGCAGCCAGGAGGGCCAACCGTGTCCTGGGGTGCTCCAAGCACGGCATCGCTAGGCGGTCGAGGGAGGTGATTGTCCCGCTCTACTCTGTGCGGCCTCACCTAGAGTGCTGTGAGCAGTTCTGGGCACCACAGCACAAGGACACGAAACTGTTGGAGAGTGTCCAGAGGAGGGCGATGAAGATGGTGAAGGGCCTAGAGGGGAAGACGGCTGAGGGCACTGGGCCTGGTCAGCCTGGAGAAGAGGAGGCTGAGGGGGGACCTCATCGTGGTCTAAAACTTCCTTGTGAGGGGCAGTGGGGAGGCAGGTGACCTGTTCTGTGTAAACACCAGTGATAGGACCTGCGGGAACGGTGTTAAGCTGAGATAAGGGAGGTTTAAGCTGGCCATCAGGGTGAGGTTCTTCACCGAGAGGGTGGCTGCACACTGGAACAGGCTCCCCAGGGAAGCAGTCACTGCACCAAGCCCGTCTGAATTTAAGCAGCGATGGGACTGTGCACTTAGGCACATGGTCGAAACTTTTGGGTAGACCTGTGCGGTGCCAGGAGTTGGACTTGATGATCCTCATGGGTCCCTTCCAACCCGGGATATCCTATGGCTCTGTGATATTTGTGCGCTGACACCGGCTCCAGATACACACACAAAGCTCGGGAGGACACCGAGCAACTGGTTCTGCTCAAACATTTTAAAGAATGATTTCGGCAGATTTCTCACCAGCTCCCTCACATTGACCTGAGAAGTCAAGGGGTACGAACGCGTACTTCATTGCCTCCCTCGAAGTCCTGTGCCTGTCTCCAGGTCCACAGCGGGGTGGGATTTCCCCTCTGCTTGTCCCCCCCCCCGGCCTTGCTCTGTACCACAGCTTGGACAGGAACCTTCACTTCTTGCAGGTTTCTCTACCAAGCAGACAGAGCCACCCCCGTCCCAAAGGGGGACGGGGGGGGAAGCAAACTGCCGTGACCACGGCCTCCCTTGAGGCACAGGGGGCCTGTGGCCGTGGAGGGCAGCGGGTATCGGCTCCAGACAGGTGAAACACTGCCTGGTGCTTCTCGGCAAGAGACAAACCACGGGAGGCCTCACAGTGGCAGCTGGGGTTGCCAGCAGTGAGGCTCTGAGTGCGCTGGCCCCACCCTGCTGGTGTCATAGGTGGCACTATGATGTGTCACAAGGTGCCTCCGAGCCTTCTCCCCACGATGAAAAGAACCTAAACAGCCGCTTTTTCACCCACTGCCATCGTGGCCTGGCCACCACCACACCGCTCACCCAGGCTGGCACGCCGGGTGGCTGCTTGGCAGAAGGCACTGGTGGGGTTGTGGGGCTTGGAGCCCGTTTTGGGGGCAACGCTGCCATCGTCAGAGCCCAGAGCCAGTCCCCACAGTCCCCACAGCTCAAGGCTTTCTTAGCTCCTCCATGCAGCCCTGCCCTGCTGTCCCCACACCAAACCCAAACAAGCAGCTTTTAAGCCGGCCCCGCTGCACGGCGTCGCCCACGTGGCTTTTCCCAGCAAAGGGGGCTGTCAGCTCGTATTCCTCATGCACCGGGGACCCCACTCGAGCCAGCAGCGGTGTCTGAGCAGAGGGAAGCTGTGTCCGATCCAATTAGCATCATTACTGATGAGCTTTTTCATCCCTCAGCCACGTCCCATCCTCTGCGCACACACAGGCGGCCGTGCCGAGCAGAGCTGCTCAGGGCACCCAGCTGGGACAGCGGAAGGACAAGCCGAGCTGACCTCATCAAGGCCACACTAATCCCTTTTTTAGGGTTAAAAAAAGCAGAACAGCTGAGCAGGAGCAGCTGAAGTTTCTTTTTATCTTTGAAAAGAAAATAAAAGACAGTTCGCAAAATCTGCCGAGTTTTCTGGGTGCTATCCCAGCGCTGCGCCTTCTCCTTGGCTCCTTCAGGAGCTGGACCCTGGCTGTGGGCTGACGCCTTCCTTCCTGTAGTAAAGTGTTGGGCTGTCCCATATGCTCACCACAGCACTCCCTTGAAATAAAATCTCGTGAAGGAGCCGACCCTTCCTGCCCACCCCACTTCAGAAACAGCAGAAGAGCGCTCCCTGCACGGTGCTGGTGCCCAACACCCGGCACCTGGGCTGCACAGTGCCTGGAGTCACGGGGACACAGCCCCCAGGTGTTTTCAAGGGTTACTGGTCCCTGTAGCACATTCCCACACCAGTTGTGATTCATCATCCTCATCAGCGGAGTGGAAAAAGTGACCTCTTCCCCTGGAGGAGGCGAAAGAAGTGCGTAAGGAGAAGTATTTAAGAACATGGGCTTGCCCAGCAGGAAACCTGTGCAAAACTCACATCCCACAGCAGCCAGGGAGATCTTCCACCAACTCCAGGAGCTCCTGGGCTCTTCCCTGCCTTTCCCTAAAGGTCTGCTCCCCCTCCCCACAGCAGCGTGCCCAAAGAAACGAGAAACCCAACACAGTGGGGGTGACAAACACCATCTCCCTGGAAGACACGGCTGTTGGTTAGGGCTGTGCAGCATCTAACTGGGGAGCTGGCCCAGATGCTGAACGTGAGGTTCTGGCCCATCTCCACAGCCCCCAGGCCCAGCCGAGCTGTCATTCATCCAGCTCAGAGCAAGGCCTCCCCAAAACCTCACAGCTAGAAATGTTTTAGACCCCACGAGGATGAGCCCTGGTTTATCACCAACAGCAGGCACACAGACCTTGTCCCAGACGGCTTCGCCTCTGGGAATTCTCCTGCACATCCCATGGATCCCAGAGAAGACAGCTGCCCTCAGTACAAAAAAAAAAAAAAAAGCATATTTCCCTACATTTCCCTAAATTTCCCCATTTAGGTGCTGACCCAGTGACCGCAGTACTCTTTTTGGCACTGCACTTATCCTCACAGCAGAGGGGATCTAAAGAAATGGGGCAATGCTGCTGAGAGGGGTTTCCCCAGCACCACCAGCCAGACCCGGTCCCTAAATCAGCAGACCCTTCCTGCTCCCCGCACACATCACACCTCCACCAGTGCGTCTGGAGGGAGGCAACGATGCTTTTGCTTCTCCAGCCAGTGCCAAACAGAAAAGAGCCATCAGGTCTGCGAGCCCTGGCCATGGCACTGCGCGGATCCACGCAGCCGCCCTACCGCAGCAGTAATTACGGGATCATCAGCACCCTGGAGCTTCCAGCTCTGTCAAACACAGGTTGGCTCACGTCCTGAAATGCATTTGTGTACTTACATGAAGCCTATTCATTGCAGCCTCAGTGCTACCCGGTGGCCAGAGCCCTACCTGCTCCTGCGCTGAGTTCCCAAGCGGGAAAACCAAAACAGCTTCTGGGTTGCCTGCACTCGTGGCTGGCCTGGAGCCAGCCCCAGTGGCACTGCAGCCCCCGCTCTGTACTGGCACCCAGCAGGAGTCCTGGGGGCTCCAGGCTGGGTTCAGGTTGCTCACACAGCTGCTGCAGGTGTAGGGCACCAGCTGCATCCATTTGGCATCCAAAAACGGCGAGGCAACGAGAAACATCAGCTGGAGGCACCAGGTCTAAGCCAGGGAGGTGACACCACCTGCAGCGCTCGCCCCGCTCCAGCACAAGTCCAAGCAAAGGACAAAAAAGCAGAGCAAGGAAAAGGCAGCGCAGGGAGGTTTAGGGCTCAAACCAGCCCGAGGACAGTGGAAAAGTCCAGCGGGAGATGGCAGAGCCCCACAGCATCTCCTGGCCACCCCCCTCCTAGAAGGAGACGCTCTGAGCACAGTGGAGAGCCCTTAATGAGTTTAAAACTGCCCCGTTTCACTTGTGCTAATCAAAAGTGCCTATTGTGTGCAAAAACAATGCCCACTGCTAGCTCTTGGAGCTCTCAGAAGCCCCGGCAGCGTCCACGCTCGATCCAGGGGCACAGCAGGCACGCGGCTCTGCTCTGCCACCCGCCGCAGCTTGGTGCTCGCCCGCTTGCAGGACGGCAGCAAAAAGGGGAAGAAAAACCCAGCGGCAGGGAGATGAGGGCCTTGGAAGGCAAGGCGAGGAGCGAGAGAGCATCCCTGCAGCGAGGGGGAGCGCCACCGGGCTTCAGAGCCTTCAAACACTCTTCCTGCTGCTGGCACGTGAGTCGTACCCCAAAAAAAAAAAATCACATGTCGATGGTGAGAGAGGTTTGCAGGGTGAGGAGCGGGCGGGGTTTTGCGACTGGGATCACACAGCATGGGAAATAGGGGCTGTCGCTGCCAAACACCCGAGCCACGAGGATTAGTGCAGGAAGAAAACGAAGAGGAAGCAAACACAGGAGCTCAGGGCTTGCTCACACTGCTCGGATAGGGAACTGAGGCATGGGGAGGTTACAGGTGTCCTTCCTGCCTTATGTGATCCACTGTCACCCCACGAGCCCGGCGAGGCTGTGAGAAGCAGCTGTGAGGCACCGTGGCCGACTGACCCTGCCTTCCCTGTGAGCTTTCCTTACCGCTGAGGATTCCCATCAAAAACCCAAGCAGGAAGGGACAGATAAAAACTGCATCTGGACACAGGTACGGCCAGAGCTTGAGAGCTTTTTATCTTTCCGCCCTGCAGCACAACATGAGCCCAAAGCCCTGCGGCAGGGCCCTGCTGCTACCCCCAGCCCAGCTACAGGAGAGGACATTTGGGATGCACGCGGTGGGGAACCACCCTCAGCATCTCTCCGGCCCCATTTGCAAACGTCAGCATCGTTCATTTTTCTACAGTATTTTTCAAAGAGGGTCAGAAACCCTTTCCTACGCTTTCAGCCCTATAATTCCTTTCACACTTCAAGTTACTCGTAGTGAAATACGCAGAGTACACGTGTCAAAAAGCCAGGTTTTGAGAAGAACCAGGCACCCAGCAGCAGCAGGCTGGGCTCTGGCAGCCCTGCACCTGAAGGGGAGCAGGGGAGAACCCCGGTCAGCCCCACCAGAGCAACGTTTGAGGACAAAAAAAGCAAAGCCTCGATCCCAAGACCTCCACCTGTTTGATGGCCAAGCCGACTCTGCTCTGCTCACCCCACGTGCTACCAACATTTTAACGACGCTTCCAAAATGCCCCCTTCTGGCAAATTACAGCTCGGGTTTTGCGGGTCACAGCCCGGCAGATAAAGCCCTAATAAATCTGTCGTTTAACGGAAAATCAACGCTGTCGGCACCGAGCGGAGACACGAGGCTCTGCTCCGACACAACGTGGTGTAACCGCCTAAAGCGACGAGGCAAATTAAACTAAAACTCCCATTTTAAAGAAAACATACGGGGAAGATCCCAGCACCTCTACAGAGTCTTTGTGCCTTTCAACGCATTAATTTCCAGGCTGTGTACCTGTGTATTTCACACTTGCATTTGCGGGCAGTAAATTATCACCGGCAATCCAAACACCCTGGGTACCTGCTGCTGGGCACCCTGACCCCACTGAAGCCCTAATGGTTAATCAGCAACACCCCTTAACGCCCCACATCAGGCCAAACACAAAGCACCCAAACCCAAGCAGCCCCATGCCCAAAGAGCTGGCGATGCCCTGGGATGGGGCACCTCTGGCACCTGTTTCCCCCCTCCCCAAAACCCATCGGTCACGATGCCGTGCAGGGAGCGGGCAGCATTCCCCAACTACTGGATTTAAGCAGTAGTTTTTTAGGGGGTCCCTGACAGGACAGATCAGGGTCTGAGATGCCGGGGGGCTGCGTCCCGACCCCGCTCTTACCTCAGTGCATGGCCCCGCTGCTGGACGGTCCCGGTGTCCCCGCTGCCGAGGAGTTGAAACGTTTTAAAACACACCCCAAAAAAAATAATAACAAATTTTAAAGTTGAAAAGTGACGGTGCGAGTTATTCCAAGTAAAAAAAAAAAAATTAAAAAGTAGAAAAAGGGGGGGACGGAAGGGAGGGGGGTGGAAGGGAGGGTGCCCGTGCCATGCACTGCCCCGGGCTGCCGCCCCCCCCGGCCCCCCAAACCCCTCCGTGCCCCGGCCCCCTGAGGACCCCCCCGGCCCCCCGGGGAGGGCTCAGGGCGATGCTGGGGCAGCTCCGGAGGGGCCGGGGGGTGCCCCGGGGTCCGGGGGCCGCCCTCGGGCAGGGGGACGCGGGGGGCACCCGCCGAGGCCCGGGGCGGGCCGCGGGGCTCCGCCGCCCCCGCGCATCCCCCGCAGCCCCGTCCCGTCGGGGCCCGCCCGGCACCGGCCGCAGGGGCACCAAAAAAATAAATAATCAATCAAATAGTAATAAAAAGCGAAAAAGCGACTCCTGAAAGCGGGTCTCCGGCTGGATGCGAGCGGGGGGGTCCGGAGAGGGGCCCCGTGTGCCCCGCCCCGGCCCCGCTACGGCCCGCGGAGGAAGCGCGGGGGCGGCTCCGCTCCGGGCTGGCCGCCACCGCCCCGCCGGGGCCGGGCCGTACAGGGACCCGACGGCTAAATGTCTCCTTTATTTCTTAAATAAAAACGACAACGACGACGTTTTGGGGCCAGTCTAAAACTTAGGAGAAACAAAATCATTGTTAGAAAAGGTCTAGGGGGTGTAATCGGTGCTTTTCCACTGAGAGGGATGGTTGGGTGAAGGCACGGTGTTCTCCATGAGGGGCAGGTGTGTGCTACAGAGGGGGGGCTTAATTGGATCCCGCAATTAAGTGGGATTGCAACCATCGTGTCAGCTGTGCCACAGTGCGCCTGGAGCATCCCAGCCACCTCACCAGCCACCAAACATCTCCGGGCAGGCAGCACCGAGCCCCTTCTGGCCTCATACAACCTTGGCCTCCTGAAGGGGACATGGTCTCCAAAGGGGCCAGGACTCTGAAGCGCAGGCCCACTCCCACTGAACATAATGTTTTATTTTTGTTCTGTGGCTCGCAGTGGAAGCTGGAGCAGGGCCTTCTCCCTTTTGGGGCTTCACCACCAGGCCCCACAGTGCGGTTCTTCTGGGTATCAGCCACGGCCGCTATGCCCACACCAAGCTTGGGAGGCGGCAGGAGCAGCACCACAGCTGTAGTCCTTTTGGAAGAAGCGTCAAACATGCAGGGAACACTCCAGAAAGCAGGGGGAAGCCCTTAAATCTTGATTCTGCCAGGGACATTCCTGGGTACTTACCCACAGTGCTCTGCAGAGAGCTAAATGACAGAAATTACAGCCAGGCCACGAAAACCCAGTCACAAACAGGGCAAGAAATAAACGATGGGATCGGATGGAGGCTCCTTCGGGCGTTTCCCAAGCCCCACCAGGGGAGGAACAGACCCTGAAGGGCTGCGAGGAGCGGTGGAGGTGGACACGAGGCCTGGTGGAGCCGAGCTGCCATGCTGGGGCATTTCCCTGTGTGTGGAGGTGATGCGGTGGCCTCCGAAACTCCGTCCCTTCCCTCGCTCCTCACCTTTGCCCCCGCGGGCACCATGCTGTAGGGTGAAACCACTCCTAATGAGAAGGGGAGAGACAGAAAAGTGATAAGGAGTTAACTTCCAGAGTCCCCTTGGAAACCCAAAGTTGTTTGGAGTGTGAAGACCCAGAGCCGGCAGGTTCCTCGTCTCCTTCCCTTTCCTGCTCCACTTTATTCACACCGCTTCAGATGATAGAGGATGCCCAGACCCTAAATTCACCCGGATCTGGAGCCTGCCCCGTGCCCTAAATGCACCCAGTCGGCTCTCCCACCCTGACATGCTTCCTTCTGGCTTCTGGCCTCCAGCCGAGACCCGGCGTGGAGCTGGGCACCATTTTCTCCAGCGCCCGGCCCCACAGCCTGTGGCTCCCTTGTTGAGGTGACCGCCGGCCAGGCCCCACACAGATGGTGCTGAGCACACAGCCCAGTGCCAAGCAGAGAAAAACACCATCTCCAGAAACCTAAGAAATCCCTGTTCTGCAGCGCTCTGCCCCAAACCGGGCTGTCCTACAGCTGCCCCCAGCCCCTGAGCACCGCCACAGCCTGGGCTGGGGAGGGGAGGCAGCGACGGGCAGGGCCTGGCTGCAGCAAGTGGGAACACAAGGACACGTTTCCACCTATTAACTCCACTTCCTTCGCTTCCTGCAGCCTCACGGCAGCGGGTTATTAATAGCACGTTGCAGACGAGCACCGCGGCCGGCCCAGGATCCGGCCTCCCCGTCACAGCCACTCGGCAGCCGTGGAAAACCCGCACGCGAACACTGCGAGCAGCCCGTGGGGAAAGAAAGAAAACGAGGAGTCTGCCACATGCCTTGGGGAGCTCCCCCGGGTGCCTGGTGCCTTCTGGAAGCCCCACACCTTGCATCTTGTGGGAGGCTAGCGACCAGCAGCTTGCAGCCCTGCCTTTTTGGTCAGAAGTTTGCTCACGGGGGTGCTGAGATCTTCCAGCCTCGTGGCAGGCTCCAGCACAGGAGCCAGCTCCGGGTTTGTGGGGAGCAGCCGGGGCCATACCCCAGACCTGAGCTCCTCCGGGGGAGCTGGGGAGCTTGGGGTCACCCCAGCACCTCTGATGCGTTTGGGAAAGCAGAGACCCTGCAAAATGGGCCTGGCAAGGGACTTCTGGAGAACTGCCTCCTCCTCCTGGGATGGGAAGAGGAAATCAGCAGTCCCTGGGGAGGACATGTGAAGCAAGAGAGCTCCTGGGATGCCACATGGGACCACGCAGGGCCGATGGACGGGAGCTCCTCCACCCAACGCTGTGGGCCAGACGCTGACACAGCCACGCAGGGGATGTGGCATCATGCACAGAAAGGCTTCTCCCACCCTACCCCATCCCTCCAGCTCCTCTCTCAAACCCCAGCCAGTGGGGACATCCAGCACCCCGTGACCCACAGCCCCAGCACCAAAGTTTGCAAATCAGGCAGTGAACAAAAAAAAACAAAACAATAACAAAACTCATAACATGGGTGGGGGCAGGGCTGCGTCAGGCAGACTCCGGCTCGGCTGCTTTCCTTCTAGCTCAAGCCGTTTCACCACACCAAGTGAGTGAAGAAATCCCTTTATTTATCTCCCAGCATTTGTTTCCTCAAGTCCTGTTTTGCAAAGTCAACCTTAATCACTCCTTAATCATATGTGATGCTCCTCTGGCTTCAAGCATCCCTTAATCCTGTCCTGAAGACTGTTCCCATATCCAGCCGGGGCTGCCACCTCTCTTGGAGCTCCATCCAGCGATCGTGTCCTCGCATTGGCTTTTGCTCCGGGCACGCCTGGCTCCTTAGCACCCAGAGGTGGCCTTGCACCAGTCTCAGATATTCCCTAAGGTGCTGGATGGCCCCACGTCAGTCCTCTTCCACTCCTGGCTGGCATTTATGGGGACGACTCCGCTGTGCTGAAGAGCAGGAAGCAAACGGGCGCCTTCAGCCGCAGCAGCAGGAGCAGCAACGTCTCACAAAGCCCCGGCATTAAAGCACGTGGGCGATCGTCTCCCCAGGATCTCCACCCAGGATCCTTCCTGCTTCGGAAGATTTATTTGATTTTTTTTCTTTTTTTTTTTTTTTTTTGGTAACACGGAAGCAAGAGCAGGAGGAAATACATAAAAAAACGGTGCCTGGGAGGCTGCAACCTCTGTCCTCCTTCCGCTCCTTGTGTCAGCAGTGGCTCCAGCCCCTGCTCTGGGGGAAAGCTGTGCTGCTCCCCCCCAGCTCACACAATCCCTAAGGCTTCTTGCGACGACCTTACCCACACGTGCCTCTGAAGGTGCAGCTGGAGCAGCAGCTTGCAGGGGGTGACGTGACCAGCGGGCGCCCAACACCATGGGTCAGAGCAGAGGGGACAGCATCCCGCATCCCCGACCCCACGCCTGTGCAGAAAATAAAAGGTTCTCTGCTTTAAACCATTGTAAAACTCGAAACACAAAGCGAATGCTGTGCAGGATGGCTATGTAGGTTAATATCGTGTGCATTGTGCTGATGTGCAGGGGGCTTTTTGAAACGGGGCACGATTCCCGGCTTTCCTCCCTCTCAAGGAGAGGACTAAAAGCTGTCCCTGGAGCAGAGCCCGCAGGTCCCACGGGTGGCACGGGGCTGAGCGGGTCCCTGATGCCCTCTGGTGCCGGGTGCTTTGCCCAAACCTGCTCCCTGCCCACCAGGCCGAAGGCGCAGGCTGTGGGGCTGGGCAATGAAGAGCTGCAGCTCCGGCACCCGGCAGCCCACGGTGCATCCCCAGCAGCCCCGAAAGGCAGCAGGAGGGGAGCGCTTGGGGCAGCTCCCCAACACCAGGCACTGACAAACCCTCAGGTTTTGGGGCAAAGCCATCGGCATCACAAAGCTGGAGCATCCCAGGCCCAGCAGGGAGCCACGGAAAGAGGTTTTTCTCCCCAAAAGGTCTCAAACGCAAAGATCTGGGCGCCCAGCACGTGCGGAGCACGCCGCTTTGTTTCCTTCCACCCTGTCAGCCCCTGGCTGTGCCCGTGCAGGGGCTTCCTACGCAGGGGCACCGCAGGCTGTAGGGTCACGGGCTGTAGGGTCACGGGCTGTAGGGTCACCGTCTGCAGCCGATACAAACCCGGGCAGCGCAGGGAGCATCGCTCCAGCCCAGGCGCTGCAATAACGGAGCTCTCCCTTAGAGGTCAGCCCAACACCAAAACCGGGCCCCAAAATCCGCAGGGCTGGAAGCGGTCCCCGTAAAGAGGAATCTGATGACAGCGGGAATTTGGGGTGGGCAAAGGATGCTCACCGACACCTGCAGCCCTCACCTTGCTGCCTGCGGGGGGGTGCTGCTAAAAGCCGAGCTCTCACGCGTGCTCCCCAGCTCCGTGGGGTGGGGGACAAAGCCCCGATGCCTCCAGGGGCTGCTTTTGGGGAGCAGGACAAGCAGCAGCCCGGTCTTGTTGCTGCTGTGATATTTTGCATGCCCAAAGCAGATGGAACAGCTCAGCAGCTCCAGCAGGTGCCGGCTCCTTCCCATGAGACGCTGCAGCCCAGTCTGTGTGTTTTGTGTTTTTTTTTCTTTTCCATCATAAAACAGACCTCAGCATCATACTAAAAATAGAGAGATTAACAAATAAATCCCCAGCACGCAGCTCCCGGGGTCGGCGGCCGCTGGGGACGGCAGCAGAGCTGAGCCGTGGGGATCCCGCTGCTGAGCATCCCTGCTCCGTGCGTGTGGTTTTGGGGCACACAACGAGGATGGGTGCCCTGGGACAGCAGCCTGCAGGTGCAGCCCTCAGAACAGAGACCTTAATGCAAGGGCTCGGGGGGGTAAAGAGGAAATTAAATGTGCAGCAACCCCAATCTTCAGCGGGACGCTCACCTGCGTCTCCATTGGTGGTGCAGCGTGGTTCTGTCGGGGCTTCAGAAATGGCTTTGGGAAAGAAAAGCCACCCCACTGCCCCCACGGCCACGCTCCCTGCCTGTCCCCTGGCAGCAGCAGAGCCCCCCATGTGCTGCCCCCAGCCTGGCAGCTCCTTTTCCGATCCCCTTTCAGACTTTCTGCCCGTGCTTAAAATGAAGAATAATAATCAGAGCTCGTCCATCAGCGACAGCTGGTGCCTGCCCTCTGCTAAAGAGCTCCGCTCTGCCCGGGTATTTTTTTCCCCTCCCTAAATTCAATTAGGTGTAATTAGGACTTGGCCCCATTACGGCCACGTCTCCCCCGGGCCGGGCACGGGGCTGGTGGCCTCTCGCCTCCCGCTGGTCCCCCTCCCACAGGAGCTGAAATGCAGCAGAATAAATAATAATTAAATATTAAAATGCAGGGGTCTGAACGACTAGCCCTCGCCCCCGATGGTTCCCAGCTGCGTCCCATGAGAGGCATCAAGGACTGGGTTTTGAGCAGCTCCAGCCACTGTGTCCGCTGCAAGCCTCGTGGCTGCCCGACCCCAGGAGAGCTGCCCCTGGCCCCCACAAACCCGGCACCACATCCCCGTAGCTCTGGGGGCTTCGTTTCTCCTCGCTTGGAGCTCGTGGCTGGCTCGGGGAGGTTCAAGGCGCTCTTTCTGGAACAGGCAGCAGCCAAGGAGGGGGTGAAGCAGCAGCAATGCAGGGAGCGGGGTGGCTTCTTGCTTGTATCTTCTCTCTCCCCAAATTAAACCCGTTCCAGTGCGTTGTGCTCTAACACCCATCTTCTGCAGCCTTCTCCTGCTGAAAAAAGCCACTTTGCTTGCAACCAGGAGCCAGGAGAGGGGAGGAGGGAGAAGAACAAGATATCACCGAGGATCAAGCAAGCCAGAAAAACACCCAAGCGAGACCAGGCGTTCTCTAAAAATCCGAAGTTTATTCATTAGAATTCAGTGAAAGGAACATTCAGTTTAAAACACAGTCAATACATTAAAAAGTTGAAGGAACTAGTAGCAATGAGACCAGACCGGGACAAAGCCCCCCCCCCAGTCAGTCCCCTCCCCGGGGCCAGAGGGGAACCCACTGCCTCCGCCGGGCTGCCAGCAGCACTGGGGCCAGTGGTGCCAGCAGCAGGGCTCCCTTGCAGGCAGCCACGGAGGGGGCCAGCGAGGGATGGACGTGGGCAAAGCGCTGTTGGTGAGCACTGCCGGGCTTCTCTAGGTTTCTGCGTGTTCCCTGCACCACGAGCAAGGCACCCGCAGAGGCAGTGGCAGGACGGGCGCTGCTCCCAGCAGTGGGGAGCGCGCAGCGGGGTGCCGGAGGGGCAGGAGGGGGGCTGGCCGGGCTGAAGGCCTTTTTCCTTGTCCATTTTCTGGGATCCTACAGGCACGGAGAGAAGAGCCGGTACCAGGTCTGAGCTGCACTCGAGATGGGGCCCGCACAGCGAGGGGCAGAGGGAATGTGAAAGCAGCGAGGGTCAGCACGCCCCCGGAGTGTTTGCCAAGCCACCTGCCTGCCCGGCCCTGTCTGGGAATGGGGCAAAGCCATTTAAGAAAAAAAAAGAAAAAAGAAAAAAAAAATAGCAGCACTCCTTTTTGTTAGGAGCTATTTAATAAAAATACAAAAACCTGTGCAGAGCTAAACGCCTGGGATGGAACCGGCACCTCTGCCAGCGCTGGCTGTCAGGGGAAGAAGGGACAAATCTGCTCTCAGTCACAGTAATTTATTTTTTTTTTTTTAGCTTTTCAGCATTTAATTTTCTTTTTGCCTGTCACTGTTTGGCATTGTTCTCTTCTGCTCAATTAATCAACGTGACCTTCTGCAGAGAAGTTCTGTCAGCCCTCACACCCCACACAGGGTTGCAAACTCTCTGCAGGGGCACAGACGTAGAGTCAAGCAAACAAAGCAGCATATTCATTCAACTAAAAAAAAAAAAAAGGGGGGGGAAGAAAAGAACCACGTTAACTAGTGGTGTTAGGTCTTAGCTTACCAGCAGCTCTCGTTTCAATTAAGATCCCAAAATTCGAGGCAGCGTTGCTCCGGGAAGAAGCCAGGCGGGGAGGGACGCTCAGACCGCAGGGTTATTTTCAGAATGATTCTCAGACAGACACGGCCTGGGCACCCTCCTCTCCTCCAGAGAGGAACTTTGCCACCGGTTTCAAGATCATCACCGCAAACCAGCTGCCAGCATCTCCTGCCCCGCGAGGTTGTACGGGGATTTAAGAACAGCCCCGGTTTTGGACAGAGTAATTACGCACACAGAAGGGAAAGCCCCAGCTGAAATCCACGCTTTTTTTAGCTTAAAAGACAGCCGACAACACTTTCAGGGAGAAATCACCACGGTCCACAAATTCAGATTAAAAACAAAGCTAGAAAACAGGTTGACAAGTGTGACAAACCAGTATTAAAACAAAGACATCTTAGCGGCGTCCACAAAGAGAGAGTAAGTATTGGCAAGGGCCCGGCTGCTGGTTTGCAGAGCCAGGCCCTCGTATCACGTTGAGCAGCGTGGTACACAAGGGTGTGAGAAGCGAGGTGGTTTTCTTGCATTGCACAGGCAGCGGCAGCAGCAGTGACAGCAATAAATTGCTTTTTTTCTCCATCGGAACTGTAAACCACACCATTTTAAAACACAACGTACGTAAGTAAAAGAACAGTCCATAAAATCTCCCCATGAATATAAAATGCAAAACTATACAAAAATAGATAAAATCGACCGTTTTCTTGTGTGTATATAAAAAAAAAACAAACAAACGAACAGAAGAACAAAGTCCCCAAAATGCAATACAGTTACTTGGTAGGCTGACCTGAAGGGCAGTGGTTTGCTCTGCAAGGTAACAGCGATAATCCACCGCTCCGAGCCAAGGCTTTCCCTGCAAGGGATGTACTCGGTTCCTTGAGGTTTGGGGGAGATTTTCCTCAACATCCCGGCAAGACAACCTGCTATCCTCACTCCTACGACTTATTTTTTGGCTCAGTAGACTCCTTTTTCACAAAAAGCCTCAATTACTACTCTCAAACTCGGGCTCCTCGGGTAAGTCTCTGTTACACCAGGTTAAAAGGCATCGGCTCCATCCAGAGACGAGCACAACTGCTGCAGTCCTGGGTGAGAAACGGGGCTGCTTCTAGCCCAGATGGGCTCCAGGTGGGGAATTGCTTGGAAATGCTGCTCGGTACGAGGTTGGCAGTGGTGACCGAGCAAGCTTCGAGGGCATTGCAGGCTGCCAGCCCCTCTGCCCTACAGGAAAGCAGCCAGAGGTCGATCCCACCCCAAATTGGCAGTGCACGCTCCCTGTGCCACCAAACACTCCCTGTGTGGCTTCAGCAAAGCCAAACTATCAATTAACATCAATTAAATCAGAGAAAGGATGGAGGATCACCCTTAAAAGCTTCATTGCCAGACCTGTTGCTTCTGAAAGGGGGGTGCGAGTATTTCCCCCCCTCCAGGGATTTAAGCGTTAGTTTGGACACTGCAACTGCGAGAAATCTCTCCTAAATCCCTACCAGGACGAGATCAAGGCCCAGGAGCTTGCATTTGGCACTCAAGGCGTAGTTCTTTTATAATTTCTGAGTCAGAAAGTATCGTGGAGAAGATCGGGTCCTGTTTCTCCCAGAGCACACAGGTGTTGTAAGAGCAGGAGGGCGTTGGGTAACGAAACCCACTCCACGGCAGTGCAAATCTACAGCCCGGGTTAGCAGAACGAGAATTCTTACTTCTTTTGGTTAATGGGGCAGAATGCTCCGATAATCCAGGAAAATGGGTTTAAAACGTTTTCTGAAATCTCCCTTGAAATCAGCAGGTGTCTGCTTCATTTAGTTCCAATCAAATCAAGAGGAGGAACCTTTGGTATGAAGTCAGATTATCAAGTCTTGCCTGTATTGCTTTCACACGTTAGTCTAGGACCTGTTGTCAGGAAGTCTTTCCACTACGTACCTACAACCAAAATAATTATTACCAAAGAGACATGCATTTGCAACTGTACATTCATTTTAGCACTGAGACACTTTCATACTTCACCAGAACTTTGGCAAAGGCTGCGTCATTTATGAGAACACTACACAACCCCCCCCCAACCTGCAAGATGCCTTTGGTGAAAGAAAATAAGCACTAAAAATCCAGGAAGGGGCTGCTGCGGAAGCCGAGCCATTACCGTGAGCACCGGTTTGTGCCGTGGCATCTCTGGTGTTGCTGGCACTGCCTGCCTGCCACCCGTCCCACAGCAGTGTCAATTTGGGCTGCTCTGTCCCACGAAATCCCTTTTGATAACAGAGGAGTGAGCAGAGGGCAGGAAAACGTGGCACAGCGCGTTCCCACAGCACCTCCCCGAGGAGGTGGGGGTACAGAAATACTGAAAAGTGAAGGTTTAGTCCCACAGATGCGCAGACAGCTCTGCTCTAGCCTCAGGATGCTGGGGAAAACAAGAAAAAAAATCATACAGAAATGGAACTGCCAAAAATCAAAGCCTGGCTTTGAATTTTGAAGAATTTGCCGTTCCCTGCTCCTTCGTGGATGCACAGGGACAGGGGTAAGAAGCCTCTTCCCAAGAAGGAGCAACAGGACTTGGCTTTGCTTGGGCACGCAGCACAAAGCGGCTGGCGGTGCCTCGGGGCCAGCGGGGGGCTGCTCGTGCTCCAAGCAGGTGGGTCAGTGTGGCGGGGGCACAAACAGCAGGACCTGGAGGAGGGGAACACTGGGGTATTGCCAGTTGGGGATCATTTTTTTTTATGCTAAAAGCTCTGCTGTGGAAAGAAGCAGGAAAGGGGCAAGACGGGGAAGAAAAAAAAAAAAAAAGCGATCTGAAACTGAATTAAGATTCAGAAGTTGGACAGAAGCAGGAAGAGGCTTCGTAAGTCACAGAAGGCGAGGTCTGGGCTACAGACAACAGTGTTTAAGATCACCCAGGACACCTGAGAGTCCTTGAGGAGAGACAGGAGCTCTGCTCCAGCAGCCTCAAAGTGTTCCCAGGAGCTCACAGCCTCAGCACAGAGCCTGCCTCCCTCGCTCACGTCCCTTCCCCACGCTCGTTGAAAGAGGAAAACCAAACCAAACAAAAACCTGCAGCACCCTCCAAGCTTTTTTGTTCCCTCCAGTCAGGAGGAAGAAGTCGCGAAGCCTAATTTAGGCTGTGTTAAATCCTGTATTCCAATTAACAGAATACTGTCCCCGCGTGAGTTTCTGCAAAGAAAACAAAAAACACAAAGTGAAAAACCCACAGAACTTCCTTCTGGAGAAAGTAACAGCACCGGCAGCTTCGCAGCTACAGGCACGATGCAAATTGAGCTTATTTCAAAGAATTCCTACATGTGCCCGTGGCCTGGGAGAGGCTGGGAATGTGGGACAAAGCACGGGAAATGCTTCACTTGGAAATTACGCACCACAAAGACAGACCACGACAGATAAAACAGGGCTGAAGTTTTGTTCTGGAAAGGGAATCCATCAAGAGGACACCTCTCCGGGTGCTGTATTTTTGAGCAAATTAAAGCTAGAGCTGAAAAATGTTATCAGCACGCACACAAAAGCCCCTGCTTTCCTTTTGGGCAGGAAAAAAAAAACTGTTACGGCAACGTTCCCCTGAATCGCCTCCTTCCCTTGCTCTCAAAATAACCTGCATCCTTCCTCTGGGGTCCCCAAATCACGATCAAGGTGGAAGACATTAAAAGTCTGTCCGAAACAAAACGTTTTACCGAGAAGAGGAAGAAAAAAAAACAGTTTCTTCTGAAAGCTTCCCCGAGACTTGCTCCCCTGGCTCCGTCCCGAAGCAGGGGCTTCAGGAAGGTGCCCAAAAGCTGCCTGGCCCCAAAAACCCACCCAGCAGGGAGACGTGACCCCAAACAACCAACACCTGAAGCGAGGGCGCAGGGCAGCAACGCTCCCTGCTCCTCCCAAACATCAAATCCTCCAATCCTTCCTTCGGAGGTGGTGGTGCCCCTCGAGCTGAACCTGCCGAGAACAAACCTTGCCGTGCTGGAAAAGGGTCCGTTTCCAGAATTTATTCTAGCAGCACTGGGGCCGGGCACTGGGGCCGCGTTTTGCATTGTGTATTGTATTCGGGAGCGGTGGCTCGCGCTGGGAAAAAAACAAAAAAACAAACCAAAAGTGCCTCAGTGTTAATCCATGAATCTAGGAGGTTGCTCTACATCAAACCGGAGTGCCCACAGCAGCGCGGAGCGGCGCTCACTGCAGCTGCAGGAGTTCGTCTTTGTTGGCCCAGTCGGACATTAAAGTCGCTCATTAAAGTCACTCGTTAGCGTTCACTTTCTCCCTCCCCCTGTCCCCCCTTTTAACCCTTTCCCCCTCCCCCCGGCTGCCCAGGAGGAGCTATTTGGCTCCCATTACATTCAGCGAAGGGTTCGGGCAGCCGGCGGGCAGCGCGCTGCCCTGCGTGGCTCTCCCTTTCAGCAGCTCTTGGCCGGCGCTCCCGCAGCGCTCCACGAAGCAGGAGGGGTTTTTTAAGGTTTCGGTGCTGTCGTCGTGAAACTGGGGCACCCCCTGGGCCACGCCGACGGGTTTGCACTTGGCTGGTTTCTCCGGGGACTGAGCGAAGCCGAAGCTCGGCGGTGGCGGCTCCGGCTCGCCCAGGGGTAAGACTCGGGCGAGCTTTTTGGCCGCCACTTCTCCGTGGTGGTACCTGTAGGCACCGGGCGCCTCCGGGGGCTGCCTCGTGTCGGCCTGCAGAGGTAAATTGGACGGCCTGACCAGCTGCCTGTCCGGCTCCGGCTCCTGGGGCCGCCTCTCCAGAGCCTCCCTGGCGCTGCCGCGGGAAAGGGACAGAAAGGGGGAGTCGGCGTGGGGCTGCTCGGACGGCTCCCAGCCGCTCTCCAGCCCAGCAGCCGGAGCAAAGCCCCAGCGTTTCGCCCCCCCGGCAGCCAGCTCGGCGTCGTACTGCAGGTGCTGCAAGCCCGGCCAGCCCAGCACACCGTCGGCCTCCCCACCTGCAGGAGCAGCCAGCTCGGCGTCCTCTTTGCTCCTTCTCGCACCGTCCGAGTCCTTTTTGTCCCGTTTAGACCAGAGCTGGCAAGGCTTAAGGCCGTTCTTGGACACCTGCAGGTCGGCGAGCTCGAACTCGAGGCTCTCCGTGTCCAGGGACCTGCTCCTCCTGTTGATGGAGAGCGGCGCTGGCATGGCCGGGCTGAGCCCGTGCAGGCGCAGGTGGCGGGGGAGGCTGGCGACACCCCAGTTGCAGCTCTGGAAGGAGCCCTGGGGGTACCCGGGGAACATTCTCTCGTCACATTCAGCGAACGACTCTTTCTGCACGTAGCTGTCGTCGAAGGCCTCGAAGGACGCGGCGATGTCCTCGTCGGCGTTCATCTCCAGGTGCTGCTCGCACTCGCCTTCCCCTTCCTGCTCCACGTCCACGATGTCAAAGGTGACCATGGTGGGGAGGACGGGGAGGTTCTGCGTGAAGGAGGAGCCGGAGTCGGAGCTGCCCAGGCTCTCCGAGAGGCTGGAGAAGAGGGTCCCGCTGCTGGTGAACTCCACGAGTGCTTGCGAGAAGCTCACGGCGTGCTCGGGCTCACGCTCGCCGTCGGCCTGGGGCTCCCCGGGGGCGGCCTCGGCCCCGTCGCGGCGGTCGCTCTGCGAGCAGCTCTCGCACTCCTGAGGCCTGTAGCCAGGGAACGGCCCCGTTTTGGATGGGGCCACGTGGACGGACCCCCCGAACAACGCCCGGTCCGGGTCGGGATCGAACCCTGGGTTGTTCTTCATGAGCTGAATAAGGCAACTTCCTTGGGCTTTTTGGCTGTTGTAACAGTTCTCTGGACACAAAGGCCCTGGAAAGTCCCTCCACTCCGGGTTTTCGCCTCTTGCCCCCGAAACCCCGCTACTCACGCTCCTGTTTGGAGCTTGAGAGGCAATCTGCTCACTACCAAGGCCACTCTGATTTTTGCCAATCGAGCTGGCTGCTCTGGTTTTACATTCAAGGTACTGCTTTTCCCGGGGAGCATCGAGCCGCTTCAGGACCGGTTCCCTCTGCAGCTCCCAGTAGAGCAGCTCCTTCTGGATGGCAGCCAGCCGCTCCTCCTCCGTTTCCATAACGCCCATCTTCCGATCCATCATCTGGAGCAAGCCCTTCTCAGCAGGGAGACAGAAGTCCAAGAAGTAGCTGAAGATCTCCGGGCGAGACACTTTGCTCTCGAACAGGGGCTCCTCCCCGTGCGAGGGACTCAGCAGCGCGTCATCCGGCTCGTAGAACTCGTAGAGCGCATCGCCGCTGTAGCTGTCCCTGGGCAGGCGCTCCTTCTTCATCTCGCAAAGCCCATCCCCGCCTTCGTCCTCCGGCCCCGGCGTGGTGGAGTCGTAATACCCCTCGTCGCTGTTGGGTGCGGACTCCTGCTGGTCGCTCTGCGGCGTCAGGAGCTCGACGAGGGCTTCTGCCTCCTGCAAACCACGCGCCTCCAGCTCGCCGCTCGCCGCCTGCGCGTCGTGGCCGCTCCCGGCGGGCGGCAGCTGGGCTTCGTAGCCCCCGTCCCCCTCGGTGGCGCTGTCCCACATCTGCTGGAGGTATTCCTCTGCCTCCTCCGGCATGGCCATCTCCTCCCCGCCGCCCTGGTAGGTGACGAGGCAGGAGCTGCGTTTCGCAGCGTCTCTGCTGCGCTCCACAGAGATGGTGCTCTCGGCGATGCTGAGGATGTCGGGCTCGGCGATGATGTCCCCGCAGCCCGTGAGGGAATCGAAGCTCTTCAGGGAGGTGACATCTCCAAAGATGAGGCTCAGCTGGTCCCCGGAGTGCAGCGAGGGAGGGTCGTTGTCTGCCAAGTCGGGGTGCAGGGCCACGGGGAGGTGGCCGTACTCAGACTCCGCACAGACGGCGGCGGCCGCCTCCGATTTTGCATCCAGGGCGTCCCGGTCCCCCGGCATCGCCACCCCATCACCCTCGGGGCTGCCCTGCTCAGCCCCCAGCCACTCTGGCTCAGCAGCCTCCCCGGAGTTGGTGGTGGTGCCGACCGAGCAGTTATCCTCCGAGCTCCCCGGGCAGGCGGCAGCGAGGGGCGCAGACCCAGGTCCCCTTTCCTCTGTGGCTCCTTGGGTTTCCGTCCCCGTGCCTCGAGCTTTGTTGGCCTCCTCGGAGCCCCCAGCCCACTCGGGGAGCTCTGCTTTCTCACACTCAGCCACCTTGCTCTTGCGGTGACGCCGGATGCTGTTCAGCAGCCCCTTCAGGCCTTTTTTCGGTCTGGGGAAGGTTGACTTGTCTCCAGAGGGCTTCTTCTCACAGCCCTCGCTGCTCCCTGGCGGAGAGCCGTCCTGTCTGCCAAAATCAAACCTGACGCTGGTGTCTATGGCCACATGGACGCTTTGGGAGCTCGGCAGCGGGCAAGGATGCGAGTCCTTGCTTCCATCCGAAGGGCTTTCCAGCTGCACCCTGCTGCCCTCGTCGTACACAGCGCCGCTGATCCCATCGTGGGTCTTACTTTTACTGAGCCCCTTTTTCGAGGCTCCTTTCCCCTGGCCTTTGTTCCTGCCGCTGAAGAAGCTGGGCAGCGTGCAGATGCTCCTCTTCCCTCCGAACAGCTTGAAAGCAGTTTTCTTCAGCTTGCCGGGGGGGGCCTGGGGCTGCTGCTGCTGCTCCACAGCTGCCACCGAGGCGTCGCTGCGCTGGGACAGCCGCTCGCCGTTCTCCTCGGGCTGCTGCTCGCTGCCCTTGCGCTGCCGGCACGCGGCGGACTGGGACCTGCTCCCGGCCGGCTCCTCGGCGCACGCTGCTTCCATGGCAGCTGCTGGGCTCGCGTCAGTCTAGCTGGAAGCGAGGACTCGGGCGGCAGAGCCTTCCTCCGGGCACGCGGGCTGAAGCATCGTGGCTGACCTAAAGCAAAGAGAGAAGAGAGAGGAGGTGAGGTGAGGCAGGAGGCAGCGTGGAGTCGCTTGCAGCGCTGCAACGAGGCGAGGGGCTTCGTCCCCGTCTGGAACTGGCGCTGCAAAAGCCTCCCGAGTTAGTTACTGGACTTTTTTTTTTCCCTCCTCTCACCAGATTTCAGTTGTTTTTTAAATCATCTGTCAAGCATGGAAGAATTGCATTAAAACCATTCATTACCAGCCACCCCGATCAGATTATCTCAGCAGCAGGGAGAGAGGTTTTAAACTTTCAGCCCGGATTGATGTCAACAGCCGAGAAATAAAATAACAACCTTCCTTTCCCGGAGTCGGGATGGGAGAGAACAAATCCAATGAAGCTCGTAACGCGCTGCTGAGCCGCTCTACCTGAGGCTTAGCCCTGCCTGGCATCAGGCTGGGAAAGCTTCCCACAGGCTTTGCCCAGAGATCCCGACTCAGAAATACGCCCGGACGACGGCTCCTGGAGCTCAACAGCAAACCCACCACCTTGGATCTTCTCTCGAGCCTTGGGAGCCTGCACAGAGAGTATCACAACATCTGTTTGCCTACGTAATTAACGAGAGCCCTGGTGATTCGAGGCCTCTGGGGCCTTCCCAGAGCATCCCAGGGGGGTTGTGGCACTGTTCTAGCTCTGACAAAGCGCTTCTGGACTCCTAGATGCTTCCCAAACCTTGCTGGCTTTCTCTGGAGCCTCCCCAGAGCCTCTCTGCAGAGATCTCCTTAGACAGGACTGAAAGACAACAGCATGCACACGTGTGTACGCACAGATTGTTTAAGAAATGGCAGAACAATGAAACAGGAACAAGATTTCACAAACTCGATTTGCAAACAAACTCGCTCTGACACGACGGACGCGCGCTGCCGTGACCACACGGCTCGTTAGGGTCGCTCGCAAAACAAAGGCACCAAGGGCAAAACCCCAAACCTGCATCAGGGTTAAGAGCAAAACCAAGCAAATCCCAATAAAAGACGGAGCTTGTCCTGTCCTCAGCTTCCTGGGGTGGCCAAGAGGGACAGGGGGAGCTGGGCAAGCCGGGGGCGATGCAGCTTTCTGCCCCGGGTCCTCCACCTGCTGGGCTCTCCTAACTCTGTAAGGCCACAGACGTGCCCGGCCACCTCAACCTTCAGCAGCAAAGGAGGAGGAAAGCAGCCCAGCCTGCCCCTAAAAGCTTCGGGAAAACAGCCCCAATTGATCCCCCTAACACACCGAGGGGCTGAGGCTGCTCTCCACGCGGGCTGGCGCTGCCTGCTGTGAGCAGGCGGCTAAATCCTGCCTGGTGTCACAGCAGAGATTAGCTGGGGAGCCCCAGAAAGCCATCGGGGGGCTGGAGGGTCGAGGCCCTGGAGGGACGAGGCCCTGGAGGGACGAGGCCCGAGCACAAGAAGCCAGGAATCCCCCCTCCTACAGGCAGGCGCACGGGGCCGGCACAGCTGCTGGCACGGGAGGTGTGCACCCGAGCACAAGCAATTAATTCCCGCAGGCACCAGGCAAGGACGAGCTCCGATCAATTAATTCTCAGCAAGGGAACAGGAGCGTCCTGGTGCTACAGACAGGGAAAGGGGAATTAAGGGACTTACCCACGTCCCGGGGGAGGCTGTCCTGCTGCCAGGATTAGGAGGCAGAGGCACCCCCAGCCGGAGAGCGGATTTCTATAATCCGGGAGAGCCGCTCGAGCACCGCTGGGAGGTTTTGTGTCGGATGCAGCACCTCCTCTCCGTAACCCGGGGGCTGCTTTTGCTGCAGCTGCTGTTAGGGACAGCCCGGGGCTGCCCCAGCTCTGCAGCACGCCCGGGGAGCCATCGGGGCAGGCTGCTCCTGGGACCTTTCCAGAAACGCGCTTGTGCTCCGGCTCTGGAGTTAAAGAACAAAAAATCTGAGCAAGAACCACCCAGCCCAGCCCCGGCTGGAATTCACCAGATCCTGACTGAGCCCGCAGACAAAAGAGATCCTTCCTCGGACCTTGGGAGCGTCTGGGCTGAGGCAGCAGGAACTCAGCCGCAGGCACCCGCGGTGGGAGAGCTCTTCCCCGAGCTCCCTGCTGCTGCGGCGCGACCCCACAAACCAAGGGTTCCTCTGGGCCTGTCCCAAGAACCAAAAGCCCCGAGAACATGAAACTGCCTTCCATTTTCCAAAGTATTTCACTCGTGGCCATTTTATATCTACTTCAGCTTAGGCGCCTTTTCCCTTTTGCCGTGCTTACCCCGCAGCACGCTTACCCCTAAAGCAGATTCCCGGTTCTGAGGCCGAGCGAGCCCTCCCGTGCAGCGTGCCCCATACCCCCCGAGCCACCCCACAGCCTTTTCCGTGCCCACAATGACAGAAATTAAATCCTCCCTGAACACAGCCTGCAAGAAGAGGGGTGAGGGCCGGCATCTGAGCGGCACCACACACCCGGCAGCTCCCCCATGTGCTCCCAGAGCCCTGAACCCTCACAGAGGTTCCCCACGGTGCCAGAAGCAGCACGGCCCCGATCCTTCTGCAAACCACCCCCAGGAGCTCCCCTCAGCTAAAATTTCATGGATGCTGCTCGCAGACAAGCAGCAGCCCTCCCTCCCCATGATGCCCCGTCTGCAGGCACGTCAGCGCCGCAGCGCCCCGATCCCCAAACAAGCTGCTGCATAAACGCTTTTCGTTACAGTAAGAGCAGCAGGCGATGGAAATCGTTTTGTTGGAAGGCTGCGTGCTAATGTCATTCTGTCTAAGAGACAAAGACGACTCGAGCACTTCAAAGTTTCAGTCCCGAGGCCTGATTTACCAGGAGCTTGATAGTTGTGAAACTCCTTTAGTCGGAGCTGTGATTTCCTTCAGTTGTTTTTTTTTTTTTTCCCTAATTACACGACGCGAAGCACCACGTGGGCAGATATCTACAGGTTCAGGAGCGCCTGGCGCCGGTGCTGCTTATCCCCAGACCTACTGGTGTAACAGCATCCACGGCGGGCAAGCGCTGACCCTTTACCCCACCTGGGTGTAATCAGCGTGCCATATTTACATACTTATGGAGACAGCCAGGGTCCTGGGGCAAGGAAAACCCTACAGCGTAGGCAGACATGCTGCACTTAGGCAGCAGCACCTCGTGTTTATGGCGATAGCTGGTGTGCCAGAGGAGGTCCCGAGACGCTGGTGCTGACTCAGAACGAGCTCCACAATTTGCATTCGCCACCAACCTCAGCTTTCCCCTGCTCGGAGCTCCTGCCTCCCCTTTTGTAAAAGGAGATTATTTTGTGTTTCATCGTGTTTTAACATCAGGCAGGTGGGTTTGGAGCACGCCGACACAGATGGGTAAATACAGAGAGAGACGCGCTGGGGAGCAATCAGCACCTAGCACACCCCGCATGGCCCTGCCACCGAAGATGCTCAGCAGCGACCAAAAATCAGCCCCAAACCTGAGAAATGAGTCGGGTCGCACAACACCAATGCCCGAGGAACAACCTGCTGCACCACTGAGCACGGAGCCACCGCAGCCTGCCTGCTGCAGGACCTCGGTCCCGAGCAGAGCCAACCCGGAGCAGCGCAGCGATGGCAGGCACGGACCTCGGGGTAAGGCAGGAGCGCGGCGCCTTCCCCTCGCACCGAGATCACAGCCACCGCAACTGCGAGTAGTAACCACATGAAAAAAAAAAGCGCGAGCGAACGCTTTTCTGAGCCGGGTGTAAGTTTAACAGCTCTGCCTGAGGAGCTCGTGACGCCTCCACGAAGTCTGGAGCTGAATGGGAAGGCGGCTCCCTCCCACGGAGGCATTCCCCTGCCTCTCCCCACTCAGCCCCGGCACGTGGCTGTTTGGGTGCCTCGCTCCACGCACGGCTCGTCTCGGCACCTCATAGCGGCTTTTTGGGTGCGAACGACGGCAGCCAGGTGGGGAAGGTCACAATGAACTTACGGAGAAGAGGGACTTCAGACAAAAACGTGCGGTCACCCAGCCTTTGGGGGAAGACGGAGAGCATCGAGGGGCTCAAGCAGCTCACCGTGAACCTGAACGCCGACGCTGTGTGGCAGATCCCATCCTGCCCCGGCCAGAGCGAGCACCAGCAGAAACCCGAGCCAGAAAGGCAGCGCGGGTATTTTGGTCTACCAGAAAAACACACGTGAGAAGTCAGCTTTCCACTTGTGGCTGAATTTGTGTGAAGCAGGACCCCGGCAGTTACTGGTCAGGCCTCAACGGTTGGGGACGAGAAGCACGGCCAAGAACCTGGGGCCACATCCAACACCAGAACAAATCCGGCCAAAAAAGCATCGTCCAAACTCGCCCTGAAGACCTCGGGGTCCCAGCAGGGAAGGAAACCCAGAGCCACGAGCCGGGCTGCTGGGACCCTGCCGTCCCCGAGAGCCAACAACTGGGTCGGTGGGCTCGCCACCGGGGTAGGAAGGCCAGGGGGACGCGGCTCCTGCTGGGGGTGACCGGGCTGTGGGGTGTCACCTCTGTAGGGTGACACCTCTGTGGGGTGACAGCTCTGTAGGGTGCCACCTCTGTGGGGTGTCACCTCCATGGGGTGCCACCTCTGTGGGGTGACAGCTCTGTGGGGTGCCACCCATGGCAGCCCCCCTGGAGATGGAGGGGATGAAGGCACAGCGACTCCAGGGGGCTCAGCTCATCCTGCCCCCCTCAGCAGCCCAGCCTCACCTCTCCTCTCCTCACCTCTCCTCTCCTGTCGCCCCCGAGCCCTTCCCCAGCCCCTCGCCCCCTTCCCCGCACCCCCTGGGGGGTCGGACCCCCCCTCGCCCCCTTCACCCGGGCAACCCCACGCCCTCAGCTCCCCGCTCCACACCCGGGCCCAGCCCCGCTCCGAGAAGGAAACCAATTATAAAAATAATCAAAAAAAAACACGAAATCGATAAAAACCAACCCCGAGCGCGGCCGCCACCCCCGGGGAGAGGAGGTGGGGAGGGTGGGGGGGGGACCGCGGCCCGCTGCGGCGGGGCGAGCCGGGGCCTTGCGTGGCGGCCGCCGCCGCAACAAAGGCAGGGCCCCGCCGCACCGCCCTTACCGGCTGCTGGGCCCCGGCCGCGGCTCGGCCCGGAGGAGGAGGAGGAGGAGGAGGAGGAAGCACGGCCCGGCCCTGCCGTGCCCGCCGCCGGGGAGGCGCCAGCCGAGGAGGGAGGGACGGGGGCGGAGTGGGGCGGGCGCTGCGGGCTCGGGGTTGGGGAGGGGACCCCGAGGGGCTCCGAAGGTTTCTGAACGCTGAGACACCTCCTTGGGGTCACCCCGCTGCGAGCCAGAGGCCAAAATCCCCGTTAAATTAATGTGGGTTGTGCTGGGGGGTCCCCACCCTCTCTCCCCTCTGATGAGCACCCTGGGTTTTCACTGAATGTGGTAAAAATCCTCTCCCACACGAGGCACGAGCACCAGGCTGAGCCTCCCACCCTCAGCCAGAGGGGGAGGATCCTGCCCCCTGCCAGCCCGGCCCCCACGAGCCAGAAATTCAGGGAGATGCCTTCAGAAAGGGGATAGCAACAGCTAGGATGAGGGAGCACAGCAAGAGCAGCTCCAAAAACTCCTCCTGATCACAAAGCATCCAGTAATTAATAAATGAGTGCAGCTGGCGTTAGGGCCACCAGCTGGTACTTGCTTAGTGTGATTACTCTGAAAATGAAGTTTTTCATCCATTCAAGCATTAGCCGGTTTGATTTCCATCCCAGGTCAGCAGGGCCTGTGAGGCAGGAGCTGCTTCCACCTGCCTGCTGGCCCAGGCATGATGCAGGGGGGTGTCATCCCCCCAAAAAAACACTCCAGGGACAGCTCAAACCCGTTCATAGCACCTGCTGGGTGCCCTGACACAGCTACACCAGCACACCCAGCAGGAGGCAGAGCTAAATACCACTGCCTTGGAGGTCAAGGGCAGCCGACCCTCCTGCTGCCCGGATCCCCAGCCCTGTGCCCGCAGGCCTGCCCTGGGAGCAGGCAGGAGGGCTCTGCTTTTGGATCCCCTGGCAGTGGTGGACGTGAAGAGGGCGCAGAGAACTTGGCTCTCCCAGGGCTGTGGGGATGTGCTGCCACCAGGTAGAGGAACAGCTGCTGGTGGTGTTAATGCCTTCCCCAAGAAGAGGCTGCTTCGTATCGTCCTGAGGAGAACAGGACCCGTGAGATCAGTCAGCCCTGTTTCGCAGCCAAAACAGATTTCCAATGCTTTGTCCAGGCTAATTTGAAGCACACCATGCTCAGGGGGCCTGGACGCTTCTCCCAGGAGGCTTCCTGCAGCCTAATGGACGCTAATTAATAGATTCCACAACCTCTGAACTAACAATTAGATTGGGGACCAATAAATAATGCAGGACAGGCCTGTGTTTACAAACAGCGAGCTGCGCAGAGCTGACAGCACACTGATGTTGTGCAGAAGTTCAAGAGCAGCCAGGAACCCGCAGCAAACCCCACACGCCGAGCTGCCAAAGGCACCTTGTGGTGTGTGCTTCCCTCCGACCTTTGAGGTACAATTACACTGGAGTGAACAAACTACGGGGGATAGATGCTGCTAACCCCTACAGGTGGCCCCGGCTGCAGCAGTCAGTCTCTTTGTCACTTCTGGATGATGTCAGATGGGGTTTCAGTCTCTTCGGATACCAATTAAACAATATTTTAACCAAGCAGACCACAGCAGTTTAATAAGAATATCAGCATACATTAAAAAAAAATCCTGCACAGTCACAGGCACTCAGCCCAGACAGACACCCCAGCCCCTCAGCAGTAACGTCACCACTTCTGAGGAAAATAAAAGGATGTTTAAGGATGGTGCTGGAGAGGGGAGGTGGGAGACTGGGCACTGGGGACTTCTGGCTCTGAATACTTACTGTAGCCCTTTGCCTGAGTCACCTACCGGTGTGGTTGTGGGGGAGCCACACCGGTGTCCCCCTGGGCTCAGGAGCACCCCAGGCACGGTACGGAGGAGGTGACAGTCACACGAGAGCGTTGGGGCAGCAGATTGTGACTGAATGCAGCCTTCTCCCGACCTTGCCAGGCTGCAGTACAGAGGGAACAGCTGGAAACCTCTCTGGGGAATGGGTCTTACACACCGCTGAGGCCTCACTGTGGGGAAAGACCTGCAGGTCTGCTCAGATCCTGCTCTGCCGTCACTGCTACACCTGGCACAGAGCAGGAGCTGAAGCCTTCTGTTTTCTCTCCCACTCCTCTCGCTATCTTTTCAGGCAGGCAATGTGTTTCACAAGAGACTTTGTAAGCAAAAGTACTTCATGGTCGCAAATTCACATCTGTTTCATGCTGTGCAGTGGCAGCATCAGAGCAGCTTTTAATTCAGGCATTGGGCACGTTTCTGGGGCGGGCATCTTCCGCGCTGTGTCCCTGCTAAAGCTGGTGTCGGAGGTAGCTCACCAGCACCGGGGGGATGTCCAGCTCGCCGAGGGCCTGCGCGTGGCCAGCCTGCTTCAGGAGGCGCCTCACCGCCAGCCTGGACTGAGACATCAAGGATTTGGGATGAGCTGCATAAGGAGAGAGGGGGAAAAAACAAAACCATCACTGCAGAGCTTCAGGACACACAACCCTGCTCCCCTCCAGCTCGTGTGCTGTCACAAGCACATCAGCTGATGCACCCAAACCGAGCATCTGCTGGGGCTGAGCACGCGGTGCAGTCAGCCACAAGCTTCATGGTGCGAGCTGGGCACATAGAAAGGAAATCTTCCAATATTACACTGAAAAGGTGAAGTTTCCCTGGACCTAGGCAGCACAAGAAAGCTGGCAGCAGAAATGAGGAGAACAAAGAAAAGCAGCGTTTAACCCAAAAGGTTTACATTGAGTGGCTTTTACATAAACATATGCAGTAGCTGCACCGAGTCACACCAAAGACCTCTGATTAGGTTGTCTGTCTCCAACAGCAGCCAGCAGTGAGAACTGAGGATGTTTGGTGGACATGAGGAGCAAGCCTTGCCACAAAACACTCCCCTAAATCCCAGCAATTTCTCTGGGGAGTTACCTGGGACAGCATGTGTATCTGAGCCATTATTTAACCACCAGGGGTGGACCTGTCCTTGCAACTTTGTTAAATCCTTCTCTTAAGGCATTCAGTATCAGAGCCTTTTTTGTGGGTGTGTTTTGTGTGTGTGAACACCATTGTCAATGGGGGAGAGGGAGAAAGAAGAAATGTTCAGAATAAAATAGCAATAATATTCAGGAATGTAAGACTAGAGAGAGCCATGCTCTCAAGTGAGGCTGCAAAGAGGGTCAAAGCGTGCAAGAAAGCCTTGCCCAGGCTGATATCTCCCTCTCTGTAGGGGAGCAGAATTAAAGGGAAGGGGAATCTGAAGCAACTTGCCCCCAAATAAACAAAAATTGGTGCTAATTTCCAGCCCAGGGGCCACACACACACAGATTACCTCTCGCCTGCAACAGCAGCTCCAGGCCCTCGCTACCGGGTGGCATTTTTTCCACCGCAACTTTTGGCAAATAGACGTCAGCTCCGAAGTCGAGGAGCAGCTTGATGAACTCCCGCCGGCAGCCGTGCCTCAGGCAGATTTCCAGCAGAGTCTTGGGCTCCTTGATGCGCGCGATCATCTTCTCCTCGGTGCAGTTGTAGTTGGGGTCGGCGCCGTAGAGCAGCAGCATCCTGAAGCACTCCAGGTGCCCGTAGACGGCCGCGAGGTACAGCGGGCCGGAGCAGGCGGCGGAGTTGGCGGCCCACTCGGGCACCCTCCCGTGGACGTTGGCCTCGGCGCCGTGGTGCAGGAGCTGCTGCAGGATGCCGAGGTCCCCGTCCCTGGCCGCGGTGAGCAGCGGCGAGCTGTTGTTGTAGATGCTGCCGGAGGGATTCGCCCCGGCCTCCAGCAGCGCCTTCACGCACTCCAGGTGGCCGTTGCTGACCGCCGTGAAGAGCGGGGTTTGGGCCTTGACGTCCAGGCTGTCCACCTCCGCCCCGTGGGCCAAGAGGACCTCCAGGCTCCGCAGGTGGCCCTTGGAGGCGGCCAGGCGCAGCGGGGTGCTGGGTACACCCCAGCCGCTCCGGCTGTTGATGACCCTCTTGTACCTGTCTTGGCTCAGGAGCCTCTCCAGGGTTTGATAATCATCCTGGGATACCACTTGGTTCAGCTCCTCGCTTTCTCTGCTACCTTCTTCGTCTTCTCTGGGCTGGAGCATGGAGAAAATCTTGGTGATATCCATGAGGCTCATTTTTTTGCTCTGTCTCCTGAGTACCACTTTCATTGTAAACAGAAAAGCCCAATATCTACGGGACAACAGGACAGGGTTAGAACCAGCTACCTCCGACACCAACGCTACCCTTTCGTTGTTACTTTCTATGCATTATCGAAGGAATATTCTCAAAAACAACCCTACTGTTTCTGACACACATATCCCACTGCCTCCACGGGTGAGGAAATCCACACTGGATTAATCCACATTAAGGCAAAGACTGTGGACATCGCTGTAGCGCTCGAGTGGGCCACCTCCCCTTAAAACGTTACAATCAAGAACATGCCAAAAGAGGTGAATTTGGTGAAGGCCAAAGGCTGCATGGGTGAACTCACAGACCTTTTTATTTTAACTATTAAATGCTTTTCTGCTGCCCCCAGAGGGCAGGGGGGACAGGCATGGGACCACTCACAAGATAGTCAAACCCAGAGCTCAGGAGGGAACCTGCACGGCCACAAACTTCTGCAAGGACCCATCGAGCTGCTCCCATCGAGCCTGAGGGAAGGCCAGGTGGGAACAAGCAGCAGAATTGACTCTGCTCCATGTGGGCCAACACTTCTGTAAGAAGCCTCGCTCGTAGCTGCATTTCCAGGTATTTTGAGGCCTACAGAAAACACAATTTAGGAGCTGACACCAGCTCCGGGTTTTGCTCAGGAGCACTCACAAACAAGAACTCAATTTTTCGACCCAGTCACTTTTTTTTTTTTTTTTAAGGGATTGGGTTTCACCACAAGAGAGGAAGCTAACATGAGCACAGCCATATTGATCAAGCATTTTCAGCATCGCCATCCCTTGAAACTCTGACATCCCAATTTAGTGCAATGACCTCCCTCCGCTCTCCTGCCTCCTGAAGGAACAAGGCTGCAGGAAGGAGCTGTGGGTTTCCTAGCAGGCCGTGCAGGGAGGAAGAAGAGGGGTTCCTGAGCTTGTTACACCCACACTGGGACCGAGACCCAGGGTGTCTGCAGGGTAGAGCCTCGAGGTGGCCGGGTGGCACCAAGGGAGAGGGATGTGATGTGGGACAGGCACCCGAGCAGCTGGGTGGGCAGAGGAATTCCTCGCAGCAGCGCGGCCCTGCAGCAGCTCGGGTTTCCTGCAGGAGAGGCAGCGGCAGCGGGAGGGCTCGGTCTCCCCCGCCTCCATGCAGCAGGGCGCTGAGCAATTAGCCCCATTCTGCAAACGAGCATCTGATGGCAGCAAGGCAAAGCCACGGGAGACGTGTCCCACATCAGCCTTCGCTAGCAAGGTGTGCAAGCTCGGAGGGCTCCCCTGTGCCGAGACACCTTCGCGGCTCTATTTTTGGGTTAGGCAGAGCAAGTTTGCTGGCAGCTAGGGAAGGCAAAGCTCTGTTGCATGTCCACCTGTTAAACAAACCCAATCCGTTTATAGAGAAACACTTGGAATTATGTTAGTTTTATTCTTTAGACACACCAATAACAAGTGCTAGGGCTTTGGAAACCTCCCTACTGACACAGCCAATAGTTCTTTGGGGGGAGGGTATACATGGGATGGTGGGGTAGGGATTGAGGGTCAGGGATTATTACAGATTTGATCTAAAAAGACAGTTATACTTCCAATGAAAATAGTCTGGAAAAAATAAAGCCGGCTGTAATATTCCCTGAACACACAAATTACATGTAGGGGCAGTACTTTGACAGCGTAAACACTGGTGTGAGGAGCTCACGGATGCTCCTTGATCCAAAAAGCTCAAAGTCAGAGCCTTCAGTACTTGAGCTAATGCAAGCTGTCCATGGATCTGTGGACACAGAAAATTCTAGAGCCGAAGATGACACACAGAACAGCAGGGTATACTCACACCTCTAAAGCTCTGGCTACCAAGTGATCTTCAATCCCCCACGCTGCCCACGCATCACTATGCTGCTGCCTTACCTCTGTGAGGTAGGTGATGCTCACACCCGAGCCAGGCAGGGCTGCCGCAGTCCCATGGCCAATTCCCCCGCGGTTTAAGTGCGAAATGGAGGTGAGAGAGAAGCTCTGGCTCCGCCAGGGATGGCCATCCACTCTGCGCAACTGGAAGGACGCAGGCTGTCAAGCTCACAGCTGAAATGCCACTGCGGGGAGAAGGGCCAGGGAGCTGGGGCTAAAATTAGCCCCCGCAGGCATTTATCTTCCCACTTCCATTCTTGGAAAGTTCCCACTGGGTAAATATAGATAGGGGCAGCAGGGGGGAGACTCAGACAGGTGCAGGAGGCTGTTTGACCCAGGGCAGTAGCTCCGGGCAGACACAGGCTTCATTTGCTTCAGTTTCCTTGCTGAAATCACAGAGAACTGCTTAGTTTTGAGCCCGTGCTATGAGCCAGCTCCCCAGGCACTGCCCTGGCAGGACAGCCCTGCCCTGCTGCAGCACTGGCCTTCACAGCACCATTGTCCCACTGGATTCCCCTATTAATGCCTCTCCTGGGCACCTTTTCCACTTTCAGAACAATAACGGGCAAAAGGTGCTCTCCTCCCTGCTAAGCCTGCCAGAACAAGCCACTTACTTGGCTTTATAAAATTACACAGCATATAGCAAGGCAAAAACTTTACAGGGGCAAACAAAAGGGGGAAGGAGTGCTGGGACTGTCTTATCACAAGCTGTCAGCTGGTAAGTGTAATTGTATTTTATCCAGTTCCCTGTAAACCTTTTCCTAACTTTTTGGTGGTGGAGCAGGAATGGTCTGTCAGTTTGAAGAAGCGCTATCAGTGGGACTAGATAATGAGGAAGGAACCAAGTTATCCAGCAGGAGAAATCTCTGCTGCAAGAACTGAAATCAGGGGACTCTGCAAAACAGGTCTGAAGTCATGTCGTTCCCCTCCCCTGCACTCCAGGGAGTTTGTAGTTGCACTGGGAAAAGTGTGAAGAGCAAGAAAACGAAATATTAACAAGTTTTAGACCTTTGGCTTACTTGCAGTTTCACTCTCTCCAACTTCACTCAGAAATATTTATTCTACAATAATGTCCATTTCCCAAAAATCAGGACTGTGTAAAATTAAGAAAAAAATGTGAATAAACATCCAAGTGGAAGCTGGGAGTTAAGGATTTATTAAGTATCAAGAAGTCTCAATCACAGATGGGATCCTGCAGTCAGAAAAGCCAAACCTGACTGGAAAGCCATTCAACAAAACACAGAAATAAAAACAGCAAATAAAAAGGCAGAGTATTGGGGTGGGGGGTACAGATAAATCAATATACCCTGAAAAATAGGAAATGCAGGAAACTAAGATGTTAGACATGAAAGGAAAATCCTTGAATGGAAAATTTAAGGATAAATTGCATATTCTTTTGCTGTTGCTGCTGCTGTTTAGTTTTCAACCAAGAAATCTCAGAAGCACTACCAGTTTTTTGGCAAAAAGCCGTGATAAATAAATCCAGCAGTAACGAAGCAAGGAGTTTGGAGTACTTGTTGAATCAATCTACCCTTCAGAACCATACAAAAGCAAACTGAAATACTTTTTATGCTCCTGTAAGTGCTAAAGAGCCATGTCAAACAGCAACTTGCATGATTACTTAAATCAGTAGACTCAGATAAACACTAAACAGGAGCCCAAGCAGAGCTGACTGATAAGTCAGACCCATTTTGGCTAAGCTTCCTAATGCTTCAAAGCCTGGGGAGGCTGAGGAGCCAGGAGGAGCATTTGTGATCTGTGTGAACACCAAAAGCAAGTGGACTCACCCTGAAGTAGTTCGCTGACCTGACACATTCTCCAGGCAAAGCCATTCCTTTCCCAGCTGTCCATTAACTGGAGAAGAATTAAAGGGCAGAAGTATATTTAATGCCAATAAGAAAGGTTTTTAGGAAGATAAATCCTGTCCAGTGCAGTTGCTTTCATTAGAAAGATTACAGCTATTAACACAGCTGGGAAAAAAAAAATAATGAGCTTTCTGATTTAACACTGCAAAGCATTCTGACTTCAAAGTTTAGCACCAAACAGTACCAAATAAATCATTTTGCAGGATTAGGGATTTACTAAGAGTCCTCACGGTCTGAAATGCAGAGTTATTGTGTGGGGATACTTCTGGCTCCTGCCTTTGCGCTATAAATCACTGCAAAGCAGTAACAACACCAGGGCTGCTTTGAGCTTGGGCTTTACCTCTGTGCCATTCAAATACCTGCTCGCAGCCTGCTGGCACAGCCTGCCTGTTCTGCCGGCCACAAGCTCAGCACTCGCTTGGAAGTGGTTCTGGTGGCAGCCCCAGCAGCAGTGTGATTCGGATTTTAGCCACGAGAGGGCAGGGACAGACACCCTGCACCGCTCCTACCTGCACACGGACAGCTTCCAGGGCGCTCCTCAGCAGTTTATAGTCAGATGAATGTATCAGCCTACAAAATGCGTGGTTAACATCACTGTGAGACGAGCTCACCGAGCTGAAGAAGGAACCGAGAAACTTTTTTCCTCCTCCATGAGCAGTAATTCCTCAAGGAACTTTAGCCACGGAGGCTCAGCAGCACGGAAAGCCAGCTCCCTGCTCTCGCTCCCTTCCAGGCACCTGTTGCTTTTCGGATCCAAGGATGTGCTGGAGCCCGTGGCTATAAACTGATGCTAGAATACGATCATTAAGGACCTGAAAATAACCCAAACTCAGCGTGTGCCCGTTCTGTGATGCGAGTTAATCTGTGTGATACTGATCTTTCACAGAAATCTGCCTGTTTGTCCCAGTATTCTCCGCTCAGTGTGCTCCAGGCTGACAACGCTCAGGACGTTATTCATGGCAGAAGTAGGGGGTCTCTTTCCTTTTGTTTTGCAAAACTAAAATTCACTGCTTTTAATTCCAAAGATTTGAAGATAAATTAAAACCCTAAGAAGCTTTGAGTCATGCCACCCCCAAAGACAACTTTGCCCTGAGATCACAAACCATATACTCAGCAAGCAAAGTTTGCTTTTTTTTAATTATTCAAAGTATTAGGCAAAAATAACAGGCGTAGAAGAAATACCTGCTTTTAAAGGATTCTCCAACAGCAGGAGAGATTGCAACAACCTTTCAGAACCAGAATTTCTGACCTGTGAATCACCATATTTACCCCACTTTTTTAAACTCCACATTGGATCGCAGCATAACAACAACAACAATCACTGCTTCCAGAAAAGCAGCACTCAGAGAAAAAGAATTGGCAAAAGCAAAAGTGTTAAAATCTGAAGTGTTGTGTGAAAGGAAGAATGAATAGGACAAAAACCAAGGATGGGATTTGATTTTCTTGAAAGAGACAACGTGCTGCCCTTATGTTGGTATGGATAGGTCAGATGATCCTGAAGGTCTTTTCCAACCTTCATGATTCTGTGATCTTCATCCTCTCCCCAGCTTCCCCTCTGTCAGGTAAGATCTGTAAACACTTGTGTTGTTTTAACTCCCTTCCATGCCTCACCAGTAGGGGGGACTGTACAGAACCCCACAACACCTGCAGGACCCTCAAATTCTCGAGCCTCAGCCTTTGGTTCATGTCTGCTTCATTCCTGGTGTACCAGCCAACAAACTCATTAGATAAGAGCAGCACCTGGTAACTCTGCTTATACACAACTTAACTCTGCCCCCCGGTGTTATTTATTTTACCAGTTCCTACTCACACTAGATTCCTTGCTCCTCTCTCCCATGGCCGAGCAGACTCCAAGATCCGTTCCTTGTTAAGAAAAGTGGGGAGGAAATAAAAGACTCAGTAAATAGCATTCACTTTCCCCCAAACCACTGGAATAGAGACATGGGAAATGAGGCTCTGATCTGAGTTAAGATGTGTATTACTGTTACAGTTCCTGTTTTGTCTCTCCCATCTCGTCCGCCACCATCCCCAAGTGAAACAAAACAACACAAGTTACAGGAAAACACCTGAATATGGAAGCTTTGGATTACATGTGAGAAATTGTAATTAACACACCTTCTGCCTGTAATGAAAGACATTTCATCTTCACTTTATTTAGTCACGTGAGCGTGCAAGGATTTGCAGCAGCTCCACGTTAACTGACCTGTGCAGACCCATGCAAGGCACTGCAGACGTTTCCTCTCACCGTGAGTAAAGCTGGTGAAGGTTCAGTTCTGTTACTGCACTTTATTCACAGATGAATTTGTCCTTTTTTACGTGTATGCATGAAGTCTCAAATTATTGCCATCATCTTTAACTGCTAGGTGACTGAGCTGAAAGGAACAGAGCACAGAGTTACATCGCCAAAGAATGAGTACTACAATACTCAAATTCCACTCCAATGCAGAATTGAAACAAACCAAGTATTTAAATGTTATTGGCACATATGAACCTGAACCTCAACAAGGCAGCAAGTTAACTTAAATGTTTTTTTTTTCCACCTAAACAATAGGCTTGACTTCTGTGCGTAGCTCCAAGTTTACTGATGAGTATTTTTATTCAGCGTATTTCAGGAGCTGTTCAAAACTAGAGCTGATAGAACCACAAGCCTTTAGCAATACTCCTACAACGACCCTACATGCAATCTACTCCCTCAGCACTTGTTAGCTTCAATAGGGAAGTTTTAAATCCCCCTCAGCAAAGATGCTAACAGACAGTATGTTTCCCCAAGATATGTTAGTTTTATCCATTCCACTCCACTGTCTTCATTACATGCTAACAATCCAGTTAAATGCAAGGCAAGCAGTCTAGGTAAATGAAAAATTTCTCTGAAAGCATTAGGAATATTTAAACCAAGCAATAAAAAAGACTCCCAGACATCTGAAGACTGAGTATACCCAACTGTCGGGCATATTTTTGGCCTTCATACATAGAAGATATCCAGTTTTTAGGATGTACATTGTGAACTGACCCGGGAGGAACAGTTCCTCTCTCTCTGCTGCTGCCCTCCTGTATGTTCCTCTGCAAGCGCCCCCCATCTCTCACATGGCAGTAAAAGCCTCCAAGCACTTCTTTTAAAATTACTTGCTAAAATAGCTTACACTGCTTTGCCAGGCACACATTTAAACAGTTTATGTAAGTTTACCAACCCAAAAGGCATCCCCAAGCATTTTGGAGAGCCTTATAAACAGCAAATTAGCTGGTATCACTTTGTTTATATCTGCCTTGAAGAAGTACATTTAATTGTAGGATTTGACTGCTGCAGCACAGGTGTAAATTAAAGCACCAATTCCAGCTTTGTATACAAACAAGTTTTTGCACCTGGAATCTCCTCCTTCCTCAAACATCCTGCAACCACACCTTGCCCCAGCACTGAGTTTATGATTAAATAGAATTGCACAGAAGAGCATTTTTAAATGATACCATCAGCAGACAGATTGCAGATTCTTTGCTCAAAGCTATCAGGAAGAAGTCTCTTCACCTGTTACCATGCAACACCTGCAAAGGTCAAACTCAATTCTTACAGCAGGCCAGCAGGATGGTTTAGTAGCTTCTCAGAAAGCTTTTTAACTCAGCTTGGAGCAATCTGTAGACAGTCTTACCTAGGAGTGAGGGATAGACCGCCTTCCAGGAGGAAGAAAACACAGAAAAGATTAGTTTTATATAAAACTAATAGTCTTATATGTTTTTATATAAAAAGAAAAGCAAACTAGAACATGTACAAAAGGTACTAAGCTTTAACACCCCTTAATCATCATCATCATCAAACAAGAGTAAGGACACCAAGCAGCACCGTGTGCCCAACAGCCCCTCTGAATCCAGCGAGGTCACCTACCTTTTATTCTGTAAAAGAAGTGGAATCACATTATGGTAAGATCACTCCTTAAGAGTCTTTAAATGCATCGACACTCCAAAATACGAAGTTCTGCTTTGAGTTTAATTAACAAACAGATCAATCATTTCCTTTAAAAAGGCAAGGTATTTATTTTTGTAAGAAATAAAAATAAACCATCATACAAATGCAACTTCATGAGACAAATACATTTGGAGAAAGGACACAGTGCTCCTCTAAACACGGTACAATGTTTTTAAGCAGTGCATTAACTAAAATGACTTACATATGTACGGCCATCGCAGCACATTCAAGAATATGGGATTTAATCATACACAGTTTTATACAGATGTCCCTCATCAATTACACTAAGGACAACAACAGCATCCGACTTACAGAAACAGCAAAAACATTTAAAACTTGCAGCTGTGTACTACACACACATTTAGGTAAGTTCCTACAAAGATCACTTGGTGACGATGAGAAAAGTACCACGTTGTGCTCTGATGTGACCAGATCCAGTGCTACCAGTTGGCCCAGTACGATGCTGCTACATGGAGACAGGCAGATATGCAGAGACTGCTGGTAGGGGATCAGGTCAAACATTTTCACCTACCTTCTGCATTGCCTCGGTAGGTCAAGAGATGCCAAAAGGACAGGAGTGCACGTTTAAATGCGCACCCTAACAACTTACACTGACTGCAGCTGGCACCGACCTGGCTACAACTGGTGTTGAAGATACTAAAACATGGACTTCACCTGTTTTGGGACATTCCTCATCCAATGAATGAAGTGCTGTGTATTAATTAAAACAAAACTAGTACATTCAGAACAGATTACTTCCTCCCAGCCCAGATTTCAGGCATGGGAAGTGCTTCTGTGTGCAAGAGGGACAGCATGTAAACAAGGAACTGCCTCAGCTTCTAACAATCGTTGGGTTTATCAAAAAAATGATCCCAGCACTCAAAGCGGTGGTGAAGAAGAGAAGAGAGAAACAACATTTTTATCTCTTTTGGTCACTCATGACTATTCATTACTAAGCAGAGAAGTGAACTGAAGCAGCACCTGGCAGAATAGCTCTTTTAAATACTTTCCCTGCACATGTTACAGGCTTCTCAGATGCAAGGGTACTTGCTGAGTGCCCACCAGGGCTCATGATCCCTAAAGTCAATGGAAACAGCAGAGACAGGGCCCTTCACCATGTGGGTATTTCCACCTGCAACCCATGAAGGTCTAACTCACGGCTGTGATCCTGGGAAGCTCTGCACACCTTCAGCTCCCAAAGGTCTCCCAGCAGGACTTGAAGCTCGCTGTAGTTTACTAGCGACCTAGAAGCAAGTCTCCTTCTCTAGCCCAGTCAAAGTAGTTTCATGGATCAACAAGCACCCACATGGTGGCCTCCTCTTCTAAGCACGTAAATGTCAGGCATGCACTCAGAGCAGGACCAGAACACAGCCAGAAGGATATTATGCTCACAGGCTTTTCTAAACAGCTGTGGAAGAGGGCCAACTGGAACTACACCACCTGTGGCCAAACCAGGCTTTCCCTTTTTCCTGTAAAGCAGTCAGTACTGGTTTGATTTTCCCTGCCACAGACAACAGCTGCAAAACAAAGCTATTTAAGAATCCAGCATTAGGAGATTCACATTAAGACATTTCACTTCGAAATAAAGCTAGGCAAATCCCTTCCTCTACTTCAGAACAGTAGCTGTAATGCAGAGTATTATAGGCACTTGCCCACGGCAATATCAGAACTATTTGTAGTAAGAGACATTACGCACACCGTAACAGACTACCTTGAGAAAGCAGGAAATGCTCCAGGAAGAGTTTTACATGAACAGAACCCACCCACAGCAAATAGGATCCCTTCTTCCTCCCTGGCAGAGGAATCCAAATGGAAAGCAGCAAGTTGCATTGTTCAGTTAACAGCTCCAAATACAAAAAAAAAAAAGCACTCATCACTTCGCAACACGCAGATCTCCACTAGGAATAAATAAGTTGAGTAACTTTTCACCTCTACAGTGCTCACACAAAATTCCTACCTAACAGTTTTTAGTTTTTCCCTTTAATGCTTTCAGGGAACATATAACGAAGTCACTCACCACCGCCAGCAGGGCACTCCCTAAGGAACCAGGACACGGGCTTTCTGCAAGACTCTAGGAAGCCAATCCTGGTTGATTAGAGACCTGAGGACACGCTGCAGTGCTTTGAACAGCTTTTCTTTTTTTTGGTCTTAAAAACACACAAAGAGTTCAAAACAGAACTCATCTTCAAACAAAACAAAAAAAATGCTTCTAGTTAATTGGTTTTCAAACAAATAATCTCATGGAATTCCAGGAAACCCCTGATATCTTTTCCAGCTCCATAAATTTACAGCACCAGCATGAATGACTTCGAATACGTTGTAGCCTTTGGCCAAGCTTGTACATATTAAACGCAAGCAGTTTAAGATGACAGATTGTTTCCCTTTTTTGGCTAGGTTTTGCATTTCAAAGTATAAAGTCATGCATTGTTTTGTTACTGAAGTCAAAAGCATCATGATTATTAAAAGCTTATAAGCACTTTCAGTGTATAAAGTAATCTCTTCAGGGTTTTATGCACCTAAAGTAATATTGTAGTCAAAGATCTGCGGAGATGTCAGCATCCTACTTTAGGGATAAGCAAAGTTCATTCTACATTTTTTAAGATAATCTACGGTAATTTAAAAGACAAGGCAGTGTGTAAACATTTATAGAAACCTCCTGCAAAATGTTTTTATACAAAGATTAACCAGTGGTATATCTAAATTCTTCAGTAGTCAGTCAAAATTGTCTATAATTCTGTATCGCTAACTTTCACTACAAAGTACATTAAAAAACTGTTGACGTAGAATAACTGGTCCTAAGAAATGCCTATCTTGGTCTCAATTTACCATTTAAGAGTTCTCTACTGAAGAAGTTGTGCATACTACCCACTACTCTTACTACCTAGAAAGAGAAGACAGGGTTAGTCTCTTAGTTTGCTTAAAAGGAGCTCCGAACTGCAAAGTGCATATGCCCAACTGAGCTTTTAGGCTATGAAGAAGCAAAGGGAAGGAATCTCCCCACTGCTCTCCAGTGGAAATCTACAGCAAAATTTCAAACCCTGCGTATTTAGAGCAGCAAGACAAAGATTTGGGTGTGATCTCTTCATTTGAGGAGTAAATGAATATGGCAAACAAGGGCTGGCAGGCTATCTTGCTTGGTGCTAAGCATGATTAATGTTAATCAGATTTTTTTTTTTTTTATAGAGACACAACAGTAGATAATCTTGAGATTAAAAATGATGCATTCAGAAGTATGCATCCTTCAAAATAAAATATATAGCTGTTTGCATGATGCAATATGCAGTTGCAACATACCCACACAACAAATGTTGAGCATCTTCAGCATAAGCCTATCTAGACCAGTGTTTTTATGTGCTTAGCTTGGAAAAATCAAGCACACGCTAGCTTTCTCACTCATACCTGGAAAACAGCTGTTTTGTAAAGCAGACAAGTATTACTTGCTTTAAGATTTAAGAACCTGCAACATCAGAAAAAGTTTCTCTTTGCCATTCCAGGCACCAAAGAAACTGTTCTCAGATACTTCTTACTTGGGTCTTTTGACGTAAAATTAAGATTTTCTTACCCAAAGTGACACTTGGGATGGTTTTGTTTTTCATTTCCCCCCCCCCCCCTTCTTCTTGAAAAAACGTTTAAGTGTTCATCATTTCCTGACAGGTTATAAACACACAAACCATTGCATATTGCAATGTTGTAATGGAATAATGGAATGTTCCTACTTTTTATTGCAGATTGGGAAGGGCTAACTTAGATTTTTTTTTGTTGTTTCAGAATTTTATAGAAGAGCAAAAACCTGATTTAAGACCTGATGGCAGCATCTAATTTGAGCATAATCCAAAAGGGAGCAAAAAAGAACTACTGAATTTAGCTGCACAAAGGGACTCTTATGCAATTAAACACATCCATAGGAGAAATTTGTCCAGAACAAGTACTGCAGAATGGCTTTTCTGTGCCATTCATTTCCCTGGGGAGATGAACCATTGGAATGGAGTAAATGGAATACATTTGTGTTAAACTTTCAACTTTCACCAGTATCTCCAGCTGAGCTTACTGCAGTTCAAAGGAACCAAGCAGCACAACAAGCACTGCAGTGAGTCCAAGATGGAGCCACAGTCATGAGCCGAGATGTCCACTTCTCGATCCAATAATGGGTCCCATCCTGATCTAGGTTTTGTCACCACCTTCACCAAGTGACAAAATTCATCGCTATGAGAGAAATTGTTCATTTCCTCAGGTCCTGACAGTACAGACCACTCAGCTCTAAGGTTTCACATGATTTTAACATTCAAGGTAACATTCACCGTAATCACTCAACACATGATGTGAAATAACCACCCAAGTAAAACCACCACAGTGTCTCTGAAGCTACTAAACTCAGGAAACCAGCACAGATCCTTGGGAAGCTGGCAGCAGATACAAAACAGTGTTTAAAAATACTGACTACAAAGAAGACCAAATACTACACCCTACACTACAATAATAAAAATACTACATTGCATTGCTAGACATTAAAATGGTCTCCATAAAAAGGCACAGGTTTTTTTTGTTGTTGTTGTTTGTTTAACAAATATGCATAGGAAACAAAAAATGAATCAGTTCTGCCACAAGGTGAGGGTCCATGCAGAGATTCATTCAAAGCTAAGAAAATATTTTTTTTTAGATCAATTTTAGATGAACTGAAAGGGCATTTACAACCTTGCACCACCACTGAAAATAAACGGATTGCATCTTTCCTACTCCAGTCATGAACACTGGGCAATTTCTAAACCCCACGTTAATTGGCCACGATGTCTTTCAGCTTGAAATACAAGTACTGGCAGGCAGTTATTAGCCTTAAACATTTTCATTTCCACTGAACAGTAAGGTTTACACTAACTCAAGATAGCCTCTGCAGCTCTGTACGCATCTTCATCATTTTAGCCACAAAATGATGCAAACCAAACACAGACCGTGCTTGCTACAGCAAGGGCACGGCCCACTGCCAACACACACACAAACACTTGGCTGGAAAAGGTGGGCACAGGGGCACAGATCCCTCATGCCTCACCACCACAAGCACCTGCTTCATTTAACACAATTCTCAGAGCTGATCAATGGCACTGAGGCTCTCCTTCCTTAGCTTCAGAGTCTAAAACGTTGGTGGCATTAAGGTCAGGGAGGTCTTGGTGATTAGACAGGTTCTCTTTGTTCTTTTGGTCCACATCTGACATAACATCTATATTCCCCACTGAGATACCATTGGTCAGCACAGGCGGCGGTTCCCCTTCATAATCCTGGGGAGTGTTCAGCAGTGGTGTTTTCGAAGCAGCACTTCCTACTTTAGATAAGGAGCAAGCTTCGCTGGGCAAAGGACCATCAAGGAAGGGAAGTTTCTACACAAACAGAAAGACATGTAAAAACATTAATGAAAACTGTTATTCCCAGATGTCAGGGATACACACACAACTGTCAACATAACAGTCCCGTGACAGCGCCACTTTCATGCTCAATTACAGAGCTGAAAAAGTAACACATGCAATTATCTATACCCAGGCAGAGCTTTTTTGAAACAAACACAAGAAAACTGTTTGATCGATAAAACCACAAGCCTAAGCATTCACATTAACCTAGCAAAGGACACTGACACTGGTCTTCTCACCCATTTATTTTTAGATGGATCTCTCACTACTGTATTTTTAGATTTTTTATTTTTTAAGCACACAAAGGACATTGTAAGTAGCGCCTTGAGCAGAAAGAAAAGACACTTCTCCTTTCATGCAGCTGTACACAGAAACTATGGAAACAAAACTACAGCCCTTTAAAAGCTAACAAGACTATTTTCCACTACAGCCCTGCCCCCACCTTCCCTCTTGCTGTGCCCAAACGGCTATAATTATCTATATGAAGATAAAGATGTATCTCTGGGGAATCTGACAGAACTGAGCAAGCTTTGTGTGGTGTGTTGCTGTTTATTACACTACTGTGGTTTGAAGAAGAGAAATTGGTTATTTTGGACACATTATCGCTGCCCTCCAACACCACAGAACAGAAGTGGTAGATGTGCAAGCTTGCCCTTCATTTCAAGTGCTTCAGCTCCAAGGTAGCCACTTCCGGAGGACAATTCAGCCTACCTATCTGCATTTCAGCCATTACATGAAAGCCAGCTTTCATCTTAACTCCACTGTTTTAAAACCTGGCTGATCATCACTTTTTTCCAACGTGTCTTGTAAATGAGAAGACAGGAAAGCAGAATCGGGGAGCAAGCTGTAACCACCAATGTTTATATTTTTAGGGAGCAGAGGGACAGAAATTGAGCCCTTTCTTTTCTTTCCTAACCCTCACATGAAGTTTGCTGCACATCAGGCTGAAACCCAGATTTCTTTTAACATGTTTTCCTTAGAGAATTAGACTATTGTGAGCCTGCAACAGCACTTGACCAAACAACTTTAGAAGATGAGAGTTTTGGGTAATAGAATATAATCATTACAGTAATGTCGTTTACCTCCTCATTTTGTCCAACTCTGCACAGTATGTTGAAACAATTGTTTTAATGCCAATATTTAATCCAGTTATATTTGCCAAAACCAGCATATAATTTTAAGTATTGACAAGATTCGTGACTCACATTTTCTAATTCAGATGCATTGTCCTCTAGTTTCATCTTCTGGCTCATGCAGCTTAGCAGATGATCCAACACACACTGTTTTGGATGCATTCCTTTGTCAAAGCGATTGTACATCCCACACCAAAACCTTGAGAACAGGGCAAAAAAGAAGAATTAGGCAGCCAATTGTACACTAGCGGTCATAACAGAAACCAGACAGTACTCAAGGCAAAAAGTATCAAACGTTAGTAACTGATGTAAGAAAATGCTACAACCTATGACTATCAAATTCGTATCGACAGACAATTTTTTATAACGCTTTAACGAAGTTCAAGAAAAACTTCTGAGGGTTTAAGTACTTCTTTCCTAATGATCCACACGTGTTTGCAATAGGTATTAAAAGATGACACAGACACTGTTCTACAACAGATTCACTCAGGATTTGGGCAGTTCACTTTCCAGTTCTCAGTTTGTCCTACCTCTCTACTTCTGTGAAAACCCTTGGCCTTCCAGTAGTAACACAGAGCACGTACAAACGCCTTTGTATCCCTCTCTCAGCAGGGAGGAGGAGTGAGCCACAAACAAAGCACAACTATCCACTCCAGCTGTAGCACCCAGGGCAAGCAAATGCACACTGCAACAAGAAATCCCTTCTTGTGGAAGTGTTGTGCACTCTCACTGCGTTAAGCCTGGGTGTGACTGGACACTGAAATTCTCAATTGAAAGACTTCCTTAATATATGTTAAAAAAAAAAAAAAAAGAGGAAAGGAGGAACTTAAACAGTTGCCTACCCTCTCAAATTTTCTTGTCAGAAGAGGAAGTTGGAGGTGGTGGTGGGTGGGGAGGGTGTTAACCTACCTATGTGGAATTATTCTTCTCTTTGCTTTTCCCCCCCTATCATTGTCAAAGGAAAGCAAAAGAAAAATAAATTACAGTACCTACATTTATTTATCAATTACTCATGTACTACTATCTTTAGCTTATGGATGAGGAATGAAGGCAAAGGGTAGAACAAACCACTAATCAGCAAGAAGGTTATTTCAGTAAACCTGAGTTACTGAACCGTTACAATGAAAAAAACACCCCTTTTTAAATAAGTAACTTACTGGAAACTAAAAGGTAATGTGTTTGGTTGAAGCTCTTTGTAAGCTGTAAATCCTTTGTACAATGGATTTCTCAATTCCTGCTTCTTCTGTAAGAGGAAAGGCCACAGAGAATGGGTCTTCTCAAAGATTCTGTCAATTACAAATAAAATCTAATCAATAAAAAAAGAATCAAGTTAAGTAGATTAATAATGCTAGCTGTTCTGAGTAGAATTAGATTAAAGGAGCTAAGAATTACTTTTACACAGTATCTGCTTTATTTCATAAACATGAAATATATCGAGGAGTATATAATCATTTAAAATGGACAACATCCAATCCAAAAAGCACTATCTGCAAAGTATTGTTTTAATTTGGATCACATCTGACTATGGTGGATGTAATTCATCTACTTTTTTTTCCCCCCCCACGCTGTAGAACAAACATCCATGGAGACAATGCTACTCTTCACCAATCTACAGTTTCACTAGGATCAAACACACAACCTGCCCTTTTTCTAACATTTGAGTTGCTTTCCAGACTGCTGACCCTATAAACTGCCAACTCACTTCAGATCCTCACGCTCCTTATGACAGGTCCCAAGGAAGTTTCCAAACTGGCAGGAGTAGACGTGATCGTGGATTTCAAGAAGGAAGCGCTCATTAAACTCAAACGCACAAGGGAACTGCTGCATCAGCTGCCAGACACATTCAATGAACTGAGTGAAGACAGGGGACACTTCTTTTGGGTCACCATCCAGATGGCCACACCTAGAGAAATACAAACAAAACAGGGTCAAATTCTGTGTCACTACCTACAAAACATTCTTCGCTAATAGAATAAGGAATTATTCTGCAGAATCAGAAAAATACATGCAGTTTATCCTACAACTACTCATTACAGCATGCCCCCTTCATGGGAATGCACTCTCTATAGGACTAAGCCTTTGCGCACACAATGGGATTCTGATCAAGTGCCAGCTTTTCTCTTTCAGACCAGGTCAGCCTCAAGAAAGCATTACTCATTTGTCAAGGGTACTGGGTAGAAGTGGGAATAGTTGGGCAGTGTCCCCTTCTCAAAAGGGAAGTTAGCAATGGAAGAGCCTACATAACAGACTTCTGAGCATCACAAGGAAAACTTGTGAAATAGCAACCCTTAAGCCTATGCCATGATGCAAGCACCAGAATAAAATGCAACGTTCTTCAAAAGGAGTGTCTACAGCTTTACCATAAAAAAGTAATACTAGCCCCGAACTGAGAAAAAAAGGTTGGCATTAACAAGATTCTGTCTACCAGGAACAGTAAGAAACAATGAAAAAAGGAGTCTTCTGTGATCTTCTATGGGCGTGAGTATTTTATGGTGCAAGGCTAACCACAATGCACAGTGACACCCAAAATAACCTGATTTTGCCCTCACAGACAGCAGAAATGAAGTCCTTGTAGGCAATTTACTCAGGAAAAAAAAAAAGCATAAACCTTTTCACAGCTTTAGATGAAGTTCAGAAAAAAAACCCTACTAGTTCTGCAAAAACCTAGCCAGGGAAATAACGGTTTTCATTATATACCATATACCATAAGAAAAGGAAAAAATAAAAAAACAACCAGAAGAAGAACAATGGTATTTTTTGGAAAGCAGCCAACCCTCTGTTGTACTGTACTGACTGCTCTTTCTTAACAGGAAAAACTTAGGGCAGAATGCTCTTTTTCTCAGAAGGGATATGACCTGGAAATCCAGGGAAATAAACACGGTGCCCCCAAACCCAAGCAGAAAAAATTAAATAAGATTTCTTATTACAGGGATCAGGTTAATCAGATCCCAACTCCAATATCCTAAGAAGTATGAAAAAGTACAGTTTACCCTCAGAATTGTAAGACACAGGCCACCACTAGGAGAGGAAAGATTTTCTCTAGCTACTGGAAGACAAGTTCATATTCTTAGGCAATGGTGAAATTTGGGTCTCAAATACTTTTTCTGTCTCTTACAGGGGTCTCATATTTGGAACAACCCTATATATTAGAAGAATAGGAGTATCATTTTAGTCTTAAGAAATGTGAAAATAGTCCCTAAAAAACAGGGCGTTTGTTTGGCCAACAATTTCTGTACAGCTATTTTATCTTTGGATAACTTCTTCTAAAGCAAGAGCTAAGCATGCACGCATGGCTTATTTTTCCTTGATATACTTCATGGAAATGGCCTCGTTTTACTATTAAATGAAGTCAGTCACATCAAGAACAAAAGCCTCAATTTTAACAAGTTACTACCACTGAGTAGACCTGTACATTCCCTCCTAGTATTCCTTTGGACCGTCTCAATTTCTAGTTTCTCTATAGCAAGTGGAACAAGAAGTACCCAGGGCAATATCCCCGATATATGCAGGCTAACAATTACTGGGATGACAACGTTTTTATCCTGCTTAGAGAATGCAGGTCAAAACTGCTTTTTAGCACTACAGTGGCCTGAAGTTTGCTTTGGTAAGAGACCAAAAAAAATTAGCTGAGATTTTCTTTAAGAAAATTATTAGAGAAGAACATATCTTGTCAAAACATTAACAGTCTCCAAATAATGCAGATGTGATTTTACAGGTAGGAAAATGTTCAAAATTCTAACAATTTGTTCGTGATTGCATGATTGCATAAAGTAATGAAAAGAACATCCCCAAAGAGCCCTGGTGGAATAACCCCAGTAGATACTGGCCTCAGGTCACCAAATCATTTCCAATTTTTTTCTCTTCTGTGCTGTATTTTCCTTTTAACTTTCAGATGGAAGGCATCAACTTGAGAACACTACACAAGTTCCACTGTCAAAGCTTCACCCAGTCGCTACACCCAAGGGAACATGCTCTTACCTGTGAGAGAACTTGTGGCCCATCGCAATCCACTCCTTTTCTATTAGGACCTTTAGTTTCAAAACAGAAGTAGGAAAAAATAGTATTAAACTTTCTTCAGGAAAAGCAAAATGAAACCTTTAGTATTAACTCCATGAAGCTTATGACTGATGCTTCCTGATGACCCTACAGTTTTAAGTACATCCATAGAAGTTAATGAAAACAGTAATAGTGATTTACAGGTTAGAGTTAACCACAGTTATGACTACAACATCACTGTTGGAATCACAAGTTATTTAAAACAAGGATAGTACTGCATTCAGGTAGTTTTAGTTTGTGTTGTTAAGATCATAATATACAGACACAGCTAAAACAATTAACAGTTCAGTACTACACTATTACTGTTTAATGTGAAAGAGACCATCCTGACATTCAGCAAAATACATCAGCATTTGGAATTTAACAAGTGTTTAACACATACGAATATAAAAAGTACAGCTGTTTACTGAGCTCAGGATGCAATTAGAAAAACTATATGGTTATTTCTCTCAAACAGAATGTCACTGCTATATATATTTCCTGATAAGAACATATTATTTTAGACAAGGGAGCAGCATTTTCCTTTAAAATATGCATCACAAGGAACCAAATGACTTATGCTTAATCCTTTATTATGTGTCTTCCTAGATCACATTAAAGATCAATTCCTGATATCCTCCAGAGGCTTAATAAAAGTAAGGCAGAAATTCACGAGAAATTTCTTTGAAAACTAAGTTATACTGCTTTTTTCAATTTTTCCAATTCTTAGAGAGAGCTGTTGCATTCATCTAGGAATAACCACTGTCTTAGGATCTGTGTATACAGGCTATTTGCTCACAGGACAAGCATTTGTGCATTTTAATTACAGTTCCTGACCCTCATCAAAGCCATGTTCATCACACAGAATTGTCCAGAGCACTACCCAAGCCGAGGTAAATTTTTTGCACCGATATAATTTTAATTGTTAAAAGACTGTAGTTTAATCCAGAAACAAAACTAGTAATTAAGAAAATAGCATGTACTGAAAGGAACAGGTCTAGCAGTACAACACAGTGAAGGAGCAAAATTTGCATTGTTCTGATCTCGGGGCTTCTTTTAAGGAACTCTGAGAACGAGCAGCAGCTTGTCTTTCAGTAATTAACTGAAGCAGATGAATGGAAAGGTCACAGATCACACTATTTATGCAGTGATGGTTTCATGTAAGAAAAACCTCACAGTAAAAGCGAATGGCTAAATTCACATGTAATGGCTTTAAAATAGGTCTTAAATGATGCACAGATTTTGTGTGATATACAGGTTACACACTTCCCTGTGCACATGAATGAGTTCCCCCATTTTAAAATCCTAGCAGATCAGTCTGTCTTAGGTGACAAGTTTCTTCACCACTTCTTCTTGTGGATTGCTGCCAGAGTCCCATCCTTTGCTCACTCATCTCTTGATGAAATGTCTCATTAGCAGCTCTCACATGGACTTTCAAGGAAACAAAGATTTGGGAATTGTAAATCAACTGCTGCTGTTCTGCGCCCATGCTGTTCAGAGCAATTAAAGCTTGTTTATAGAATCAAAGCTGTTTTTATATAGGTCACCTACTGTTTGTTCCAGAAAATGGCCTAAAACATTTAATTAGGGCTTGTTTACATTTCAAATCCAGGAAGCACTTTTTCTTTTTGAAATTCCAACATCCGTATTCTTACCATGAATCCTTTAAAAGTCCTGTAAAACGGATCTAAGAGGAGGCTAGCCAGGGAGCAGACCTGCGCTGTGCGATCCCAGCCATCAGAGCAGTGGACCAACACACTGGCATTTTCATCTTTCACAGCCTGTGAAGACCAGACAGAACAGTTTAACAGCTTTCCAGCTTGGTTACTGTAATTAAATGCTGTCCCTTCATCTGCGTTTACCAGACTGGCTTAAAACCCAAGGGGGAAGTTTGTCATTTCTCATCTGGACCATGGAAACGCACCATTTCTGGGCATGTAGCTATCATGCCCAGAAACCCCAACCAGAATAAAATGCTGGAGCATGCCTTGTCAGCATGAGAGACTGTCAAGAAACAAAAGATCCTCTGATCTCAAAACACAGTTTTCTGACATGCCAAGAATTTTCAGTCCTTTCCTCTGAGGAAAAATTTGGTAGATGAGTAGAGAATAAGTAGTGCACATAGGGACTAGGATAAATTAGAAGAGTTCACCCCAGCTTCCTCCCATCGGGATTACCTTTATCCCTACGTACTGCTGGCAGAAGATAAATTCAGAATAGCTTCTTGCTTGCTACACCATGAAATTTTAAGAGAGAAAAGGCAGCATTTGCAAAAGTTTGCTGCTCTTGCCACTCATTGCCTGTATTCCCTCTACTATTATTGAAGAGCCATTTACTTTACTGACTTTTTCCTTTTGTCTGGGCTGCAGAGTCACATTCTTTTCAAAGATTCCACAGAAACAACGGCTATGTCGAACATTACAAATTAGCAGCCCCTGCACCCCATTAAACCCGGAGAAAACAAGCTGGTCTGCAAAACTCCTCATTTAAAACACAACAGTCCAGCTACTAATGAGCATGCTGCATTAGGAACGTAAGGTTACACATTGTTTGCGCTCCTAAGGACAGTGCCATAGGGTACAGATGCATTTCTAAAGGTCATTCATTCATTTTCTATAACTTTACCCATTTCAAATGAGTAAGAAAGTCCACGTAAGCATTCGTTATAATGCAGTCCACAGGACTGTCTCAATCCCTATGGCTTTTCATTTAGTTTCGTGAAGCAACTCAGAGTGCCAGTTGGGTAACTGACTTGATGCACTCTGCCTGCAGGCTTTTGTTTGTTTTGAAGAAGTGGGGCCAATCTGAAGAAGGTTTTCCCACCTTCTCTCCAGAGACTGCCTTACAGCCTTGGAAGAGTCCCTAACGTGACAGGTAAATACTTTTAAATTCACCTGCAGGTCAGCACAGAGTTTTACCTTGGCGAGAAAGACACCTGCATCCATCACAGCCTTGATGTGTCGTAACCAACCTGAGTTCTCCAGCCCAGTGAGGAAATCACTCATTGAAGGAGACTTTGTTTCACACACTAAGAACACAAACAAAAGAGAGACTCTGTTAACATCACCTTCATCCCAACCCCCCCATTATCCCTTCACAGCAGTAAAGGTTTGTAGATCCTAAATGTTAATATTCTCCGACTGCGTCCTGTCTAAAGGGAACAAACTACTGGTTGCATATATAAATACACAATCCAGAACTTTTTAGCTGCATGAGAACAGTACCTGCCTCCTCTTCCTTTTAAAACTACCTCAGTACTTTTTTCATTTGAGTTTTCTCCAACACAAGTTAGTTTTTAGTGACTTGTTACCTCACTACCAATCACTATCGCACAGACACCTAACGATCACCAGCACGCTGTCACTATGGGAAGGATCTGAAGAAAGGAGAGCTCTAAGTTACACAGAGAAATAACACAGCCTTGAAGGCAGCTCAGATGCTGTACTGAGAACCAGCACAGAAAATACAGTAATACAGTTCCACAGTCCCTCAGGATTAGCAAGAGAGTTTTTTGTTTTTTTTTTTATCACTGTTAAAACTTAGCAAACAAGAAGAATTTGGGAGTAAACAAGCATTTATTCTTCCTCCTCTTCCACCACAAAATGAATCTGCCAGCTACAGGCAACTGAATACTTCTGATCAGGCCAATCTCATGGTGACATGAAGAGCCTCATTTTTCTCCAAGCTCACTACAGATTCTGCAGCACTACCAGGCCAGGCAATTGGTAGCATCAATTATTCAGCTATTCCAAGTAAGATAACCATTATGCTGGTTACTTAATATTAAATTCATATTTTATATGACAGCGCTTATATTACATTTTAGAAAACTAAGCACATGGACCAAATAGAATGATTTACAGCACCTACTCTGACTTGTTCCGCAGCCCTTGCTAGCACAAATGTGTTCATATTCCTGGAAACCAGCTTGCCGAGTAACTTGTTTGATCCAAGGTACTCTTATCGCCTTCAAGGGAATTTCTCCCAAATTACACCAATGCAAATACGGGCCTGATTCACCTCTCAGCCTCCAAAGGCTCTGGAAGTATTTCTCCTGCCCTCCTCTGCATTTTCCCCCAAGATCACAATTTCAAGGAGTAGCTTAGTTACCTGAGTATTCACGTACCAGGAACAAAACAAGTTCAAAGAAATTAGAAGTGAAAAAATAAGAACTCTGAGATTAAAGTCATTGGAAAAAAACAAGCTAGAATTTTATTTCCAATTAGACACATTGCTTAACACTGAAGTAGTCCAAAACTAAACAAAGCAAACCCCAGAGAAGTATCTCAGCAACCAGTGATTGCTTTCTTTCAGTGCTCAAAGTAACCATGAGGATCTCTCACCAGTTAAACAATATTTTTTAAGTGTTTTCATTTGGAACATTTGAGAAATTCACGTTTTATGTAACTAATAAAATTAAGGAACGTTGTTAGTGTCATTTCCTAGTTTTGATCCGCCATAAAACTAAGCACAATAACATAGGAAGTGTCTACTGGGAAAATGTTTAACATTAATACTGTCAGACACTTCAACAACGCAGAGACAAAGAAATATACGTGGACTTTGCCAATCAACTTCCACCACAGCTCTGAGTCCACACACACTTGCACACATTGGATTTATATGTTATCAGTGAAAAGTTCTGTTCAGGAGGAACTAAAGGTAATAAAAACTGGCCACCTGCATGCACCATACTTACCCTCCAGGAGTTTCTGCAAGCTGTTCCGCATCACATGGATGTTTTCTATGCCAATGAACTTAAAGTGAATGTTATCGTAGTTATCTTCATTCTCATAACCCTTCCCAGCAGCTCGGTTGGCCATGGCATTTAACTGTCAAATTCAAGGGAACAGGATGGAAGGAGAGAAAGTGAGAAGAAACAACACAAAGAAATAAACAAGTCTGCTTTGCCAGTTGTGTTTAAATCTCCCAGAATATATACTAAAGAAAAGCTGCTGCTCAGGTGTCCTTCCCCACCTCCCCATACATTACTTCCAGATGCTTTACTAAAATGACATCAGCATCTCCAACCCACTAGCCAGATGCACAGAGTCATTAAGACCTTGCACAGCACTTCTTAGGACAGGCAGTAGCAAAACCTGGCACAACAGCAGAAGAGAACTGTCATCCAAAAAAGTAAAGAAACATTTTGTCTTTACTGTGAAACTGCACAGAGAGAGCCAGACAGAAGCGTATCAAAGTAAAACTAGGAAAAGCCATTTTTACGAGTACCATACATACATGGTAGTACAGAAATAGTAAGAGAATTCCAAAGCTTTTCACAGACATACATGCACAGATGAAATAAAGCCACCTGAGGGAAACACAAACATTGAAGTTGAGCAGAAAGAATACAGCAACTGACTGGGAGGACAGAAAAAGAAGTTGAAAAGCTGCCAGTTGTTCTAGCAATCACCCAAAACTGTTCAAGAGTTACCATGAAACCTTTACTGCTGACAAAGAAAATACCTCCAGCCCCCAAATACTGATTTAGGAGAAGGAAAGATTTGCTTCCACAGAAAGGAGAGAAGAAAGAAAGTTCAGATACTATTGTATCTGAACATCTTCAGAACAACCAAATAACAATAATTTATAAGTGGAACAACTATGAGACCAGAAGATGTCTGTACCAAACGAATACGCAATAATTGCTATATACAGCCTGTTCTGTAATTAAATGTAAGTCTTCACAGAATGTCATACTGCAAAAAGACAACATGCCAGAACAATGGGGGAAGTATTCCATCTTCCCAAAATGACTTTTCCTCACCATATTTTAACTGAATTTGTGCTTTCTATAAACACTCAAAAATCAGAATAGTGAAGCAGATTCTCAGAAGCCATTTATTAATCAGAGCCATGTACATCTTCGTATTTAAATAAGTGTGCTGTGTGTCCTAATTTGCTTATACCTATACCCTCAGTGTGCTTAAGGCAATCATTTGATTAAGTTTCTAAATTCAAATCCTCAAGAGGATTACAGATTTCATTTGGAGAAAGTTTCTTCAATAATCTCTTATATAATAAACACCTCAGCAACAGAGTTCAAGCTCCAGATAGTGGCTACTGACCAGAAAAGCTGATTGCATTAAATTGCCTTTCTCAATTGTTCTGAGATTCCATGCAGCCCCACTTCTGCCCAGTCCACAGATAGAAGCACTTCAGCCTCGTGAAAGTGATTTTGGAGGCTTTGCTGCAACTCAACACATTAAGGACCTGGCTTTCTGCTGGAAAATGGCTCACTGTCTCAGCCAGCTTCAAGACTGCTGCTCACTTCGGGCCATCCTTAACACAGACCTCAACCCAGAACAGCCCAAGAGCACAAGCGTTCTTACCACTCCACAACACAGTTCTGTTACGCACAGTCATACATTCACCACATTAAGACACAGAGTAAGGAGCCTGATTCTGATTTCATCTTTGACTGACACAGTTTAACCTAATGCTGGGTGAGAAAGCATTAGCAGAGCTGTGAAAGAATTAATTGGAAACACTATCGCTAACTGAGATGCAAGCTTTAGAAGTAGCCAGGAACCCAGTGAAGATACCTTTGGCCTTGTGTCTACAACATACATGAAGGCACACCCAGGGTTGGCTTCTCTGATCGCCTGCAACATTTGTTCATCCTCCAGACAGCGAGCACTGAACCCAGACAGCGGCTGGCTACAGCGACATATGGCAGCCTGCAATACACAAGAACACATTTTTCCTACTTTCAGATCTTCTCTGCTGCATCGATCTAAAGAATACCATAATTTGTTGGTTTTAAGTGTCCTGTTCTCTGCTTTGCTAAAAAAAAATGCCACTTAAATGGACACACAGAAATACTACAGGAATATTTCACAGAAACAGAATTTTGAGAATCCTAAAAACAGACTGAGCAGACCTTTAATGCGATGTCCCCAAATCCACTATGCTCTGCCTGATGCTCATCATCCCAAACATTAGCAGTTTTCAATTTCTCCACCTGACTTCTATTTCCCTAACCTTTCTTTTCCACTGCTTTGCTTATGAGTTGCTGTTACCATTCCACACTCAGAACTGCACTGGGTATGCCCTAAGGAAATCCCAGTTGTTGCCAGAACAACTCCACGCAGTCACCCAGGTCAATGCATGCTTCCTCAGGAAAACAACAACTTGACTGTCACAGCATTTTCCTAGCATCTGCATCTAAAACATTGCTGAGACAGCAAAGTTAAAAATTTACATTCTCGTCTTCAGTGAAGGGAAAAAAAAATGAATCTGTTAACTCAGAATAAGCAAAGGTTTCGTTTCAGGGTGGTTCTTCCTCTTCAATAGTAAGACAATTTAGCTGAGTTAACATGCTTCTTGTTAAACATTATTCAATATAGCTACACGGTACATTAAAAACAGAACAACACGTAAGGAGTTCTTGAAAGCTGATCAAAAATTTTCAGACAGGAAGCCTGGAGAGCTCGTGTTGTTTTTTTGGTTTTTGTTTTTTTTTTTACCCAACACTGGATGCACCCCCAATATTTGGCTTTAACCAGCTTATCCTGTGTCTAGGAACCAATTCTAGAGCTGTTAGGAGAAGCACACTTCAATAATCATCACATTCTTTCCTTTCGCTAGAAGAGGAACCTCTGCCATCCCCTCCCACCCCCAAGACAATAGACAATGAACAACTCACATTGTTTTCTTTATATAAGTAGGAAAGCACCGGAATCCGCCCTCTGCTCCTGAACCTTGAGCTTCCAATCACCGTTGCCTTATTCGCTGCTCTAGGCACCACTATTTCTGGAGGGTACGTGTTGCAAACCTGAAGTGCGAAGAAAGAAGAAATCCAAATGTGACTACTGAGCAATTTAAGATCCATGAAAATTTTATAACTTCACATTTATAGATACGGCAATAGATTATTCACCATAGCACATCAAACAAACCATATCTGAAGCGTCAAGCCATTAAAATGCATTTAGAAAAAACGAAGGGATGGCTGAAAATAATAAAAACAGTGTGGTAACGGAATTTTGCAATTGAGCCTAAAACTGGACTGTACAGTACACCAAACATTTTAAAGAAAACTTCTTTGAAGGCCTAAGTTTTAAAAAAGCTGCTGATTTGCCACAAAGAGAAACATTTTCCTCTAAATCTTACTCAACTTGACATGAACTTCTAGTAATCAGGTAGCATCAACTTTATCCATTTTCCTCAGAAAATGTCTTTTCAGCATATACTTCACAGATAAGCCTTTATTTAAGGCTTGACAAGTTCAGAACACAAACTGGAAACCTAGAGGAAGTTGTACAGCTTTGGCAATTAAAGTTAAGTGTTAGCTTCAAAGTGACTCAGAATTTTAGCTGCCCACATTCCAGTGCCCTGATCAGCTAATGGGAAAAGCACCTCTTCCATCATCTCAATTCAGACGTCCAAAGACAGTCAATTAAAACCACCAGTGGCTTCTGACAACAAGGCATCTACTTCTTCAACTCAAAGTGGAACAGGAAAAAACAACTGGCTGGGGAGAGAACGGAGAGCAGGGCAAAGGGATTCAGCACAACCTGCTCGTATCTTCCTTACTTGTTCATTTTGTCTTTTAAACGAAGTCTGTGCACAACAGAGAAATAAAAAGGGAAATATGAAGCAGGGGTTTGAGTAAGCTTGCTAAAAAATGCTTCCATTTAACATTTAGACCTGTAACTTGACCTTAAAGGGGAAAAAAAGAAATAGCAGCATCTAGTTAGGACTGAAATGATTACGAACCCTTCCCTAGCATAAGATCTAACCAAGAAGGCATCTGTTTTCAGTAATTTTTTCCTTCCTTACCTAGTCCCCTTCCTCTCTGCCTTGTTCCTCACACCAAGCCAAACTGCTGCCATTTATTTCTCCTCTACACATCTGTCACCAGCTTGGTGGGGCAGGACTTGGAAATACCTACAGAAGCTAAAGGTACTTCAGTTTTTCGTAACAGATGGCTTGACATTTCTCTAGAAAAGTAAGTAGCTGGTATTTTGCCAGAGGAATCAAAGCAAACCAAGGTGACTCTGCAGCTCTGTTCTTTCATAGCATCATTACCCACAGCTTCACATCAAGGAGCTGCTGCTTCAATTAAAACCAACTGAGCTCACTCCTCCCCAGAGGCATCACTTATGCAGCAGTAGGATTGCTGGATGTCATTAATACCAAAAGAAGAGATACTGTACCAAATGGCTACTTCAGACAAGAATTACCTCATAGTCCTTATTAACATCCGTTATTTCCCAATAGTCATTTGGAATTCCCATACGCTGGTAATCTACTTTCAAATCAATCAGCTTCCATCCAATCTCCCGATTATCTTTAGACATTTTTGGATTGTAAGAGAAAGCATAAAGTTCTTCAGGTTTCACTGGGAAGAAGAAAAAAAAATTAACTTGTTAGAAAAGACATATGGAAAGGTCAACACCTCTTCCTAAAGGCTTTTTTTTGTATAAGCACATTGTGCAAGACACAGTACAGGTGCAGCCCACCTGAAAACAAGGACCAAACAAATTATTCAGTCAAGAACAGTCAGGAAAGTTGGAAATGTTTTTCTATAGAAGCCAAGGTTTTTCTATAAAAGCCACTTCACCTCATAGTTGGCCATGTCTCAACAATAGCTGTTTTACTTACAATTCTTTCTCAAAGATCACAAGTCCTAAGTTTAAATTTTATCACTTCATACTTTTACTAATACAAGCAGACTACTTAGACTGATTTTTCACTCCTCAAAAATATTATTTGAGTGCTATATAGAAGAGTACGGATATTTGGAATTTCTCAACAGCTCCTCAAAACCATTCCTAATCCTATCAAGCCAAATTGGACTCACAGATGAATGAATTGGATGAAGCATGTAAGTTTAGGTCTTCATGCAACGTTCCTCACATTTACATGTACACGTTTCATTCTGGGTAACGCTGAGTGTCATCAATTCATATTCAAATCCTCCGGAATTTCTAGTACTCATTTTCCACTGACAAGGAGATACACTAAAGCATTTTTTATCAGAATTACTATTTTGAAGTTAATTCTTTCTGAACAAACTGTTACTGAATTTTCTGCAATAGGCATGCTAGAAGAGACTGATATTGGAAGAACTAATCCAGAAATGAAAACATTAAAGATAACTTTTTCTGTGAAGAGTCTTGCACACCTGTAAGTTCATCATTCAACAGTGAGTTCTGAGCTGCATGGAAAGCTTGACAGACGTCTTGAATACTACTGGCAGCCCAACAAAAGCTTCAGACTGTGCCTGACAAATGGTAATTTCTTCCTCCCTCCATCTCATCCTTCCCAATTTCCTTCACTCTCTTCAGAAAATGCAAATCCAACCAATAACTCATTCAGCTGACTCCCAAGGCAGTAAGCTCTCCAGAAAGAGTGCAACCTGCCAGAGTCTGATAATGTGGCCAGGTTACCAGACAGGTAACCCGTAACTGTCAATCACACGTGCAAATCATAAATAATTATATGCTCTACCAAATTATGTGAAAGAAGCACATACAAAGAAATTTTAGACCAAAGAACTAAAAAAAAAAAAAAATCCATAAATAGGACAAAAAGAGCTACAGCACGTTACACAAATAACCACAAGACAAAAGAAACTGACTGATGTACTCTCCCGAAGTGACAGCTCCCACACTTCAGGATGCTACATGAGTCTAACTTCCAAAACTGGAAGAGCAGCGACAGCTTTTAAACAGAACATCAGAAAATTGCCAGATACAGCATTAAAGTTAAAGCTTCAGAACTAGGAAAACTCCACAGCTCAGGACACAAGGAAGATGCTGGGAACAGGCACAAGTCCTAATTTCAACTGGCAGTTCAAACACGGCAAAATTGTTTCTACTGAAGTCCTTCTATTCAAGTCCTATGCGATGGTGAGCATGAAGCAGACTGGCACCATTAATTCCTTCTCTTTAGACTAGTGCCGAAGTCACAAAATGCAATCAAAAATTACACCCTTATAATAAGGCAAGGCACCAAATACTGGTTCACTAAAAGAGACAGAAGCTAGTAGACAGAAGCCAGGTAGGAAACCCTCTGGAATGCTGTCCTGCAAGAAGAACAAAGAGCCTGAATATTCATCCACGGACTAAGCAGCCAAGGCCAGAAGAGACCACAGGTTTTTGAGGATGTTTTGCGTCTACTCTTATGACCGATTCCAGGTCATGGTACCAGGGCAAAGCACAGGGCTTCACATCTGAAAGAAGACAAATGCTGAAGACTAACCTAACCCCGCTTTGGGAAATGATGAGAGTTGACAACATTTACAGCCGTGTGGGATCCAGAATTCTACAGACATCTGGCTCAACAGCAAGGGCAGAATTACACACGGCCAGCAGCTAAATCACAGAAAGAATTGACAACAGGCAGTGCTGAAATGACACTACTCAGTGTGAGCACTACAAGAAAGAAGTGTGAGATGCTGCACACCACCTCACTCCAGCAAATCAACTTTGTACAGGTCTTCAGAAGTCCTTCAGAGACCTCCTTGTTTCCACTGTCAGAAAACGTTGTCTAGTTTAGAAGCAGCCTGGTGCAGAGGGCAGAGCTCTACTTATTGTGCTAACCCACACGATTAATCTGTAGCAGTGGAAAGAGATTCTGATTTCACATCCTCCTCTCCAGCAAAACCAGCAGTCTGACAGGCGAAGCTTTCTCTATTGCTCAGACAAGCTTTCCAGCTTACTGCACGGCAACAGTTTGAGAAACAGACTCCGTCCCAAATACCTGGTTGTGAAAGTTTAAGCAATGAGGTATACACTTCATGACAGTCACGTTCTTGCCCAATAACAAAGTGAGCCACATGGAAGTTCTTGCAGTGAATAAGGAGGGGACATCCAGCTGTGGTCAGAGGCAATTTTTCTACACTTGCAATATGGTGATGCAGAATCTAAAAAAACAGGAGATAATCAAATCCTTCAGATAACCACTATTAAGGCCATAAGCTGTACAAACAGACAAAAATTCTGCAATATGCTTAATGCATCTAACCGATTACTAGCAGCAGAAAATGAGTTTATTATATTTATCAAGAAAACTTAATAAACATCCAGATTGTGCACCCAAAGGCTAAGTAATTACAAGCCAGACTGTGAAAAAGCACAGGTGTGTAACAAATTATTTTTAGAGACTGCTAATGTAACTGGGTTTACTTTGTTCTAAGAGGAGCCAAATTCTCTTTATTTTGCATCCTCTCCACCCCCATCTGCAATACATTTTGTCATTCCCATTTTATGATCAATAACAAAGGCTGCTGGTTTCAGCATTAATTTTGTACTTCTAAAACCTGTAAATTCAAGGTTGGCAGCTCTGCACACTGAGCTTGAGATAGGAAACTAGGGTAAGTTATTTCCTTTCCTGGAACTGACATCAATTCAGTCATCTCTATCAGGTCACTCTACCATTCTGCACATTTCCTTCCAAAATAGTAATTTCTGTTAAACATTTTCAGAATCAGAATGCAATAAGAAGACTAACACAACTTTAGAATTCACAAAACTACTCATACGGCATATAAAAATACTTTGTATCTCATATTTGTATTTAAACAGGCTCCAAGTATTACACATACCCATGTTTCTTTTCTGACTTCAGAAGAAGCATCCACGTAGATGAGATGGGTAGCTGTCAGGTATAACGTCCCATTTGCTGCCTTCCTATTTGCATATCGATCTAGTAATTTCACATTTTCAACCTGCAATATAAGAGAGTTAAAAAAGTAAATTTGACTTTGATCAAGGAAATCCTAAACACCTGCTCAACCATAATTATACCACTGCTAACACACACATCAGGGAAAAAGAGAAAAACATAAGAATTAGACCCCCTGCATTACAAACGCAGCCTTATAATTTAAATCAATAGCTGGCAAAATAATTCAGACGTCAAAAAGGCCAAATTGCCAAGATTTAACACCAGCATGAGTTAGTAGGATTACTGGATTTGTAGCCAAAGTTATCAAAGTTTATTACTGTACAAGGCCGCAGAATAATAAGATAAAGAACTACAAGAGAAGACTGTCCATGTTTGTATTGTTGTTTTTTTTTTTTTTATTAAAGTACAGCTGGTGAAGACACAGCCCTTCTGGTCTGACTTCCAACTGCTCAGTCGTTACAAAGAAGTATTGGTAGTTACTTGCTGTAACACACCGCTTAAGCATGTAAGCGCATTTCATAAACCACACTAACCTAATTAAAAGCGTTTCAAGAAACATGAGGGCAGTCTAAAACGTTAATTAAAATAATTCATATTTTTTCCCTGAGTCTATTTGCTTGTTAATGAAGGCAAATTTCATCCTAAAACAAAAATAATGGGAAAAAAAAAAAAAAGAAAAAGGCAAGAAAGAAGACACGCAGCTTAAGATCGTGCTAATAAGTTATTTCTGTGTACTGAATACGTAAGCTTCTTTACAGTCACTGGTCTGAGATAAATAATGGAAAAATTTTAAGATAGTTTAAGTGCAGGGGTCTTGGCTGTACATCTTCCCACTACACGCTGTTTTTCAGCACGTATCTTTATCTGTCTTTTTCAGATCCCTGGAGCCGCCTGTCAGTACAGCCAAACTGCCTAGGCAACATCAGTAAGGAACATCCCCAAATTAATATCCCAGAGAACGAAACAAAACAAAATACAGCGAGTGTCAGCCTTAGCGACACTGCAGCATCGAAAACAGTGCCTGAAGGAAACCCTTCCCAGCTGTCACTCCCTGAACTTCTCTTCCACTTCATTTCAAAATGCATTTTGATCCACTTATTCAGACTGAGGGGCCTCTTCACTTTGATGCAAAGTTTTCAAGAATCACGCTCAGAACACTTTTTGCTCGGCATCCTCAGTGAAAATTTTCATTTTCCAGCACTGGGATGCAGTAAGATATACTAGAAGAGCTACCCTTTAAGACTTTGAAGCCTTCCAGACTTCACAGCGCCCTGACAAGCAAGAGGGCCACTAATGAACACGCGTCCCTTAAAAGCAAACAAAGGCAGCTCGCTGACTGAAATTCGCCAGGACCTTCAAACAAGCAAAATATGCTCGGAAGCACACCGAGCTTCTAGGGTTAGCTAACTTCTACCTCACCCCACAACCCGCCGCTTCCACTCGCACTTCACGCTTCTCCCTGAGCTTAAGGGCAACGCTGCGGGGACCCAGCGGCCAGGCAGCGCTCCGCAGCTCTGCGAGGAGCTGGGGAGAGAAACCCAAGGCTGGCTGGCTGCCGGGGCGAGGGGACCGCAGCCCCTTACCCTTACCTTGGGCGTAGTGATGTGCTCCATGGCGGCGCCGCCCGCCTCGCCTCAGCCCTGCCGGCCGCCGCCCCGCCATTTGCAGCGGGCAGCTCCCGGCCCCGCCGCGCGTCTCGCGAGCCTCTCGCCAGGAGGCGCCGCGGCCGCCATTTTGAGTGAGGGCAAGGGGTGTGTGTGGGGGGGGTGGAAGGGGCAAGGGGGTGAATTTGGCCTGTTAGTGCCTCATGGGAACGTGTAATAAAACCAGCTTTAGCCCTCTCCCCGTGTATTTTAAATTCACCTCGTGGGTCGCCAAGCTGGATCCTGAGGAACTCTGTAATTGCTGTTAACCTGCTGCTGCCTCCGCGATGAATATTCATGATGTGTTGCCAATCTAAGGGCAGCCGATTCCCCTGGTGCTCACAGCAATCTAAACCCTTAATTTGCTGAGAAATTCAGGTGGGTGACCTTGCATCAAGCCTGATAATTTACATTTTATAATTCTTGCATAACAGGTGGCATCAGCGTGGCAAGCAGGAACATGAGTTTGTTGCAGGTCCCTGTAAGAAAGGCGTTGGTTAAACTACAACATGAGGTAACACGAGAAGAAAAAAGGGGATAGCACAGATATTCTTACATTCCTTCAGTGCTGGGAACCCCAGGTTCTGGGATACAGGACAAACCACTGACGATGGCACACTACCCAGCTTCCACCATCACTGAGGACCTCAGAGCTTTTATAGGACACCCACAGCATTGAGCACATCTCTTCCAATCTTCTGCTTTAATAATAACAATAATAATAAAAAAATGTTTTTCACTTCAAGATAAGATGAGGTGCAGGTGTATAATCACTAGGTGCCAAGTGGGAGATGCACACTGGATTCCCTGCTGCAATTAGTAGGCTAAATGCATCCAGCAGCCAAGTGTTAGGCACAGCACACGCCTGCTCCCATCAGCTGTTACAAGGATCACTGACTCCTTGATGTGTGAGAGCTAAATGTTAGGACCGCTACAATTAATACATCATGTTATTAAACAATAAAGTGAGTAAAAAAACTACTAATGGAACCCCAAATTTAGAATGTCCAAGAAAGCACGTTAAAAAACTGGAAAGGGCCTACATGTCTCAGTGTCCTCATTGCTTTTCTAAGTAGGCATCTAAGCAAACCCATTCAAACATGACTAAATGAAGGATATTAAAATACAGCATCTATGGTTGCAACAGAACTCCCAGCATTACCTTTGGAAACAAATGGAAATCCCAACAGTTTTATTTTCTTTGTCCCTCAATCATAATGGGAATAAGAAAGAAGAAAAGGAGAAGTGCACTAAAGTTTGGAGGAAAATATCACACAGCAAATTCATCTGTGATACAATTTTAGTTGCTTTTGTGGTGGCTATGATGGTCCTTCATTTCCAATCACTTCTTGTTAGTTAGGTCTCTGCATCTGCACTGTACATCAATTTCAAATCATTTTTTTTCCCTGTAGCTTCTCATAAGGTTTGCAGGATGATGATAATTTGCAACATTAATAATAAAGCAAGTGGAATCATTGAAAGGAACTCTACAGTGCTGCACAATGTACGGGTACAATAGCAATACTGCTTCTTCCTCTTCCCAAAGGCAACTTCACACACGAGGCAAAAAAGTAACAAAGGAGAGAAGAAATAAGCATGTTCAGATGAGGAGTAGAAAGCATGGATTGAGTAAGAGATACACTTCTTAGCCAGCCACTACCACCCTCACAACCTACTCCCAAACTACTGATTATTATGCCACAGAGCATAATTTTGAGCAGGACCCCCAAGGCATAAAGAGTGCTGACTTCTGTCAGGGAGATTTTCTCAAGTAATAGATGGAGCCATGGGGAAAGTACAGAGCAGAACTGAGCTGCTGAAGCTGGGGAATGCTCACAGTTGAAAACATTCTGCTGAGCTCCTGGACTATGGGTGGTGAAGGGGCTGTTGACATTCCCTGACACTGATGACGTCCTCGGTGCCATATGTCTGGGCCAAGTGCAGTGGTTCCGAAAACCTGCTTACAGATGCTGTGGTGCAGTTACGTCTTCCATAACACAGGACATCGATAGATATCACTTGAAAAAACACAATTAGCTCACCTCTTGTTACTACCAAAGGTGTCACAGGACTAGTACAACGCGTGCTGCCTCTGAGGTTATATTGCTAAAAGTGATTCAAAAATCCAGTCTAGCCCGTGACAGCCCTTTCAGAAGGTTTTACACCTCAGCATAGGTTGCAACTACAAACAGGCATCCAGCAATCTGCATGCAGGGACCATCTCTCTCCTCCGTAAAATTCAGTACAATCAAATGGAGCAGCTCAGCTGTCCCTGGTATTTTTAGACTCCCCAGTTGTGTTGCTTTGCTTTAGATTAATAATCTGCCAGCCATGCTGTGATGGGGCTGTGGGACAGCACCTCCAGCCTGCTTAAAGTCAGAAGTTCTTTAGTTAATTAAAGCATCACTTGCAGAGATGGAAAATCACTACGGAGACATGAGGCAAGGAAATGTCGAGTGGTTTTGTTTTGTTTTTTCCTTTATAGTTGCTAGATGTTTTTAATGGAAAGAAAACAAAATGTCATCGTAACAACTCTTGATGCAATTGCCTGACACTTATGCCCACTTCCAGCAGAGTTTAGGAAGCTAACAGATGAACACAGATTTTGATCTGTTTTGTTGCTCTTGGAACTGAACTGAATAATATCATAACAAATAGTTAAGTTTCTTCTCTTTTCTAGTGAACAGCTAGAAGCAGATTGTGATTTTTCTCATATGCATTATTTTTTTTTTTCAAAATTATTTTTGCAGGACTCTTCTTGCTTATTGCCTTGCAATTTGAGTGTGCTTCTTGGTTTTGAAAAGTGGCATTGTTTCTGCTCCCTGAATAGAAACATTCTCCCTGAACATCATGAAACATGCTCATATAAAGTTTACTTGCTGCATGAACTTGAGAAAGTGGATATAAATCTGACTTTTGCAAAGAGCCAGGTTATTGAGAACTCACTTGCATGAACATTCAGGGAATGGGACCACAAGAGAAGCCTGAGCAAGGCCAAAGCAGATGTGTTTACATTTTCAAACAAATCTCTGTAGATAATGTTTTGCAATATGTGTCTACCACTGTGAAGAATAAAGCCCATCAGTCTCCGCGATCCCGGACTTCCCTAAGGATACAGAGCTATTCTCCCTGCTGTCAAGCAGGAAAGAGAGAAGGAAGTTGTTTCCTGGATTTTATTATTATTTTTTTTTAAACAGAGCTTCCAATTTGCGGTAAAGCTCTGCATGAGTGAATCAGTGACTGAGGGCTGGGAATGGGTGTCTTCCCCTCGGCGTTGCGCCAGGTTAGCTAAGGGCTGGATTTGGCTGTCTGGCTTTGCTACGTCTGGACACTGATAGGGGCAAAAAAGCACTGAGACCTCTTATATAGTAGAATTCAGCCCAAAGCACAGCAGGTACTTTATAGGTATCTCGCAGGTACTTTTTCTCCAGTCTAAGACATGATCTAAGAAAATGCAAGTGATATTGTGCATTAAAATATGTATGGCAGAGAGACTGAGCAGAATATTTGCAATACTAACATGTTTCAGGGTCTTAAACTCTTTGTTCCAGTACACAAAGCTCTGACCCAGCCGAGCTTGTTAGCAGCGGCAAATTTATTCCTAACTATTTTTCTTTGATGAAATGGAGTTGTTCTTTTTTTGAGACAGGACTCAATCCATAGTGACAAAGGGTGGATTATCTGCCTCTCAGCAAGCTATTGAAACCTATCAAAGTGAATTTGGATGTGGCTTTAGAAAAACTATTGAAAACATGCCAAGAACTGTATAACACAGGGAAGGAGAGCAGGGATGGTACTTAAATGCAGTATGATATTAGGATGTTGGCAGCATCTGGAGAATGGAGATGGTGTTTGGCAAATTATAGAAACGGATATAATTCAGGACTGGAGCCAAACGCAAGCTTTACTTGGCTGCGGACAGATTTTTCTCTGGGGTTTTGCCCTGCCATACTTAGATTTATTTTTTTTTCCCATTTGTAATGAAGCTTGAATTCCAGCCTTTGTGTATGCACTACAGATGCAGCATCTTTTTAGGTGGGAAAAGTAGCTAGACCTTTTCCTCTGGCCTAGCTTTTATTCAAGGGTAAACAGAGGGGCTTTTGGAGACAGCTTCTTCTTGGAGATCAAATTAAGGAGGGATGTTCCTAGGGCTTACAGAGGAAAAAGTACTTTAGGATTGTTCTACACGGTTTCTCTGAGAGCCTCCTTCTTTATGTTGTGCATATCCGTGGATTTGATCCTGTTGTTTAATTACAGTTCTAATCATCTTACTTATGCACCATTTCCCACTGTAAATAAAAAGCATAAATAAATAAATTTATGTAAATAAAAGGAATTTTAGGCAGCTCTTTGCTTTTTTCTTCCAAGTGGATGCATAGACTTGCCCTTTTTTAAAAAAATGATTTTATTGTGAAGTCATGTGTTCATCTAGTCAACATGACTGAGTTGAGTCATCCCATTGTCAGGGAACGCACCCTAGGGAACAATGATGAACAATTGCAGGTTATTTGTCATCAGCGATGTGTGGAGTGCTTAAACACACTGGGTGATAGCAAATGACAGGAAGATGACTTTATACTTATGCATATGAATTATAGCCTGGTGAACTCTTCTGTGGTTTAAGCATAGGGACAATGGCAAACTTCAGGGGAAGGCAAAATGAGTATAATGACTTTAAATTAAAAATAGGGCAGATTTAGATTAGATATCAGGAAGAAATTCTTTCCCATGAAGGTGGTGAGACATTGGAACAGGTTACCCAGAGAAGCTGGAAAAAACATTGGAGAAGGATTAAAGGGGAGGGGAGGGAAAACCAGCAGTTTCCCCAGGACTAGGCTCTCTTCACTCCCTGCTGTCCTTTGTCCAGCTCTGCCTGAGACTTTGCCAGCACCGTCACCAGCCTATACAGCACTGGAAGAATCCTCCCATCCATCCATACCAGTTACCATCTCATGCTAACTGGTTTCATGTGGCCTGAATGGTCTTTTTCCAGTAGTCCCAGCCCCATGTGAATGGATTGGAAAATTTTACTCCTGCGTGCCCCATGCTCTTAAGGCCAAACACGTTTGCTCTGTATTCAGGCAGGTGCACTGTGTTTAGCATCGTTTTCTTGTTAAAGAAAGCAATCTTACTTTTGGGGCTGCTGCAAGGAATTGAGTCTCTTCAGCCATCTCTTTAACTTCGGTGTCTCAAGATTGCTTTAGCTGAAGAGCAATGGAATTAAAGCAGCGGTGATGAATGGTGTGATCAGCCCACTGGACAGGACTGCCCAGTGATGAAGTCCTGCCTAGCACTGACTGAGTGTCTATTAAAGCCACTAGGTAGGCAGATGAAGCATGGATGTTTCTCTACAGTGATCTGGCAAAAATAATATATGGTTGTCTACCGAAGTATTTCAAGGGCACCCTAAGAGCAAACCTGACAGAGGGCAATTTTTCTGGAAATATTTTGTGCTCTTAGCTACCAACAAGTAGAACTGAAGTCCATGGTGTAAAGAAGCACAGGCCTCGGACAAAAGAACACGCAGAGTGAAGAGACCATCAGCCAGCTGGCTCACGCCTGTAGTGTCACCAGAAACTGTAGAAGAAAAAGCACTTATCAGATACAGGTCTCCAGTTTCACTCGGGAAACTGTCATGTTTACTCATCCACCCCTGGTCTGGTGCTATCACCCTCAACTCAAGATGACAAATCAGGTTGAAAAGCCCACTGCATCACCCAGCCGCAGGCAGAACCTCGTTGCCCCTGGATAATGCCATTCCAATTTCTAAGAACTGGTTTACACTTACATTCTTGGAAAATAAACACTTACTAACAATTCCCTTTTCTCGCTTTTCCCACACTTCCTCTTTAATAATAAATAGACCTGATGAAAATTCAGAATGGCAACACAACAGATACCCAGATGGTTCAACTTAGGGAACTTTGGCATATATTTCCCCCTGTTTGCTATTCCCTTACTGAGCTAATCCTTCTTGAGCAGGCAGGAGTGCTGGTAACTTTCTACAGTAAAAAGATGGCAAGAGTTAGGCGTGTGCTCCCGTCAGTGATCACAGTGTTAGCAGTGGCATGAATGCGTTAGATATCTGCCTAGGCAAAAAGAAAAGAGCATGGAAAAAAGAGTTATAAAAGTAAGTCCTTACTTTATTATTTTATTAGTAGTAGTAGTAGTATTTTAGCAAGGTATGCAATAGAAAATTTAGCCTTGACTCTTGAAGGTAGAATTCTTCATCTTTATACTTTATATTATTTGTGCAACTACTTTGTACTACTTTGTCATGCTAATGACACCTTATGCCATCTAGAATAATGTGGAGGCTATAATGCAGCCTGTATAAACAAAGTATGACTGGTTCAGACCTTCATTAGCCTTAAGAGACCAGCAGTACACACTTGACCCAATGCTGCAAAGCAAATTCTTTGTATTTTGTTTGTATTCAGCAGATATCTTACCTCTTCTTTCTTGTCTCTCTTGCTGAACCTGAGCTAGATCCTGTAAAGACCACAGTGATCCAATTGTTCATCAGCAGAGCAAGCCTAGGGCTTCAACACGCACTTACTTTTCCTGGACCAAGGTGCAACAAAGCAGAAAAAAAAAAAAAAAAAGAAAAATAAAAAGACCTTTTAGCCCACAGATGAAGATTTTAACTGAGGAACAAAGCCACATTGGGGAAAAAAGTTTCTTTTCATGGGGATTAATAGGGATCTTCTTGTTCAGGTTTCAGGATCTGTATAATAAAGCTAGTCTGTTACCCTTGTTTCACTTAACATTTCTGCAGCAAAGAGTTTCCCCTAAGTCAGTGCATTGATAATTTCTTACTAACACTAGAGTGAAAAAAAATAAAAGAATCATGAACTTTAAATCCTCCTACATAGATGTTCAAAATCATGTGACATTGATGTTCCTTTTTTCTTTCTTCATCAACCCCCCTTTCACAAGATCATCCATGTACAAGGCAGAGAACCAACCAGTTTGTACATTAGCTGTGCATTTCTCATCTTTCGCCCTTTATTCCTAAAACATATAATTATCTCCCCCATAAATATTTCAATATTCAGTATAACTCAGATGCTAGACAGACTCTACTCCTTTAGGGAGCTATTTTGGCACTACCTGTTCCTAAGAAATTCCCCTGCAGTGAGAACTTAATGTTTCTCATTGTGGCAAGAAATTCACTTCAGTGAGAAATGCTTGATAACATTTATCATTTGCTACATATTGCTCTGTAATTTTTAACATTAAATAAAATACCGAACAAAAGTTTTAGCCTGCCCAGGCTCTTTGTGTACAAGATTGCAGAAGAGATTATAAATGATCTTCCTTCCCACAATGTCTCCAGCAGTGCTTGAGCAATCTGATGGAAAGATCCCAGCATGGAAATAACTAAATCTGTGAAAAAATTGATGCTGAGTTCTCATTAAACTGCAGATATTTGCATAGCTAGGATCTTATTCCATCTTAGTCTTTCTTTTCCAAATGGAAGCCTGAAGTTGTTCTTTTGCCTACATAAATGCCAGCGTAGTATAATCATAATAAAATAAACTATCTGTGTATTTCAGATGTCACTCCTTTCAGTGAGAGACTCTGAATGGAACTGTTCATGCCATTTAGAATTTTATCACCATTTCTCCTGATGAAATTATACATATGGGGAATTCTGTAGTCCTTTCTCCCTTTTTATTTTTTTCTTTATTCTAAAAAAAAAAAGTTTATGTAGTGAGCTGTATTGCTTTTCTTGTTATTTAAATCCTCTTAAGGAAATAAAAGAATTTAGTAACCAAAGTAACCAGTTCCCTTAGTTTATCCTGTTTAATCTGTTAGCCATGCCTGTATCTCCAGTTCTGCCACAGTTGAGGTATCCTGCTTAACAACATGCAGGCAGACTTCTTTTTATCCAGGTGGCAGCCACTCAAATCCATGCAAAAAGGATGAGCCTCTAAATATGTGTTTCTTCTTCTTTGTCACAAATGGAGCACAAGAAGGGCTATTTCTTTTCCTGTCTAACTCTTTCTAGAATACTGTTTAATAGGGTTCCAAGTTGTTTAATAATACTGTGTGAAGGTTGAACATCTGATTCTTTTTATGTTCTCCTCACCTATGGGGCTGAGAACCAGGTGTCAGCATCTGACCATCTGAATTCTGTTCTGCAGTTCCTGGTAAGTTACTAGGTCTGTAGGTTCAGTCTCTGTATCAGGTGTTTTGCTTGCAGAACACAATAGGAAAAAAAAAAAAAACAACAAGGTTGGAAGGGACCTCTGTAGGTAACCAAGTTGAACCTCCTACTCAAAAGAAGATTAACTTCAATTAAGGTTAAGTCTAATAATTACTTACATTTAGAAAGGCTGGAGAGTGATGCAAAAGTAGAGATAGTTTCCATAAGATTTAGCTGTGCTGTTGAACCTCTGAATCCTGAAGCTGATATTCCCTTTAGTGGTTCTATTATTTCCATTATTATGAATAATTTCTTGCCCTCCTTATACTCTCCAATTACATCTTTATTTTCTAATATGCATGTTTGTGGATTTTTTCTGTTGATTGCTTTTGACTAGAAGACCTCAAACCAGAGCTATTTTAAGACTGAGAGGAAGAACATCAAATCTTTAAAAAATAGTGCAGCAATACATCAATGTGTTTCAGAGGCAGTTTAATATGCATGATCAGTATGCTGAGCAGTCACCCCTTCTCTAAGGCCATTAGCTATGCTTCCACAGAGAGTATCAGGCTGGACAACACTAGATTTACCAATAACTAAGATTATATTGCAATTTGGAAGTAAATAAACGTATCTGTTTTACTGGCTGCTGATGTTCTGACAACCAGCAATTTTTCTCAGTCACTGTGCATAACAAACTTCATCTGTCATACTTAGATCACTAGGAGAGCAATGGGCAGTGTGCTGCAGGAAACAATCGTGTGCTGGAAAGATGTTCTACCAGATCTCTGTTGTTTGTATCGATTTTTTTTTACAATTTTCTTTCCCTGAACACTCTCTCTCCTCTGCTATGGCCAAGGAGGGATGTGCACAGAGGTTCATCTTCCTGACCCCAGGCTAGCCACATCCCCAGCAGTTGTGGGGAAGGTTCAAGCTCCCAAACAAAGCTGGAGCTGCTTCAGTTACCTGCAAGGGGTGCCAGCCCACCGAGAGATGCCAGTGACACATCTAGACGAGGAGCCACGACATCAGCTCTGAAATGGATGGATGCTTTTCTGCTGCTGGCTTCTCTGACTTCAGGATCCTATAAAGAGATCCGAGCAAATTACCAAGGTCCACTCTGAGTAGTCATTGTGAGACAAATTATCAATTGTACGTTTCAATTAGTGAAACTAAAAGCCCTGAGTTCAGTTCAACCACCTAAATCGAAAGAAAAATTGGCAGAATTGAAGATTTATACACCAGCTGTTTGTGGCAGAAATGACATCAACATTTTTTAATGTGTTCAGGACTTGCTCTGTGTCAGAGGCAGAAGACAAACTGCCCCCACACCGTTCTGCAAACACAACCCCGGCTTGCAACAGCCCTTATTTCAGTCTCAAGGCTCAACAGTGCAGTGCAGTCCTGACCTAACGTGTCATCAGCCCTTACTGGCAATATCCTCTTCTGGGGAGGGTGCCAATCACAGCGAATCCTTCCATTTGGTGTCACTTCTGCATTTGGGAAAATGTCACCCAGCTGAAACTAAAAAATTAATTCATATATGACATATGCCTCCCTTGAGCAGCTAAAGATTGGTTCTTTAGTCTTTCCATTCCACTTGTCTCTGCCATGTCTTCCTGTTCCACATCCTACCAGACTGTCTACGCATCAGGTTATTTCTGACTGACTTTACAGCAGATCTCATGAATTTGTGACAATACTGAAATGGAGCCGTACTCTGAAAAGTGACTTTGTAAAATAAACAGATAAATAAAATCTCATCCTAGAGCTCTACATTCATTAAGTGTCAGTAAGTGCACATCACGCTTGCCTCGGTAACAAGGAATGGACTCACCTCTCTCTGCGGGGCTCTTTCTGCACACTCAGCCCAGATACTAGCAGGTAACGAAGACATGCAGACCAAATAGTGCCCCCTATTTCAAACGTGGAACCCCGTTACTTTTAGTGGGACTCTAGGGAAATGATTGATGGCCTGACCTGCAAACAAGGGAGGGCTCGCTCTGCTGGTTTGCATTTGAAATTCATGTAATACATATGTTGGTGTCATGCAAGACAAAACAGGCTCCAGATTGGTGTTGCCTCGCTTTGCTCCTTCTAGAAGACTAACAGAAGAAAATGTAGTAAAATTAGTCTCTGTTAATGGGAGAGGTGAATACAGATGGCAAATGGAAAAGAAAAAAAAAAAAAAAGGGGCTATTCTTCTCTTCTCTGTCAAACTCTGTCATTTTAGACCAAACTTTCAGCCGATAATTAATCAAGTTGAAAAGTTTTATCTCAGGTGAGGAACAGGCTCCTTAAATTGTCTCTTGGTTTGAAGAGGGGATCTTGAAAAAAACCTTTAGAGGAGTTTTAATACCAAGGTTGGTGAGGAATACAAAGAGCTACTTTAGCTTAACCAATGGCTGTAAGCAAGCTGCGCGTTCTGAAGATGCTCTGGTGACCACTTCTCTCACCGTGTGCAAGCAAGTGTGCAGCTGATTGCTGGAACAGAAAATGGGGTGGACCTGCCTGCTTCTCTTGAATATCTCCGCACCTGCACTGCAGCTTTGTGGTCGGCTCTGCTGAGCTCTGCCAACATGCAGCATCTCTCCTTCCCATCAGGGAGCTAGAATAAAAGCAAATTGTGTCAGCTCCGTGGATTGCACACAGTTGATGCCCCAGGAACACAGGGCACTCTGCTCCCCTGCGAGCGGCAGCCAGGGCTGGTGGTTTATCAATCACTGGCACCCTCTGCTGGAAGAGAACACAGAGAAGATTTGATCGCTTCGAAATAAGGTCAGAATCACCTCTGATAGAAAAGAGGTGTATCTCTTCAGGCTTCTGCCACGTTGCTGCTGTCTGGCCGTAGGAACCGCAAGCATCTCTTGCAGCATTCCTGTTTACCTCGAGGTTCTGCTGGGAGCCAGTGGCAGAAGGCAGTGAAGGGATGGATACTCCACCAAAAACGTCAACAGCAGAAGTGAGCTAGGGCCCAGGTAAGCTCTGCCTTGGCGAGCTCTGCACACACCTGAGCGTGTGGCAGTGGCCTAAGGACAAGGCCAGGTCTCTGTCACACAGCTCTGTGGACACGGCCGTAATACCTGGGGCTGTACCTGACGAGCAGCACAGGACTGTGGCTACTAATTACACTAGCGAAGTTACAGCGTGAATGAGCTCATCCTATTAATCAGTTCAGCTGGGGCAAAAGGACCAGCAATTGGTACAAGTTTCGTTTTTGTAACCCACAACCAACTCCTGGTGCATCCTAAGGGTGCTCCCTCCTGTAATAACACATAAACCATCACAGGGCTGACCCGGCAGCCCGAGTTAACCCTTGGGGACAGACACCTCTCAGACGGCTGCAGAAATGAAGGGCAGCAGCCCAGAAGACTGGTTGAACTTCAAAACCACACTTTAAATTGCTTCCCTTCTTTTGCCCACTGATTATTTTGCATTATATCTGAGATCAGTCGGGGGGAGGGAAAGACTTTGAGCAGGAGACTAAAGGAACACACGACAGAACCGTTCGATGTCTGAATGTCTGGGAGATTTAGTCCCTTATCTCAGATGCCAGCTGGGGAGAATGAAAGACTTTTCTTGGCATTAGATGAAAATTAAAGCATCGCTTCTAAGAAGTAATGGTCAAACTGAAAGAGGTTCAGAGGTTCACCTTGAGGTTTGGCTTTGATTAAGCATCCAGAAATATCAATGCCTCTATAAATGGTCTGAACCTCTCAGTAATGAACAGGGGCAGGAGGGTACCCTGTTCCTCCAGCACTTTCTGCCATTCCCTGGGCACGGGAGGACAGCTAGAAGTGGCCACTTTGCTTCCATCTGTGCTCAGAAATTATTCAGTTCTTATTTTAGTGGCCATGGAGCAGGAAGGTAAAATAGTAAAAATACTGAGTGAGCTGAACTTTTCTAAATGTCCAGAAAGGTTTGGGTTCTGTGAAGGCAGCAGTTTGATTTACTGGTTGTTTTCCTGTTTATCTTCTTCAGGCATTTCCCTGTGCCTAAATTCCAAGGGATCAGTTTTGCTGCACATGCCGTGGCTCGCGGTTCAGCGCTTCCCAGCTGCCGTCCCTCCCTGATCTGCCCCGTGCTCGTCACACATCAAGGAGTCCTGCACAGCCAAGGGCTCACCCCGCTGATGTCAAGACATTTTGGACCACTGGAGCCAAATTTATCCCCCATTCATCTGAGACATCCACACCAGCTATTGTAGGCTGCCCCAGTGCTATGCTGTGATGAATTGTGCCAGGGCAATGATGATAAAAAAGGATTAAAAGGAGGGATTGTGACAGGTGGTGCCCAAACCACAAGCCAGTGAAGATAAAGCCACTTCCACCGTGGATGTACGACAGGCACGTGGTCTGCCAGCGGATTCAAAGCAGAGATAAGTGGCTGATGGCATAGGAGGTTTCTCTGAAATGTCAGAGGGATTGCGGAACTGCCAAGCAGATCGCAACTTGTGTCTGCAGAATGTAAGAAAGTGTCAAGAGAGACAGTCACAAGAGACATCAAAGCAATTTCAAGAAAGAAATAGCAGTAACAGAAGAATGAGTCCTGCAATGGACATCTAAATCACTGCTTAATTTAATCCCCAATAAAAGTATCTACAGTCTAAGTACTGGGGGTGACCTGTTCGGGGTCAGTCATCAAGTGCCTTAAGTCTTTTATGAAAACTCTTAAGTAATGTGGCATTTTTCAATGGATTACCTCTTTTCTATTGTGCGTATTTTCTATGTATGACTTTCTTTCTCTGGGATTGAATAAAATCTGGAATTTTCAGCTGCTGGGTCCCAAGCCTCTGTTCTCTACACCACCTTGCTGCTACAGAGATTTAAAAAGGAAAGAGATGTAAAAGGGCATCTACCTTCTCTCGTCGTCTTCTCTCAATGTCCGTGAAGGATGGGTTCCTGCATGAGATTATTTAATAATTTGCTTGTCTCTATTTTCAGTGTTTCAAGTGTTTTTAGGAGAAGCACCGCCAGACTTCCAACATATTGTTATGGTTACCACCTTGATAAATATAACCCTACTCTGTCTGCTCACCCTTTTCTTTGAGACTTCCCTGCTGATTCCGTATTAACTTTTCTATCAGGAATAAGTTTATTTTATTTTACGAATCTTCACAGCCTTTTCCTCAACCAGTCTTCAAAACCTTCATGACCAGTCTTCACCTTTTCTACTCTGTCTCAACTGCTGTGGAAATGCTCAGTCCAATTCCCTGCCAGTCCAAACTGCCAGTTTGTTAAAACTGCGGTGAAATTCCTGTTGTTTTGGTTTGGTTTTGTTTGTTTGTTTGTTTGTTTTTAATGTTTGGCGAGGGGGGGGGCTCTTTCCATTTTCCTGTCTGAGAGGAGGACCTTTTAAGTAAATGCTCACAAAGCTACCTCACAACAAATCGCCAGCCGTAGCCCTCAGGTAAGCTGCACTCCCTGCTGAGCAGGAGTCCTGCTCTCTCATTGTGCTTCCCTCAGCCCAAATGCTTTACATGAAGCCTATTAGGGCAGAAACTATTTCTGTATTATTTTATACAGCACCTAGCAGCTTCCTTCACTTGCTGTTAGGTAATACATGCACACGAATACAAATGGAAGTGATATTGCACAGCCACCCCAGCAGGACATATCCCTGACCATGCTCTGACGAGCCCAAACTCCATGAAAACCTTGAGTTAAGCTCGTGAAGCATGATTCAAGCCGTCAGGATGCTTCTCAGTGACTTCAGTTCAGATATAAATGCCAAGCCTCTGTCTTTTATACTTAGCTAGAAAATGCCTGCTGCAGAAATGTTCAACAGAAAATAATAAAAGTCCCAGAGGTCGGATATTCATCCGATTCAGAATGGGAGATTTTAAGAGCAAGTTTTCCTGCGAGATTTCCAGCGTTTCAGACTTCTAATCCCATTGTGAGCTCTGAAGCAGCTGGATCCAAAAAGAAAAAAAAAAAAGAAAAAGAAAAGAAAGAAAAACTTACCAGACTTGTTTGAACTCCAAATGCATTGTGATTTGAGTTGGCAACGAAAGTTTGGCTAAACCCTTCCTGTGTTTGATCAGTGTGCAACGCGGCATTGCTCAGCACCGCCTGGGCCTGCTCTTTGCCCAGACGGAGCTCCTGCAGCTCCTGCAGCTCCCGCTGACTTCCAGTGATGCTCTGAGGACTCATCCCCTCTTGAAAATCAGCCCTATTGTATATGGACAATCAAGAGCATTCAGGCTGAAGCAGCGTTCGGAAAGCACAGCTCCATAAATCATCATCTCGGTAAGTTCTGCTATACCCTTTTCTAGTAACCACTAGAAAAGTTTTTAGGGCTGCTGGACTGTCCAGCCTATTTCTGAGGGGGGCACTCAAACAAGAGGGTAGAGCCCAGCAGGGAACAGGTGAACACCAGATTTTCTCTTTCAGAAGGTTTGTTTTTTAAAAAGGGGTTGTTTTTAAAGAGGGGACAACCTAGAAAACGAGAATGTTAAAAACAGGCAACGTTTAGCATTTTGTTACTAGGCATTTTGGTGACTAGTGACAGTACATGTGGCTGTCTGGGGCCGTGTTAGGTACACGTAACAACTGCTGTAAGCGTACAGACTGATCAAAGACAGAGGCGTCTTCTTTCACACACGCCTTTGGAAACAGAATGCGAAGATGTTTGCTGTCTTTTTTTTTCCTTTTTTCTTTGTGGAAGCTTCGTGTACTGAAATTTCTGAAACTGAAGCTCGGTTCAATTTGCAGCTCACTTTAACATGAGCAAAACCCTAAGCTGACAAATTTGAGGAAATAGGAGAGATACGTGGTCCTACAGAGAGCTGGTTACTCCAAGCAGCGCCCTCTGATTCTGCTCGGAGCCTGCTCCGACATCCTTCCCAGCACTGTGATAAACTACAGCCACCCATGATAAAGCACCACGCTGATAAATGAAAACCACATGTTAGCAGGACACTGCTCACAGGAGCACACAGCACGAAAGGCTGCTATGAGGCCGTCGTTGTTGCTATATAAAACATGCAAAGACTGTCCTTTCTTAAACGAACCAGCTTACAGGTCTGCTCCTTTCCTTCTGCAGAGGCAGGATGCGTTTTCACAGCTCCTTATGTTGTTGATTCTCCAGCCCGCTTTCACCTAAAGCATTTACAGAAGAGATGAAGTCACGCAAGCCTGTACATCACAGAGCAATTTTCCCAGTGAGGCGAGGAGGCCTTGGTACCACACTCAGGGAGCAGCAAGGAGGGGCAAAGAGAACCTGACATCAGGCTTAAAACTGTTTCTTCAGAAAGCAGTTGATACTGCTGCCTTCTCCTTGATATATTAGCTTCCCCTGTAGCTTCTTCATTACAAGGGCATGGATTTTGTTAGCATCCTCAGCATGGCCTCCTGCATCTTCCACTTTCTTTAATTATAATGCAATAAAGCAGTCCCACCATCATCACTAAGGAAGGAACTCTTGTTACAGGACAAACCTGCAGTTAGCAGGCCGTTGCTGTAGGGAGGTACCTGTCTGCTTTACACAGTGCCAGAATTCGGAGGCGCCTCAGCAGCTTCCTGAGAGGGAGCAGAGCTGCCCGTGGGCAGGGTGTCACCGAGCCAGCTTTGCTTTTCAGACCAGGAGGCTCACCCTGCTGCTCACTCCAGCCCAGCTCCCTGCCTACTCTCTCCCCATGCTCGTTAGGTGTTTCCTTGCTGGGATAGGTCTGATTCCTGTTTCTTCACCTCCGCACCTCTCTCGACCAGCCATTCCCGCTGAACTGGCTCCTTCTCCCTTGGGTTAATCTTTCAGTGTGCGTTGGAGCAATGGGGAGCTCAGGGAGAAGGAGGCTGCCGTACGTGGAGTGGTCCAGCAGGATCCTGCCTCCTCTGAGGCTCTCTGGCCAGCACCTTACATCCTCACCCCCCTCGAAATGGTCTGAAACGAGCTTCAGAGGGGGCCCTGCCTCGCAGCTAACAGCACGTCAAGCATGGTCGGAATAAAGCATGTGGAGAGGCAGACACACATTACTCAGCGTGCCCGGTGATCTATCAGGATGTTTGCACAATTTCTCAGAGGCAGCATCTATTCAGGGGCCACACTCATGAATGCCAAAGAACTGTGTTACTGCAGGGCATCACAGACACATCCCAAAAACCTCCAGCACGAAGCAGTGAGATATTTGTCTGCACGGAGGGCTCTTACGGGCATGCTGGCTGAGACGTTTGCCTGCTGCCGCAGGACAGATGCTAGTAGAGAATGTTCTTATTGTGCCTCCTGTGTTTCCCGGGATTTTATTTAGGGCCCGGTCCCACCCCGTGCCAGCAGCCAGCACGGTGCTGACTGAGCTGGTGTCAGAGGGAAGCAGCATACACGGCGTGAGGAGGCCCTACAGGATTAAACCACCAGGCTGGGGGCTCCTGCTAGCAGAGAGGGATTACTTCCTCGCTCGTTTCTTCTTCTGTTTTGAATGTTCACTTGGCATTAGGAAATGGCTAGAATATACCTGAAATCTGGGGGCTGAGTTCAACCTTGGACGTTGTAATAGATGATAAAATAGCGATGCTGAACAATGGTTCTGTAGGGAAGGCTGAGCAGCTGCACATTAAGAAGTTTCCAGTTTGTACTTTCTGCTTAGAATAACAGGAATTTTCAATCAACTCGCTGCCCACATCAAATTCACAAGAGGAATGTACATTTCCCTAAATAAGAGAAGCAACCCTCACATGGAAAAAAAAGGCTTCTCTCTAAGGGCTATTTCCATGGTAACTTCTAAATTCAAAGCTCAAGCTGTTTTGGCTGCAGGGATACTCAGAAAAGGTAACAGGATCGTTTGTTGTTGTTAATAATGGGAAACCATCGCTGCTGTCCTCTCATGCAAAATAGGCTGGGTGGTTTTGTTTAAAACTTCCCCAAAGCCCTCAAAGAACAGGCATGAAAAATTTCACCCTGGCAGGTAAAAGACTGAGAAGGCTTAGAGAGACAACGTAAGGCACTAGAACAGAAACCCAACAAGCTTTACTCCTGTAGTTCACAACCAGCAGCCTAATGGTAGTGCTTTTTATCCCGCAGAGACTCAAAGCGGGTCCCACGTTGTGTTATAGAAGCATACACAATTTTTAGACCCAAATAAATCCGTCTGCTTCCGCAGCAATTCAGTGGGCATCACAGCACAGGACAGTCTGTGACCAACTAAGGGAGAGATTTTGACTCAGGAACCAAATGCCCCCTGGAAGATGCACAACCACACGCACGCCAGGAGCTCTGTATTTAGTTCTCAGGAGTTTATCCCTGCTGATTGAGGTAACATAATCCCACGCAGGAAAAAATACGAGATGGCCATGTAAAGACAGGGTACATGCAGAGAGGAAATGATGCACTGGCAACTTTCATTCAAAGGTTGACTGCAATAAACAAGTTTATGCATTCCTTAGCATTTGAAAGCCTGACTCAGCAGGAGTCCCCATACGACTTTAATGGGGAAGATGGGAGGAAATGATTGCATCCCGTTGTCTTTTCTGAGGTACACTGTGTTCCCATGAACTCTGCAAAGTGCTACGTGCATGTTGAAGGCCTTTCTGAGGTTGTTTTCCTTGCAACAAGAAATAACAAAGTTAGGAGTTAGTTTGGCCTAACATTGCTGAGGTTGAATGTGTGGGTAAGCTAGAATTTGCCTTTAGGTAAATATAGCTCTGGGCTAAAGTATCGCTTCAGTACTTTAAGAGTCCAACCCACCACCGTGTATCACTCACCTCCGGCTGTATTTTAAAGGGTGTTGGGGCTGCTTGGTATTTTCGAGGTGGTGCTCATGGATTAGGTCCTACGCAAATCAGGCAGCATTACACAGGCAGAGCTGAAACACAGCAGGGTAAAATGCAGATCTCAATTCACTGGGCAGCATTTGGAAAAGTCTCCAGTTCTAAGCAGAAGTCTCACTTAACATCTCTGTAAACAGGGATCTGTCTAACCAGGTTTGCCAAAAAGCCAGTTAAAAAGTGATGCATGAAAGGTAACCGACTGGCAAAGGTAATGAGTGCTGATGTCTTTGGCAGATTGAAACTCAACTGAACCCATGACATCGTTAATAAAGTGTAAATGTGGAAGCTGTTACCTAATATTGAAACAAAAATTATCAGAAGGAAGATAATTTTGAGCAAGTGCTTCTAAAAGTCCGCATCATTGGACTGCCTCCCTCCACAATCCGTGGCAAGACTCCAAAACGCCGAGCAGGAACCAGCTTTTCTGTACAGTGAAGAATGCATTTTGCAGTCTCCAAGCAAGATACGAATACTGCTACAGATTGGCAGGATATTGGTCCAAAAGATAGCGCCCTAACTTCCTGCTCTTCAAAGGAATCAATTAGCAACGATTTTCGCCCTCCCTGCAGTTAAGCACAGGCCAGCCTTGCTTCAGACACAGCTCCTGTCTCTAGAGCAAGTAGTCAGGAGAAAAATCCACACACACAAACCTGGTTTTATTTCTAGTTGAAAGATAAAGAGGTCACTGCCACTCCTGCGCTGCTATGGGGTCTCTGTCTGTCTTCTGATCAGTCTTTACCAATTTGCAGCAATTACACCTAGGAGCCCTCTGGCAGCTGGTGATGCCTGTACTTTCTTTCCTTCTGCTTCTGAAATTCAATTTCTCACTTGTAATCAGGTCCTGTGCCCAGCTCAGTCCCTCGCCTTCCACCTCTGACCCTACTACTGCTCTACAAGTCTCTGCACAAATGAAGCCTTGGTATCGGGCTAGCCCTGGGCTCTTTGTGTCCTGCACTCTTTAGCCTTGCTAACTCTGCCGTTTTTGGTCGAAATGCCTACCTGTGTGAGAGATGTGCCATCTTCCAGCAGCAACCAGTGCCTGCTCCCTACGGGAATAAAGGACAGAGGTGAGGAAGGTGGAGCTGCAAAGGGTTTTCAATTAGTGGGTCCGTCTTTGTTGCTGCAGGGAGAGGGGATTAGAGGTGGGTCCTGAGCCAAGAGATAAAACCTCCTGAAACAGGAGCTCGGCAGTGCCTTGGCAGGCAGCTGGGGGGCTGGCAGTGTTGGACTCCAGCTGCTTAGGGGTCCTGCCTTTAGTTTCCTTTTTAAAAAAAGAAGGGCAGAGTTGTTCCACGCAGCCAGAGGAGGCTGTGGGCTCCCCACCATGGTAAGGGGGTATCTCCTGGCCCTGCTGCTGGCCCTGCGAGGCAGCCCTGGGCAGGCAGGGGAGTACTGCCACGGCTGGGCCGGCGGCACGCAGCGCTGGCACCACGGCTTCCAGTGCCCGGAGCGCTACGACAGCCCGGAGGCTGCCCTGTGCTGCGGGACCTGCACCTTGCGCTACTGCTGCTCAGCCAGGGAGGCTCGCCTGGACCAGGGACGGTGCCCTGGGGACCAGCAGCAGCCCAGCCCCAGGCCCCCGCTGCCAGGTAAGTTGCCGTTCCTCTTGCAGACGGGAGGGAAGATCAGGTGTGCTGTCCTCTTTGCATCCCCTGGAGCAAGCCTACCTTGGTGGCATCAAAAGCATTTCTCCTCTTCAGACCTCCAGGGCTATCCCCAGCTGGGTTCATGCTGCTGGGCCCAGGGGAGCTGGAAGCATTGCAGTCCAAGTGCTTGGAGACCTGTACAGGGCTTCTTGTGTAGAGTTTGCCTTGCTTGCATGGGCCAGAGCCAGTCACTGACTTGCACTGGGAAGACACAACAGCTTGGGGCTTTACTCAAGGTGTTTTTCTGTTGGTTGTACTCTTAAAAAAGCTTCTAAGCTGCTAAGAGAGTAGTCTGGTAGCACCTCTGGTGCTTTGGCACCAGTGGAGTATGTGTGTTGCTAACCAGTTTCAACAATAAATGAATGTGGCTGCCTCCAAGTAATTATTTTGACTTTATTTCTGGCTTGTAAGAACCCAGATGCCACACAAACCAATGGCAATTTTTATGTGCGTGTATATATATAAAAATAAAACCTCCAGTTAATAGCTGTATGTTAGAACTCTGTTAATCTTGCACAAGTGAGCTGTAGCTGTGATGCTGAGAATTGGCTCACATGAATGCTGAATGTCACAACATTTCTTGCATGGGTACAAAGGGCAGATGCTACAGGACTGACTTGTCTGACCCTGTGTACATCAGGCTTTTCCCAAGGAGCTTGCCTTAGTGGCTGCCAGTTTCTGATCTTTTTTGCTCTCCTCTAGCAAGGCTTTAGAGCAAAACTGCCCTGGCCTGCTCCCTGGTGCATGCCTTAAGAACAACAGAATATAACCTACAATACCCCATGAACGAATGGCTGGCTAACGTCACTCTTCTATTTTCAGTCCCCGTGTACCTGCCATTCCTTCTTGTTGGCTCCGTGTTCGTGGCATTTGTTGTTGGCGGTGCCTGTGTTGGAATTTGCTGCTGCAAGTGCTTAAAATCCCAGGACGAGGAGCAGCAAAGCGGACTGGCACCTGGTCAGACCTGGCTACTAGAACCTGATCTTCCTTCTCGCCTCTCCAGCTCTAGCTGTGCCACCAGGAGCTCGCTGAGCAGTGGTCCTCAGACCAGCAGCATCTGCACAGCTCTAGCCCCCTCTCTTCCCATCATTGGCTTGGCTGAAGAAGCTCGCTTCTTAAGTTCCCCCCCTCCCAGTGGGCAGCTCTTGTACCCTTTACATGAATACAGAATGCCCCCTGACCACACCAGGCTAACAACTCCAGCATCCTTCCTCAAAAGGACAATTTATGGGCACGGTGCCACCGCGTGCCCTATCAGTGTGCCACCGGGTGACCAAACGATGTACTCAGCGGGTCACGGCTGAGAAGAGGACCCATCAGCGCAGCGCTGGGGCTGGATTCTCCTTCACTACTACAAAAACTAATTTGGAACTGAAATGAGGACTTGCAAGTGTTTAAAGGCATTAGGAAGTTCATCAGTCTTGGTTTTCCAGATTTCCAAAAGATAACGTTTTTAGGCTGTTTTTAACATGTATTATTTTTAACGCAATCGAAAAGGGTGAGACTCTGAGGACTTTGTTCCTGTTCAAGGAGTGACTGAATCTGTAGAAATGTTTCACCCTTCCCCATGTCCTTTCAAGCTGCCATACCATGCCCCAGGGGACATGGCAGAGGACTTGATTTCTGTTTCTGTAGCCGTGTCACTTCTCAGCACCTTCTGCTAGGGCAGGGAGGTGTGCCTCAGTGCCGTTACTAATTGTGGACACAGGAAGACTGTACTTTATCTACATACTTCTATCAGTGAACTGATTTGAGATAGTAAAACACTGCCAGTGGTTTGCCTGCCCCTGAGGAACTAGGAGCAACTTCTAGCCCTGAATTCAGTAAGATGTGTGTTTAATACAGATACTGGGGGAAGGTAATAAAACAATGTACGTTTCCTCTCCTGTAATGGCCTGGTTGTCTTTTTTTCTTTCTCATCTTTGGCCATTTCAAATGGATGAAGAATTTTAGGGAAAAGTAAACACAAAATGAGACTCCGGTCAGTCCGAGCCTTCAGTTTCCTGAGAACGTGCTGGAGAAACTTGCCTGCTCTGCCTCTTTGTTCAGATGCATACTGCCTGACCGCAGCCATCCCCTTCACAGCAGGACGCTGATAGGAAGAAGTTGTCAAAATATACTACTCACTGCTGGAGCGTTTTAACACTTCCTCGCAGCACAGAAACCCGAGCGGTTATCCTGTGAAGGCATGGTAAAAGGCCTCTGCAGGTGTTAGCAGTAAGAGCAGGGACCGAGGCTTCAAAATCTTCCTTGTATAAAAAGAAAATGCTAAAGCCTGTGTTAGTGGTGCCTATCAAAGGGGAAGCTGGCACAATAAAGATGTGTGGACACTTCACTTGTAAATCGAGGGGACTGATGCTCTTTGGTGAGGAATGTGTGGCCTTAGACTACTTTATGCGTGTTTTATTGCAGAATTTTCCTTCTTGCTCTAGCGAGCAGCACGTCCTACAGTCATGCTAAGCTCACATCTATCCTGCCGCCCAAGTCTGTAGGGGCAAGCTGACATAGCTGGAGAACTTCCTGGCTTTTTCGTGGGTGTGAATTAGAAATTCCACAATTTAGCTGACCCAGGGCTGTGACTTAAGCTCACTTGCCCAGTTCCTCTTGAAATTGGACTAAGAATATAAGCATGAAAATAAAATACCCTAAAAATAAAAGCTTTCCCAAAATACTGAGTCTCAAGTGTTATCCGCTTGTCTTAGCTCTGAGAAAATAACAAGTTAAGGCTTCAGGAAACAGTAGCTTGAACTTAAAAGCTGTTGTCCTTTTTACAGTAAGGGAAATGTCATTGGGACTTATTGATAACTATGCCAATACAAAGGACTGCAGCAGGAATGCCGATTTTTAAAGTTAGGTTACAAACTTGTCTTGCTGGAAGCACTTAGAAAATGGTTTCATTTTTTTCTAAAGTACTCGTTGTTTGCAGTTGGCTTAGGAAAATCTGCAGCAGAATCAAGTATTTTATCCGGTTAACGTCCAATTCTGACAGTACACAGTGGCAAAAACTCGAGGCAGTTCAGAGACAAATGAACAAGATATCCTTCCTGATGCTCTCTGTGCTGAGAGATACTCAGTCGGTTTTATCAGCCAGTGGTTGCTCTAGCACACATTTTTCTGAACTAGAAAGGTAAAGGGATATGTGAGCCGACAGGCACTACACCTAAGCCTCAGACTGTAGTGTATACAGGCCTCACATCGACTTCAACAGAAATGGAAATCCCTCCAGGAGAAGGTTTTAAATTAAATAAGGGACCAGAGCAATAGCTGTCCGGATACCGTAAGGCAGAAAAGCATCAAGAGGTTCACTTGTAACCTTAAGGAATTAAAGAGAAGGAAGCTGATCAGAATTGAGGAACACACCAGCTAAATGGCTCTGTGCATACTGCCTTAATTGCTCCCTGGCTAGGCTTAGCAGTGTGGTGGGAGTCAGCAAGCCTTCCTCTCCCCTTCCCCTGGATGCTCTGCACCACAAAACCAGGTGGAGAGCAAGCCGAGTGGCTTAGCGGAGCACTCTCTGCCAAAGGTGGTTTGTATGGGAGCAGGGGATTTTCTGGCTCCCTTTCACAGCATTTTCTACAAAATGAAGATTAACGCTTTCTGCAGCAACACCAGGTCAGATGTTTCAAGGGTGTGATGTTTCTTTTCAAGACTGCCACTTGGGGAAAGGGAAGCCACGAAGTAACCGATTCGCTGCAGTCCAAGGGCCAAGGAGATATTTTTAAGAGCCATTTGCCTGAAGTCTTCCACCAAGCACCACTGTAAACTGGGATTACCTTGGTCTTGATTAGCATCTGCATTAAAACCAGAGCAGCCCATGCGGGCACTAAGGAAAAAGAGCAGAGTATCTTTTATGTAAATGTTATCCCTTGACTAATTTGAGGGGCCTCGGCACCGAGTTTAGCACATCTTTAGATAGATGGGATATGTTCATGCTAATTCCCTTTTTCCTAGCTAAACTGCCTCCCCTCCTTGAAGCTAAAGAAGAGGCACTTAGCAGAGCTAATAGCCTACTTACCACCTATTGTACCGGGGCTTTGCTTTGTTTGCTTAATGATGCCCCAATCCCATTCCCCTCGACTTCTAATTAAGAAATGATGTAGACTCTTTGCTCCTTAATCCTCAATAATGGCACAGGTGATCTGAATTGTTCTCGGTGTATTCTCTCTGGATTTAGGAAGAAAGAATTTAGTAAGAGCTAAGAATTGACAAGGTGAAGCTTTAGCCCTCAAGACAACTTTGCTGAACTGGTGTCCGGCTTCCCTACCGGCTTTGTCTGCATGGGGTCTAATTCCCTGCCTTTGTTTGAATAGTGGCTTTAATTTTCTTTAGCTTAATGTCTTCCTAATGGATCTGGGATAAGCTAAATTGTGTTTTTGTTCGGATTTTTAGACAAATTTCAACAAACTAGTTTAAAATAGGAAAATAGGACAGGTCTGCAAGTTGCATATAATTGTGTCTCCGTAATATTCCTTTTTTTCTTTTTCTCACCGGATCAATACACAGCACTGGCCGATCCACTCTGTCCTCCTAGAAAGCAAGAACAAAAAAACTTAAAGAGTTTTTACTTCTACTTCTCTTAAACCAAGATTTTTAAGGTTTTGAATAAAAAACAACCTCCCTTTCTGACCAGTTATTAACTATTTTCCTTGGAGAAAACCAAGGTACAGGGAAACTGTACAAGGTCTTTCACTGTTCACCTCTTTCAGTGTATTGGCAGGACTCTGAGCACGTTCTGGCAATCCTGGCTCCATAGCTTTGTTAAGTCTCCTACTGGTATTAATGCATTAATTGCATTACTGCAATTAATATTGCAGTATTGATGCAGTATGATGCATTTTGTTGGTTAAGAATGATGATGGATATTTGCCTTGCATTAAAAGACAGATTTGCTTTTATCCAGCACAGCTGCAGGGTTGTTTTTTTTTTAATGCAAAAATGGAGTTGAATGTTACTGATACTGTATGTTTTTTTTTTAATGTTTATGCCAAGTGCATCACAAAGATCTGCAACAATTCATTCCAATCAAGCCAATTCAACTTTGAGCTGCAACAAGAACCCCCTCTTATCCTTCTCGCAGAGCTACACTGATTTGCTGTTCTTCAAGATCAGGTATTCTGGTAAATGGATCAGAAATTGTCACAATGTCCATATAACCTACTGCTCTCTGTGAGATCTCAAGCCAGGGAAGTTTCCTCTTGTGGAAGCTGTACTGTTCCCTTATGTCCTTCCTTCAAATGAAGCTAATTACAAGGGAAGTTCAAAGGTGGAAATGGCATATATTTCTGTTACTCTGGAAGTGTTTGGATTGTCTTTACATCACCATCCCATATTGTATTGTGCCTAGATCTTACTATAGTGGAATGGACGGTGTTGGTCAAAACCTCACGTACTAGGAACTGCCTGGTGGAATCCTGGCAGCTCGATACAGATGCACAAGGGTGAAGGAGGTTCAGAGGGCAAACTGAGACTGGGGGTCTGTAATGCAACGTGCTGGGGCACTGAGGAGCACACAAAGACCTCATTAGACTGGATGCACGTTGCCTACATGGCCACCAGCACAGCGTCTGGCATGTCAGTCAGCACGGTGCTGCACCAGACCTCACAAATGTGGAGGATGGGAGAAGTCTGCAACCTCCACCTGTTTCCACTAAATCTATGCCTGCCTAGGAAAGAAAAAAAAATTAAATAAAGATGATCCTTATGTATTTCCTCCTATTTCCAGGGTCTACTGGAAGATGTAAAGGTATCTATGAATGAGCACTCCTGCCAGTGCACTTTGTTTGTTCTCTAAATTAAATAAGCTCTCTTGAGCTGGAGCACTGGGGGAGGTTTCAGCCTGCACAAAGCGCTGCCAGCTCACTTCTCTCCCTTTGATGCGTGATGCCTAACACAGTCGCCTGGCTGCTGACTTCCAAGCCTCAGCAATCCAGGCCGTGATTGCTTAACCAGAAATAGATGCACTCATGGGTTCAGATGCAGGAAGAGTTTGGAAATATTCTTCTTTTCCTACCTAAAAAATACGGCATGGAGCTGCATGTGCCGGCCTACCTACCTACATGCCTGATGTCTGCCCGCATGCTTTCATGTTGATGGGCACAGTGATTTTGCTGGAATATCTTTTCTCTTAAGCCCTTAATAGTCATTAATTTTACTGTAAAAATATTTCCAAGTAGTTCTCATAAAATGGGAGAGCCATTCCCTGTTTATAAGGGGCAGGAATGGGTTTTGTGGGGGCCAAGGAGAGATCTATCCCCCATCACACTACAGTCTAATACCTGTTCCCTGATCCTTCTTTATGACAAGGATCAGAACCCAGCTCATAGGTGTTTGTGGTTCAAAGCACCAAGACTACTGCTTTTACAAATGAATGATGACATGGCTCAGTATGAGACTTCTGCATGTGTAGATGAAAATATGGTATGTTCTGCTAGCCATGTTTTTAAGCTGTCAGGCAAAATTTGTGAAGAGTAAGGTGACAAGGAATTTGGTGGGCACTCTGGAAGCTGAAGTGCAGAATCCTGTAGTCCATTCTTATACTTTACTCATCTTTACTCTGTTGGAGCCTAAGCAGCTTGATTCTGGATCCAGGACCTCGCTATGGCTGGCACAAGACCAGGTCCTCGCCCACAGGTGCTCAGCGATGTCACTTCCAACAACATTTTACAATTACAAGCGTACCACTACTTTGAAGTGGCAAAGTGCTCCTAGTATAGATGTAGTTGTACTGACAAATGTACATTTTGTACCAATTAAATTACCTGTAAGAATAAATCCAGCTCTAGAACAGCTGCACAGGATATTTTCTTATTATATCTCCATAAGGAATTGCTTGGTAGGGCACTCAGATACTGTCATGATTTTGTCTAACATAGAACTGCCAGAAAAAGCCCACAACGCAGACAAGATGTATGTCACGTCATTATTTTCATGGACTGTGGCAGGCCTACTTAATTTCCCTGGTCTCTTTAGTCAAAGGGATATCTGATCCAAATGGATTTGGAGGTTTGGAGAAACTGGGATTCAATTCTACACTTAGCAGAATACACAATGCAGAATATACAACTTTGGATTTCTCTGCACCACAGCTTTGGGTTCTGCTTATTAAAACCAGTCACAAGGGCCACATATATTATCCCTCTCCTCTAACGGGGTTCTTATTTTAAACCTTTTTTGTTGTGCATCTATATGCAAGCCATTAAGGATGCAAGTCACGTGTATGTGGGAAAAATGTAACAGATCTACTCTCAGTATACCAAACCCATTGGTAAGCAGTCTGCCAGCAGCAGAAACTAATGAAGCTTGGCTTCCTGTGGGGTTGCCTTGTGTTTATATGGTCTGATGCTTAATAAGGTGAAAAATGAATGAAGCTTTTCTAAGGCTTGGCTACTCACGGCAGCTCACTTTCCACACTGTGACATCCTGGGCGAGTCCTACAGATTACCCCTCTCTGGGAGTTTTAACAGGATTTGCCTCTTCCACCTGGATTCCAACTTTCATTAAACTTGCAAGAACTTCCTATCTTCGAGGTGTCAGCTCCTGTATCATATATGCATGACTTGATCAATGGATTCAAAAGGTACTGGGGCAGATTAAAAACAGAGACTTGATGAGTAAAGTCTCGTCTCCTTGAGAGCATGTGGCACTGGATAGGGGAACCCTTCTTTAACCAATTGTGTCTTTCCAACACAATTTTAAGGGTTTTCTTGTTATTTTTTCCCCTGTTCCCTCATTTTTTGAATTTGAGTATCACACTGTAAGGATCTTGAGCTGGCTGTTGTATGGAAGTTGTGTATCCACTCCCACTGGAAGCACGCGAGGCTTTCCTGTATTAAATGTGTGGGAAGCTGCAGTTGTGAACAGCTTTCTGTTACAACCATTAAGCTGGTCGCAGCATTTATATTGCCAGTATAACAGACAGGGAGATCAAAACAGACAGATTAAGGTCTAATTCTCCTAGAGCGGTCCATTAATCCTTGAGGGTTTTGATTTCAGGGCGTCCAGGTTGAAAAATTGCAAACTGAATTGCAGAAGCACCCAAGGCAGGCAGATACAGTAGGAGCAAATGGGAGCAGAAGTTGTTCCAGCCTTCTGAGTCACCCTGTGGGCACCTCGACGTGTGTGTTGCAGAGCCTCCCAAACCAGATTTTGCTTAAGAAACTCGGCCTTGAATGGCCTTTAATCAAGTTCCAGCTACTCTTCCTCTGTTCAGACAACTTCACCTTGTTGTGGAGGCTCCAGTTGGATTTTAATGTCAGATAGATGAAGGACTAGGTAATCTGGCAAATGATTCCTCTGGTGGAATGAGGCAGAACAAACCAATCACACATTTTATCAGACTAGCCAAAGCTTACGCTCAGGTGTCTGTGCAGCCTTTGTGGTTTGTGTTGGCTTTCTGCCAGCTCTGTAGAGAGAAATGATGCCTGGTGTGTCATAAAATCTGCTGAGAAAGTTATTATACAACGTTTTTAAAACAGACTCGAACCAAACAGATTTTGCACTAGTTCAAAGCTTTGTTCCACGCGTCATCAGAGCTTTTGATCAGGTACGGTGTGCCAAAAAAAACAGATTTACCACTGGTAGAACTACAGGCTTAAGTCATCAGATGAATGTGTGCCCTACAAGAGAAGCCCTGCACAGGGCTTTACAAACTACACTGTTAATTTTAGTAAAAATAAACCTGATCACTATAATAATTTTTCTAAGTACTGTAATCAAAACCAATTTATATTGGAATTTGGTATGCAGTGGCAACAGTCACAGTTCGAATTCATGAAACCTCAAAGCTTCCACCCAAGCTTTTGCAGTGGCAATGAGTTTCTGCAGGGGATTAACTGAATAAATTGGATAAGAGACTCATACAGTGAGTAGGAGAAGCTGAACTTGTGGGAGTTTATTTTCCTTGCACTCGTTAAGGAGCACTGATCGGATTTCTGAAAGCAAAACTGCTGTGGCTCAAATAGCGTGGGTAACTTACAAACTGATATTGCACCAGGGAGGAAAAGTAAATGCAAGACTGCACAGATGACCCTGCTTTGTAAGCTGGCCTTTAACCCACGAGACCTTCAGCAGAACCTGGGGGGAATTCTCTTGCCCTACTTAATAGCTTTATGCTTTGCTTTCACTAAAAGAGCTGTTTCTGCCAAGTCTCTGATTTCTTACAGGTTCTTAAGCCACTTGATCAAGAGTGAAAATGTCTGATCTGTACACTTTGATGGAGGTAAGTAGTTCCAGAAAAAATATGATCTAAACAGTCAATTCACAAGCAGCAGCAGTCCCCTGAGGAATATTTTTAGGGAGGCTGTCTCTGTGTATGGCTTTTAGCAGAGCGTGAGTCAGAAAGGCTACCAGGACAATCCACACATACAACCTCAATGTTCTCTCTTAGTGAGATTGGACAGAGAGATAATCTGCCAAAGACCTTGGCTCTAACCTGAGCAAGGTTTTTACATCCATAATAAAGTCTTTGAGGAATGGTGACTGAATTCAGAGGACAGGTACAGTAGTTCAGGATGGCTGTATGCAGACATGTATAACAGGATCTGCAGTGTGAGTGTTCAGGATTTACCTCCAAAACCAGCGTTGACTCTAAAAAGGAATCACCTTACCTATCACAACAGCTGCCGATAATGTGCTGGGGGGCACTAACTCAGCATCAGCAGCAGATGTGAAAGCAAAACAGGGCTGCTGAGCTCAAACAAGGAGGTGGAGGTGAAGAGCACCCTTATGGCTCAGCCACCTTGCATACCTGTGTTCTCAGGAGCAGCGATGGATCTCCAATCAAACTGTAGCCAAACCTTGTAGAGATGGTGAATCTGACATGCATCTGGTGGATGCTTTATCTAGAAATTTTTAAGAGGTCATTCTTTTTAACCAGCTGTGTCTCAGTGATCCCTGTGCTTTACTTTTCTTCTGTGATTTTTCCTTTGATAAAATTCACGAATTTAATGAACTCGTGCCAACTTTCAGACTGTAGTCTACACAGGAGTGGAAATACGGCATTATTACTTAAAGAAATGTATCCACGTGTATTCAGGAACAGAGATGGTGCTCTGGAGGCAGCTGTCAAGTGGATAGGGAGAGGGGTGCAGGCTGTGCAGCATCTCTTCTGTCACACAACAGACAGTATTTGCTACGCCAGGCAGTACTTTCATACAGTTCTCAGCATTCCTTTCTTAAATGTCCTCTATCATTCAAATCAACATATTGTTTTCATCATATCTGACTTAATTTTGAAACGATGGCACATAAATATATAGCACATTGTAGCTCTTGGAATTCCAGGGCTTTTCGGATCTCATTCTTTGAATCACTTGGCTTACAAAAACAGGCCCTGAAATCCAACATAAAAGAGAATCCAGATACACAGACTGGAAGCTATTAAAATAAACAGATGGATGGTTTTGATTCCCTCCAGAAGAGAACAGATGTGGCTGCATGCATAAACATAAGCATTCACCCAAATAAAACATAATACTCATTTTGTGTTTATCTCATAGCTTATCTCAAGTACACGAATCAAATAGCCTATTAATGTTTCGTATGCTGTAGGTCAGCATGCTTTGGCTTTCGGACTAGCTTCTGCAATAATGAAGTTACCAAAAAATGGCAATCCTGGCTGTGAGACAGCCCCTTCAAGCAGGTACGATTCATTTGTCATGTTTCTTGCAAAGCCAAGTCAAACCCAAATAACCTAACACAATTAAGATCTGGCAAAGAAACATTTTCAATACAGTCATCAGCTACGTAACTTCAGTCAGAGCACTGCTTCTGAGAGCTGATGGCTGGACAACATCCTTGGGACTTCTTTTAACAATTAAAGCGATGAGGATAGTACTGCATGCACAGGTCCTTTTTTTTTTTTTCTCCCTAACATTCTGTGATTCTGGGATAACTGCTTTCCACTCATCAGCAGACTCATTTCTCTATTACTGGACCACAAAGCACTGCCATCAGGTTCCAGATTTTGGCTCCTGGGGACCAACAGGAGGTGTTTAGTGGCTTAGCCACCCAATACAGGCTGGAATGTGAAAGTAGGTTTTGCTAAACTCCCTTTAAAAAAACCACAGAGCTTCCCAGAGGAATCTGAATCTTGGTGTTGCAGCAAACACCTGCTAGAGAACACCAGCCTCTTGCTTACCAGTCTGCATCCATCTCCTTCCTGCCCGAACAGTGGCATTACACATCCATATATCCATATCTATATATTTTCTAATACCACAGTACAACCCTAGAAGGGGCTTAACCACAATGAAGAACAAATGAATCACTTCTGCTTAGATTCAATGCTGAAGGATGTCGTGGCATAACAAAAGACAGATCATACAGAGCTACCTTCCCATTTGCAGAATGATGGGGACTTATACAGCAGTGAGAGATCACACCAGTGCCTGCCTAACAAAATATGGACTGCTGGTTTTATGTGGCTGTACGTACAGTAGCTCTCACAGGAGAATGCAGAACGCACTTTGCAGATTTCATCTGGGGTTGGTCACTGCTTGGGAGTGGAAATTCTCTGCAGGTTTTCTGCCAGCCTGCTTTTGGGCACACGCTCAGTGATTATTTCTGCAGGTGCTGCTCGAAACGATGCGATTTAACCATGTATCATACTCGTTTCCTCTAAGCTTGTTCTGGAGGAAAAAAAAAAAAGTCAATGCACTGTTAATCTAACCAGTCACATCGGCTTGAAAAGATCTTAAAGGAAAGGGAAGTTTCTAGCAGTACCTGGCACCCCTCAGCTGGTGAAAGGCAGACTTGGTGCTACAGGATGCTAAGATCAGCTAGACGGGTGGCGACTGTTATTCCCAGATAAATTACACACCGTCCCTCAGCTTCAGTCGGAGAAGAATTCAGGAGTGGAGACACCCCTCCAGCAACCCTGACGTACGCAGAAGTTCTGCTAGGTGACAACAACAGAGCTGGCTGTTATAAAGGCAACCAAGTTTATTTCCGTATCACAGTCACAAAAAAACAAAAGCAGAGGTGTCTGTACAAAAAGCATTTTGGCAAGCAGGGTGTGACACTTCTCCTGAGCTATAAGTCATTTCTCCTCATTGGTTCCCCTGCTTCTTTTGCTGAATAAATGATCCCAACTGATTTCCCTGCTCCAGATGATCTGTCCAAGCAAATAATCTTTTCATTTATTTTCCCCTTGCCTAGGAGGAAATTTTTCTTTTCTATTAAAAGACGGTTGCATGGGAATACCGGTCAATGGTCTATGAAATGAGACAAAGAGAGAAACTCTTTGTTGCTAACTCAGATAAAGATTTATCTAGAGCCACCCTGGGTTTATCCTCTCAGTAACAGCCATTTCACAAAACACAGCGGGAGCGACGTCACTCTCACATGAGTGTGTATGTGCATCAATTCTTCCTACTGGAAAGAATCAAAACTGTTCATCCGTGTGCCACAGCTCCTACAATGACATAATCTAATGGAAACGTATCCCCTTTTATTTGGGAAGCATCCCCATTTTAGGGGCATGAGACTATTTTTGCGCTGTAAGGATCTGACTAGGCTCAGTGGACACGCTGCTGGTGTCTGTGAAGCGCCCATCAGTCTACAGATTTGTTTCCATACAAGCCTCCATCTTCTTTGACGAAGAAAACAGAACTGTGTGATGCCAGGCACATTTGGGCAACGTCCTAAAAAGACACTGAGCCATGTTCCTGTATCCTGTACGCTGGCACAAGCAGGAGATGGAGCAGAGCTGGGAAGGAGCTGCAAGGCACGAGCATGGCACTGTGCAAGCAGGCAGAGCCAACAAAGCCTGTGCACTGACAAACTACAGCTTCAGTTGGATATTCGGTCTCCTTCGTTCTCTCCAGAGCCTGTGCAAAGAATGAGACACTTCTAGAAGGTGATTTCAGACATCCAAGACATGCTTTTACTGTGAATAGCCCACAGAGGTTTGCATACCCATCGCCTGCCTCAGAAGAGCAGCCGGCTATTTCACTAAGCTAGGCACTTCAGGTAAGCCTAGAGCTAAACTTAGAGACAAAAACTGTTCCTCCAGATCTTGCAGCACACCTAAACATTTGCATGGTGCTAAGAGTGTAGGGGTCCACGTTCCCTTTGCCTCTGATGCTGGGGAATAATTACATATAAGGCAGAACTCACCATTTAGGAATAAAACCAACCTATTCTGAGCTCGGATAGTCCCAGGTGATTGGGAATATGCTTCTTCCACAGGTGACAGGTAATCAGAAGCATTTAGCTATTTGAGGCATCATTTTTTAAACATAATAAAGGAATACAAGTGTCAGAAAGAGCAAAACAACCACCTCCTGAAAATGGGGTCTGTTCAAAACATCTCTAGGTAGCAGCCTAGAAATACGTCCAAAGTCACTGCTGCAAGAGATGTCTCTGCTCATGTAGGGATCTTCTCCCTGATGGCAACACTTAGAGGGTTTTTACCTTACCTGCATACTGCTGATGAATTTATAAGCAGGCGCAGACAGCTTGATGGCCCTTCTCTTTTCATCCTACCTATTCTTATTCATATAATTGTATAATCCTTATTTGAAACTCCCTGAGCTATTTGCCTCAATAATACGAGTTTTATTCATACTCTGGGGTTTGAAGAAACAGAGCAAAGTGTCTCCTGCAAGAAAAATCCAAATGATGTTTCTTTGTGGCTGGAATTTAATCTATTCTAAGTGGTGCCTCTGTTCCCTAGTGCTTTGCTTACCGGAGGTGAGCTCTCTGGTGCTGAAAATAGAAGATATTTTAGCATTTACGTGCGAGCGTGTGCATGCAGGAATGCAAATCTGTAGAAGTTCCAGAGTTCATCTAAAATGCTAACAGAATTACAAGCTCCCAACCCAAAGAAGACGTGGTGCTCAATGCTCCTTCCCAAACACAAGAAATGCAGTTATAGTTCCACCTCTTCTTCCCCTGGTCAGCAGAGTGGTCTTAATTGGCTGTGTCATTATGCAAAATGAGAAAAAAAAAGAAGAAAAAAAAAAGGAGAAAAAAAATATTCTTGTAGCCAAGGTTTTGAGCAGTTCTGTATTACTGGGCTCTGCTCACAGCAGGACGTAACTCGTTCGGCCATCACAAGACCAACTTCCACCCCAAAGATCAGATTTTTCCTGAAACTTACACGAGTGAGCAGGGGCTGGGAAGGTTACCCAGATCCCCTTGCATCTGTGTAAATCATCAGCTCCCTTGGGGCTGGCAAAGTGCTGTAGAAGCACCCGATTTCCTTCCGAGAGGATCCTGCAAGCTGAGAACTGGGAAGTATATTTACCCGATAATAGTCTGAGGTGGATTTTAGATCCCTCAGGAGGCTCCAGCCACATAATTGCAAATACTTATTATTTTACCTGAACCTCATAACTCTAACATGCGGTGATTAAAATGAAATTCCCATCTCGGATACGCAGGAACAAAAGTCTTAATAACAACTGCTAAATCTCAGTATCACATTCAGCCACCTTAGTAACCTGTTTAAAAAATAAAAAAATAGAACATCTGCAATCACATTATCATCCAGCCAAAGGGCTGAAATTTCCCTAGGGGAAATATTGGCTTAGAGAGAAATTTTGCTTAAAAAATGAAGCTTGTATCATCGGGATGTAAAATCCCAATCAAAGAAAGCAACAGTGTGCTGTAAAACCTAACCACTGTAAGGAATGATACAAAAAAAAATGTTATCTGTTTCCTACCTGAACAGTCTATGTTTAAATTATCTAGCAATGAAAAAGTTCCCAATGGATTCTCTCCCTCCTAAATGCAGGTCCAGTGCATTTAAAAAAAAGCCACTTGAGGTTGATCACAATGAACGTGGATCATTTGTTGGTGGCAAGCCCCACTGATACAACAAATACCCTCACATTCTTCTGCTGTACTGGTAAGTAAATGAGGATAATCCTAAAACTAACACGATCCCCGATATGCTGTCGTGATAACAGTGCTGTAGAGTGTCTTATGCCTGCACACGATCATCATCCAAGCAGTGTCAGTTGTCTGAGCGAGCCGGGGAAGGTTTTCTTCTTTAATGGATCAGAGAAAGAAACAAAACGTTGGAGCTGATCTTGCCAAACATTTCCAGGTGGCTGTACAGAACCCTCTGGGCATTATGAAACATCCGTAACAACACAAAGAAAAGAAGCAGACTTCTTTTCCCATGGCTAACAGCATTGCTTGTGCTTCAATTTCTTCGGTTTCTTTGGCAGCAAAGAGTGTTCATTGCAACCCCTCTGCAGAGGCAAGTGTCGTCAGAAGAGGGGAATTTGGGGGTTTAGGGAGAAGTTTGATTTAGAGTGGGTGACAAACACATGGGGAAGGGTGCTGTCAGGACACTGCTTTCCCCCTGCTGTGCCACCGAGCACACACTGAGCTGGCCCAAAATGAACGCTTAATGTAGACTGGATTACCTCACCAAGGCTGCTGGCGTTTAACCCTGATCCCAAGCACTTCCCTTTTTCCATCAGAGGTTGAAGTTGCACACTCACAGGTCAATGGGCCAGCTCCGTACTTACAGCATTGTTAGCTTTTTGATAAATTGCACTCATCAGCCCTACCACTTCTTCTGCAATTTGCCAAGGATTAAGCAGACTTGGACAGGAAAATAGTTAACTAGGATTGCAAAGCAGTTTCCCTATTGTTTTTTTTTTTTTTTTTTTTTTTTTTTTCACACTAGGAATGCATCAACAGTAAAGGGATACGTACAATTAATGTTGTTGATACGTTGGACTTAATAAAAACACATACATTCAAGTCACAGCGTTAAAATTTGGCTATGACAAAATACGGGGTAGCTCAGATGTGGAGTTTTCCTTTAACATGTTGAAGAAATCTGATCAGAATGATTCTGGCTTTCAAGCACCCTAAAACATGGAATGTCCTATGTATACGGAGAGAAATTACCCGAGATGCAGGGATGTTCTGGCAGCAGAGGACAGGACGAGGAGCACAGTGGCAGGGCTGTAAATCCCGGTCTGTTACTGGCATTTATGGATGTAGGAGAACTCGTTTAATCTCCCCAGCACCATCCACGGCTCTGTAAATCAGGTCACTTTGGATGTGCTGCTGCTCAAGAGCTTGCACTGCTACATTAATCTACTTAGGCTCCTGCCTGCCCTAAGACCTAATTCATTTGCCTTTTTTTAGCCCTAAGACCGGCTCCTGTAGCCTGGTACAGCCTTTGGTCCCGCACCTGCTTTGCAATTAGTACCCGCAGTAGTTAGCTGAAACCTCTGCTGCGTATTTTCACATGAAACCATGTCTGGAAGGCAGCACAGACAATGGGATGTGATGGAGGACTGTTGTTGCCAGTGTTTAAAGGAGTATCAGCACAATTAATCTGTTCTAAAACAACGCCCAAGTTCGCAGAGCACCTGATAAGACCGAGCCCACAGGAGTTATGATACTTACTTTGCCTTTTATCACCGATATTTGGCATTTTCATTTTAAACTAGAATATCTCCTGACAGTTTTATTTTCCTTTTTACTGTACTTTCATTTTGTTGTAGGCCGGTATCTGATACTCATTATCTTAAAGCACAAGTGCTATCTGATTACAACGTAGACAGGTATCATGAAGGAATGGTGAATTGCTTTAGGAGATTAATAGGTTTTGTATCTATACACCTGTACTACAACTTCCCTATCTCATTCTCCTCCTGTTTAGCCCAGGATATGTGCAATGTCGTAATACCAAGAAATGCTGCTGTCGCTTCTATTTACTGCTGTGAAGAGATGACTTTGTGAAGAGCTGAGAAAAAACTACTAAAAGGCTGGAAAAACTTATCTGAGATTGGCCAGCATAAAAATGGAAATTTATTCCAAGCTGACAGATAATTTGACACGTAGGAGCACAGGAACCTAAGACAGAGCCTGAGGAACTCCATCTGCAGCTAAACAAGGTCTTGAATCATGGCCCTTTGATAAAGTCACCTGTCACTGCCACTATCCAGGTAAAATCTGAAGGAGTTGAAAACTTCAGCCAAGTTACTGACAAGTCCCAAGAGAGTTGCATGTCAACACAGCACAGAAGGATGCTCTCCAATCTCCAAATACTTGAATTGATCGTCACCCTTATGTTACCTCTTTTGAAGATGTTGCTCGAATGTTACCTGGAAATTTAACACCCTTCTCTATCCAAAATTAGGTAAATTCCAAGAATCTAGTCTGTGCTCAGTCTGTACTGAGAGAGGACAGCCAACACCTATCCCTTTATATCTAATGTATAGCCAAGTCAGTTTTGGTACCACACAGCTAATGAACACCAACCCACACGTGGACATTTTATTTGGCTGGGACATGCTGCAGAGTCCCATCAGGCCAGTACTGGAGGCACATAAGCTACAGCACTCTTAATATCCAAATGTGCACCTGCAAGCACAGATGTCTAAGAAAAAAGTTGTAAGATACTGTGGAAGTTCTGTAATAAAAATGAGCAAACGATTGTCAAATTGTCCTCACAAATAATACGACCATTAGTTTACAATCAACAGGATTACTCACTATCCTTCCATGACAATCACTGATTAAATTATTTTCCTGTCTACCCAGAACCTTTAAGATGAGGTGAGATCAGATGCAAATGAAGAGGAAATTGCCATTCCAAGGACAGATTTTATTATTTTCAGCCTCTGACAACAAATATATTACTGGCCATATATAAAAAAGCCCTGCCCGCAGAACAGCAGAATAATAAAACCACAAACTTAATTATTAATGGGCACCTGAAGCCATTGGAATCTCCATCCAGAAGCACCACTTAATTTGTAATGTGCCGTGACTCAGGCAACGTCTTTATATTTATAACTAAAAGACACTGAAATGTGTTTGTAGTAGCAACACTGACTACACGACTGTAGCAGTGGCAAGAGGCGTGGGAGGAATATCAGGTCTGATAGGCTCACTCAGGTAAGGCATGAATTAGAGGAAAGTGTTTCAGAGGCAGCTGAAAAGATCATAATTGCCAGCAGCAGCAGCGGTGTCTGCAGAAACATCTGTCCAAACCTGTCAGTCAGCAGGGGAAGCCAGAGAAATGGCACATCTCACATGGACACAGCACTCCGAAGTAATAGCTGTAATTGCAATAAGAAAGGTTCCCCGGTCAAACTTTCAATGTTACTTCTGGGCAAAGATCCCAGTACTGAAAAAGATGAAGATCTTTTCCAGCTCTTGAATTATTTCCAGCTGTACGCCAAGTAGAAAGCATCCACGGCAACTTGGCAAAAAGACCACTTTTAAAACAAAAAGGGAAGGTTGAGTTAGTGCTGGAAATCGTTGGCATCGCTGGAGAGAGCCAGCAAATTCTGCACTTGTCATCAACACCAGCACTGAGCGGCAAGCAGCTGTGCCAGCCCTCGCTACCTGCAATCTTCTACCACTATTTTTTAACTCCTCCGCTACCCTTTGCCTGGAGGTAGCAAACCAGCCCTACCTCGCTGCAGTTCCCTGGCAGAAATCCCCCAGCAGGAAGGCAGTTAGAGGCTGTCTGCAGCACAAACCCCGTGGGATGCTCTGTTGCAGTATGAGGTTGTTCTTCATGGCCAGTTCCGAGCTGCCCCATCTCTTGCCGTAGGTATCAGGCCAACAGGGACAGTCTTGCCATCACAGTGGTTTCCTAATTCATGGGTTGAATGCAGCATGTGCATCCGTCTGCTGGGCACTGACTTGTTTAGCTGCTTCTGCTGAGACACTATTGCGTTAGAAGGATTTTAAATTGATGCTGTTATGAACAGGAGCTGAACCAGCAACCAAACCAGAAGGGCTCTACAACCCCAAAGTGTGTTCCACTGGCCCACCGTGCTGCAGAAAGAGCTGCTGTGGAAAGTCAGGAATCAGGGAGCACCCCTCAGCCCTTCCAATTCTAACCTGGAAACGAGGATTTCCTTCAACCAGTCCAGGAGCGGCAGCAATTTGTAGGAGATACCTGAAATTTTGCTAAGGAGCTGTCAGGAAGATCAGGACACCTGGCCTGTCCTTCTGCGAGCCCTGCCCACCGATGGGGAACTGGGTGAGCAGATCCATCGGAAGGCTTGGGCTCTGCCAGGAAGGCAGCCTGGGATGTAGATCAGCTTCTTCAGCCGGCACCTCACAGCAGCCAGCTCAAGGGATTTTGTCAATATTTCATTTATTTGTGAGGGCAGAAAATAAGGTTTAAGGAGCTTTGAACTTTTAAAGAAGACCTCTATAGCTCCTGGCACTACATCAGCCTAGATCAAAGCCACTTTATTTTTTTATTTTTATTTTTTGAGATACCCAAACCTGCTCTTTTGTTTAATGCTCTCTGACGCTGCAGAGGACCAAAAGGATAATAAGACGCTGCTGTAAGGACAGGCAATTCTTTTCAGCAGAGTACATTCAAACACACATAAGGGCTCCTGTTACATGCTAATGGTGCCACAGTTTCACTCTCTCATCTTACTCTGTCAACTTTGTAGCTGAATTATGACTTTAATATCTTGGTCTCTGTTCTGACTATGATTTGTTCTTTGTTGTTTTTCTGAACTGCACTTCAGGGCAATACATTGTTGGAGACACTTCAGCTGGTTATAACAGAGCACTGCAAACCGAAAATCTCTGCACTGCTATCCATACAAATTATGGATATGAGCGTACATGATCTAAACATGTCCAGAACTTGGAAACCTTTCAGAACATGAGTGCAAATTCCTAACAGAATATGCTTCTTTACATTTATTTATTTTATTATTATTAAAGCCAGCAGCACGTTGCACTGTAATGCTTATCCCGCTTCACGTATTTTCATCTCACCTCCATTCAAAATGCATCCTCCATCCTTACAGTTATTTTACTTTAAATATTTCATGCTTGATACACAAAAGACAACACTGGATGAATGTAACCCTTATTTCCTAAATGCTCCTCAAGGGACTACATATGCTTAATACATGAAGAAGTACACAGCAGGTCAGTCTAAATTATTATTCATAACTATGAGGGGACTATAAATACACATTTCTTTCCAAAATACAGGGTCAATCTAACAGAGTTTTTAAGTTGAGCTATCACAGGAGTCAGCCGATGTTCAATGAATAAAGGATTTGAAAGCTCAGGGCCTCATAACTTCGTACTGGTCCCTTATTTCAAAGGATTCCTAGAGGTAAGTAGGTGCAGGGAACAATAGTGGATACTTCCAGTTAATGCAGAACAAAAGAAGGATAAAAGGGACTAAAACCTGGCAAGAAGCTGACAGACCATCCAAACCCCTCAGTGCTGCTGGATGAGTAACTTTCCCCATTTGAATCCATCTCTGAGCCGTGCAGGTAACAGGGGGACACAAAAAATTGCCTTCCACGGAATCAAGTTCAGCATGCCTCCCAATGTACCTATTCACACCTGATACACCCCAAATTCCTTTCCATGTACCTGCCCTGTACCGCGGACCTGCCAGGCAGCACCACTCTTTTCCTTCACCAACATTTTGATAACAAACAGTGGCTTATAATGATTCAGAAGATTCATTTGCTAGCAGGACAGGATTTGCAAATAAATTTGCCAGGCTCTCAAGTCTATAATACAACACGCACTGCGGTGTGAGGATACCTAACCCAGTTCTGGTCTAGCTGTGGAGAGCTAAACCCTTAGAAGTTGAAAGGGAAAGTAACTAAGGCTAGATGTTCTTATAGCTCTCCAGCTTAAAGATAATTTTCAAAAGCATATGAAATTGAAGTAACTGAAAGAATACTTTAACGACACAGCCCGTTAGGTTATTAAGGAGATCAGTCAGTTTGTTTCAGTTGCTTTTAATTATCTTCTGTGGAGTTGTTCTGTCTTTATACTGGTGTAATTAAACATATCACGTCCCAAGCTGCTTAATTTCCTTAAAGATTCTGTTTACCTGTTTTTAATTTTACGAGAACTTGAACTTCCAGGTGTTTAAACCAACAATTAAGAAAGAGAAGACCCTCTCGGAATGAAGAAGAATCAATTCAGAATGTATTTTAAGTTTATGAGTGTTCATTTTCTTCTACTAGCAATTCCCAGTCACTAGTCTCAAGCAAGATATCCTGACATTTTTAATCATACAAACACCATAATTTTGAAATAGCTATAGGCTTCTTCTTTTTGTTGCTTAAGATTCAACAGAGGATACATCATAAATGAGGCTTTAAGAAAAAACAATTGTATTATTCTACCTAGCTGGGACAATGACTGCCACCATGAAAATAAAATTACTGCCATTAAATCGAGAACTTAATTAGAATCACAGCAACAGGTTCATTTTCTGCTGGGGACTTGGTCTACTGGCATGGCATAGAATGATTCACCCCAGAGTACCTATCAGGGCTGAGCCAAGTCTGTAGTCTTTGAATTCTTCTGATATTGAAGCTGCCTGGAAGAAGCTTGGTAGTTGCAGAAGGTTCACGGGCACTGCTTCGGGTAGCTAGAGATGGGCTAGCAACTCCCACCGAGAGAACTCTGGCTTATGCCCACGTATGGAGGCAGAAAGAATCAGACTCTAATTTTCTTCCATAATCCAAGCAGACACAGAGCCTCCAAATGACTGGATCAGACACAAAGATACAATCTTTGCTTTTCCCCCCCTTTTTCATTATAGAGTGCCCTCTATCCCCAAACTCTGATAGCAAAGATCAATGCAATACCAAATGGAGAGGACTATGATCCGCCTACAATCAGTTTCTGTAATAGAGAGAGAATAAATCTCCCTGGCTGACTTACCGAGACATTAGCTGCATTTGCCAGTAGTTGTGAGATACTCTGTAGTTATTCTGGAAATCCTCTTTCATACAGAGGCTGGAAATCCCCTGTGCACGTCATCATTGAACCTGTCTGCCAACCTCAATGTCACCTTCCTACCGTCTATCTCCTCGCCCTGCAGCTGGTTCAGCAACAGAAAAGGTGCGTAATTATTTCATAAACACCCCTCAGTGAGCTCACTCAGCCTGGGAAAAGAGTGTGAAAGACTGAAGTCCTGATCTTGTACATACTTGAGAATGCCACGACATGACGATTCGCTCCAAACAAGAACTTCACCAACCAGACAACTTTTCATTATAAGAGGATGAGAATAAAAGAGATGATGAGTAAGAGGATATATCTTATATATCCTGATATATCAGGATATATCTAGACCTTATATATCTGATATATCACGGCAAGAAGTGCCAGGATAAGAATCCAGGAACCATGAGTGCCATTTTGTCTGACCTGAAAGGAGTCATTTACTCTTTCTCCATTTGTTTTCTTATCTATGAGGTAGCAGCACTAGTACTTATTTTACGTGTCTTTTAGAAGCAAATAATGTATTGAATGAACTTTGAAATTATATGAGTCAGTGCAAAATATGCTCCCATATATGTAATTTTAAGTTTTTAATGACAATTTAGGCATATGCATGCTGTTAGAAGAACAACAGCTTTACCAATACAATGAAAATCACTATTTGAGTTTATAAAGCCTATGTTTATTGAGAAAATCTGCCTCAGACTAGGACAATAAAGTTATCAAACATCTACACACACACACACACAGCACTAACTGGTTGCCAAACTTAAAATGAGTGTCAGTTTGCTGAGATCTCAAACAGCCCCAAAAAATTAAGACGAAAGATCTTTCTCCATAAATACAATCACCTGAAACAACTCATTCCCTACCAGCAGGAAAAGCTCAGCAGCAACATCAGTATTTCTTCTTCCAGGAGCATGAGATTTCTCAGAAATAAACTCATCTTCAGAGGAGATTACTAACATCTCAAAACACTGTCCGCAACCCACAATATCACCCCACCTCTCTACCAGTAGAACTAATACTTCAGCAAAGAGAAATTAAAAGAAGAAAAACAGAAAGAACCTTGTTAAGACAAGTTACAACACCTGCAGGACACTTCAGTAACACAACAATTAGCATCACAAAATCTAGCTGAAAAATGAATAGATACTGTGCTTTTACAACAGATGGATACACGATGGGTTAAATAGAATGTGAAAAGCTGTAATTTCTAAATGAAGGCATTTTCTGAAATGTCAAAATGACTCATCAGTTTGAAATATATTCTGAAAGATTCCCAAAAGAGTCAACCTATTACCGAAGAAAACTGATTAATAAGTCTAGTATCGATCTATTGAAAGTGCATGATGAGTCTGCCTTTCCCTTGGAAATTTCATCCCACACCAAAACACTAGCAATTTCTCAGGATGGTCCACATGGAAATCATTAAGCAAACATAATAAAAAGGGAAAACAAAATGAAGAAAATCTCAAACATTTACTATAAGAGTTTCTCAGTTCACTTCTTTCGCATGACTTAATGCCATGTTCAGAAACAACCCCAACCTGTCCATCCAAGGGAGTGCATTATTCCTCAGAATGACATTGTTAAAGCACTTGTCTGAAATTCCCAGCTATTTAAAGCATCTCCTTGAAGGCACCTACAATAACTTTGCATGGGGAAAAATTAAAATGAACTGATGCAGTAAGTAGATAAGGGTGCAGACTAAGAGAACAAACAACACCTTGGTGTGTCTTAGAATGCAAACGATCACACATGGGAACTTTCTTGTGCTCAAGCTGCTGCTGTATGCAGCACTGAATTTATGCAGAAAAAAAGAGATTGAGACTATCAAGAAAGAGATTCAGGAAAGAAAATAGGAAAGAAAATTCAAGTGAATTATTTCAAGGTATAACAAGTGGATCTCATTCTAACTCTTCTCCACAGGTCTTTGTGTCTCTGCTGAGGAGTTTGGATGGGTCTATCCATCTGTCTATACACACACATGAATAGACATTTTAGAACGCTGGCCAATGGAGCTTTGATGCATTTTGAGATGTTTTCTCTTAAGGTTATTGCAATTTATTGTAGTTGTTGCAATTATAATGAGAAAAGACTCGCAAGACATTCTGCAAACTACGTATGCAGTTTGCATTGAAATGCACCCAAACGTGGGAAGGTGGACATTGCTATTTAACAGCACATTAGGACGCACAGTGATTAAGAATAATTATCCATCTTAAAGTACAAAGCAAAATTAGGAAGACAGAGTGTAATTATGCTAATTGGAATCCAGCCTATGCACTAATACCAACCCTTGGAAATGCAGCTGTGGCTCCTTCACAGGCACAAGTGTTAATTATTGTTTATGTCTCATCCTAAGGACAAACTTCCCCTGGAATACAATGCTAACTAGCAACTCAGTGAACCACCGTGCACAAAAATTGCCCTACAAAGACACTTGCCACATGCTTCACAACCTGGTTCTTCATTAGATATTTCTCCCCAGGATGGTTACTGGGTCTGACACAGATGAAATTATACCTGCCTGCAGAGATAATGTTGTGACCAAGGACAAGGGAGTCATCTTTTGTTTTTCCAAAACATTTTTTAGTTCTCTGTTCTTCACAAGGAAGCCTACCGAAAACGCAGCTGATTGTGGTTTGCTACCACAAACCAGGGCATAAGCAACAAGAGCCCATGTACAAACATAGGTCTGAAATATATTTTGTTTCTGCCTGTGAAACTCAGCCCCCAGCTTTCATTCAATTTATATATAGTTAAACTTATATGACAGTGGTCGCTTCTAACATTGCATTTGTATGCATGCTTTTGATGTGCCATGGACACCAGCCAGTCACTAGCAACTTTATGCAAGAGATCAATCCATTTCCTAATTAGAGATGTGAATTAATGGGAACTGGAATGACCATTTTAAATAAGGCAGGCCCTAGACAATGACTTCTTTACATGCCCTGTGCCCTAGAGCATTTCCTTTGTAATATTTTCAAACTATCCACTCTCATCAATGATTTATGGTGTCTAGGTGCTACTTGGCAGTACTTTCAATGTCAGTGCTGATAAAGGAGAAAACTTTTATTGTATCTTGAACCGTCAACAACTTGCTTCTGAAATTTCAAAAGAGTTCTTGCATTTGACCTTCATATTTACAGAGTCTAAACACCTGCATTTTCACGGAGAATAACGCTTTAGGAGCACTTCACTAATGAATCACATCAGCTTTACCCATCATCAGAATATGCTTAATTCCATTGGCCTCGCACCATCCTTCTCCAACTGGGTACCGAACCTCATTGTGACAGCTCAATTAGTTCTGCTGGCAACATTAATGAGATTACGATTATGTGAGAAACGCACCTAGCAAATATGAATTCTTACGCAGCCCTCTAGTTAAAAGGAATATTGCAACTTTAATAGAAGGAGGCATCAAAAAAGAATTTACCCACACAAAGAAATTTTACAATTATGTTTAAATTTAATATAACATGATAAAGAGAAGAGCTGGAGTAAAAGCCTGTCACCGCTTCTCACACAATATTATTTATGGCTCTGTGTAGGACCAACACCACAACATTAGCGGTCAGAAATCTTAATACCTTCTGACACAACTGGGTTGGTCCATCTATTATCACCCACAAATCCTTCAAAAACAAATACTGGTTCAAATAATTATGCTGTTCAACATATTAACTTCCAAGACACCAACGAGAGGAACTGCAGTGATGAAATGACTTGTTTTAGGGAAGATCGGTTAAAAAGAATTATTTGTATCCTGGGCTTCAAATCAAATGCCTTTAATATTAGGATCACACTTTCCACTGAATAAATGTCAGAGAAATAAACTTGATAGAACAATATATTTTCCATGCTCTAAAATTATGAATTTTAAAAAGGACTGAGAACACGAAACTACAAAGTCTTTAACCTCAGGGGAATAAATTCAAATACCAACCAGGTCAGTAATAATCTAATGTCAACTGTTACCATAAAAAATGGACAATGATAAATAATGAAGTATCAAGCTGCCAGGTAGGTATTTAGTGGGACCTGTGAGGATCTGTGTTATTCTTACTTACTGTGTATCTTGATTAGAATTTTAAAGAAAAGGTAATGCTTCTCCCTACCCAACTTCACAATCATTTATAACCCAGAGCATGAGAACTGTCAGCCTACCTCTTAAGATTCTTCCAGGCTGTGTTTTTATTCAGTTTGGGTACTTGCTAGCTTGTTTCCAACATTATTTTCCTGAGAAGAAAAATAAAACAAAGCAGTCAATGAGAAGTGAAGCTTTAGGTTGGTGAGGTTTAGCACGTAACACAGATTTTGCTCATCTAAACGGCAGGTATTTTCTTAATTACATTTTCCTCCTTTCATAATGTTGACAGCTTAAAGAAAAGGAAGTTTTATATAGATCTCTGCTCTGACTGCTTTTCAGCCTACTCCCACTTCTGTAGGACGGATAAATGCCCCTTCTGTTCACAGCTGCATACCTCTCTTATTACTGCTGACTTCTATTGGTGGGGAATATAAAAGAAATATTCACCACGTGTAAATTATTTTATTATGTTGTAGCTAACCAAATGAAAACAAAAAGGCCAACAGCAAGCAGTCCACTCTACAGAAAGCAAAGAAGCACTGGATGTTAAAACATCAGAACAATATGAACTGCTTGTTCCTCTGAGCCTTACACTTCGCATCAATGCAGTCGTTTACCCTTCTGCAAGTGTGCATTCCTCTCCTCACCCTGCCCAAACTGTTTCTTTATAAGAGCAACACACAGGCAGCTCTCTTTCAAGAGAAAGACCGCTTGAGCTGCAAAAACCATGTGCTGCTCTTGATGAAACATGAGAGAAGGCAAGACCTTAAAATCTTAAAATCAAGCAAAGACCTTGGGCAGGCCACCCGAAATCCAGCGTGAGGCGCTTACTGTGGTAAAACACCTCAGCGAATCCTACGTGATAGAGAAAACACTACGCATCCTGCAAGTGAAGTGCATGTATTTATTGATCAATGACTTCCCTAGAAGAAAATACAGGGCTATCAGCTACCTTGTAACCGCAATATTAAAGCAGGATCCAGCAGGCAGAGCACACCAGCTAACTTCACATCACGACGCGCTCCCGGAGCGCCCTGCCTCTGCCTGCTGTTCCCTCGGCCTGGCTGCCTCAGCAGCAACGCCGGCCTCTCCCCCGCCAGATCCCGCTGTCGCGACACCATATCGCAGGCAGAGCACGACAGAGACGGCAGCCGGGAAGCCAGGCCCTTCCCCGGAGCCCCGGCTCCCCCCCCGCTGGGGGCCGGGCCCGCGGCCTCGGCCGGCTGGGAGCAGCGCGGAGCGGGCGGCTGGGGGCCAGCCGCGGGTAAGGAGCTGGGCCCCGGCGGCTCGCTGTGAGGGGGTTTGGTCGTTAAAGGCTGGAGGAAGTGGTTTTGTCCTGGAAAGGAAGGATCGTAAAAAAGATATTCTGTCCGTAACGTGAAGGAAAGGAAGGATCGTAAAAATATACTCGATGTGTGACGTGAGGGAGGCGCCACGCCTGCTGCCGTGGTGTGTTGGGGAGAGGGGGGACGCAGAGGAGCTGCTGGGTTGTGAGTTAGAAGGGGGCTGTTAGTTGTTACGTGGTGGTAACTTCACATTTCTTACGGTAATGTTGTCCCTGAGTAATTTCACGTTTCGGGTGGTAACATAGCTTTTCCCATTTCTGCCCCCTAGGAGGAGATGGAGCTTCTCTCCCTCAGGCTCTCTCCAGACATGCTGCCCTTTTCCTTCCTTTTCCTCACCTGAAGCCCCCCGCTGCCGGGCTGTGGCCAGGGGCTGCTGGAGGAGCAGCTCTCAGAGCCCTCACTGCACCCTGTGAGGTACCGACTGGGCCTCGTGAGGAGTACAAGCTGCAGGACGCCGGGTGCCACTTCGAAGCAGTCTGTAAACGTGTTTTATTTATTATTTACAAGTATATTTACATACTCTAAGTTATCTTTTGTGCTCATTTGGGAGCAAATACCTCATGTTCGCTGTGAAAATGAGCTATCACACATATCTGAAATATTGGTCCCTCGTTACCTGAGCGTCCTCGCCCCACTCCACCTCTCTCCCCCTGCTGCTTGTGCAGCCTCAGCTCCTCAGGCCAGCTGCGGGCTGCAGCACTAATTGCCTCTGTTTGCATTTCCTACTGGTTTTCTCCAGGAGATTTGATCTTATTAACCAGTCTCCAGCCTGTTCAGGGTTGGTACGGTGAATAAAATTTGTTTAGTTCTGATGTAACCTGTAAATATTAATAAGCACTATTTTTGACTTTTGGGCACATGTTAAAACAAAAAATTAAGCTTAGGGGCCTAGAAATTTGGCACTACAGATTGCTCTTGGAGTCTAGCCTTGGGAAGGAAGGCCTGAATTTGTGGTAGGGGCTCAGGGTCCTTAGTACACAGATGGACCTCAGCAGTAACATGACACATACAATAGGCAGCATAGCGTGTTCAGTAGAGAAATGGCTAAAGTCAGCACATTTAAAACAAAGTTAATCTAAAAACTGTTAACAAAAACCAAAGCAGAGTGGTATAGGTGAACTTCTGGCATGAGAGAAAGTGTTTTTGTTTACTTACTTGGTTCCCTTTTTTCTGATGGAGGAACCACAGTTGTCAGCACTGCAGGTATCTTTCCAAAGGGATATCACCTGCACATTTATCCTTCTTATCTTATTAGAGTAGAGGAAAAAAAAAAAGGGCAAAATTGTTTAGGACAAAGTTGTTTACCTCCTTAGATTCAAAGGAAGAAGGGAAAGTACATCATTCTAACTTAAAAAAAAGGAGGTGGAGAGCAAAGAAAAACCACACACACAGAGCTTTAAAGTATATTCGCATTACATTATAGCTACCTATCCAAGGCCTGTTTTATTCCTGGAACTTGGTTCTGGCGAGTTTTATTATTTTTTTCATGCTGAGAGCATGACCATCGTTTTGAGAGCCTCATCTGGCTGATACTTGTGTTTTTTTCTAATTTTCTGGACAAAATCTAAGCAGAACAAGGAGGCTTTGCTTTTCTGAGATGTGAGAGGTTTAAGGCAAAAGAAATAATTTCTTTTTAAAGCACCTTTTGTTTTCATAAATGACTTTGTCCAAGTATTACCTGTAATTCACAACGAAGTTGAAAGGAGTGCTGATCAAAATTCATTGTAAATGCTCAGTGGTAATTGTTATTGTAGACTTACCCAGCAGATCTTAATGATGCATCGCTTTAATCAGCAGTAGTGCTTTGGCGGGTGTTGCCTTGATGTAGCACATTAAGTAGTTACTTCAGCCACCTAAACTGGGTTTGAGCTGAGCTGTGATATTCCTCTGTATGCCTGCTATAGCTGTAAGTAATGCAGTCATTTATCCTGTATAACTGAAACTGTTAATGGTTTTATTTTGTTTTAATTTGTAGTGCTGCACCATGGCTACTACCTCAGTGGATAGTTCTGGTAGCTATGAAAAGGGGCAGGTGGAGTTGAGCCAGAGTTCCAGGAGCTCTGTTTTTGACTACTCAGAAGACACCTTTGAGTCCTTCAGCGAGGAGGAAGCAGCCTGCTGCCAGCATGCGAGCAAACCACCTGAACCGTCTTGTTCTGTAGAGGATGTAGAGTCTTCTGCCGTGTCGGATGGGTTGGAAAGCATGTCATATCTGGCAGGCCAAAATCACACAGGTATGCAGAGCTTACTGTGCTTGAGACCTGACTTGCACAGCTTTAGATCTGTGCAGTGGAGATTTGACTTGGCAAAAATAAAAACTTAAAAAATTGCATGCAATGTGCCCACTGTACAAAGCAACAGAACCTCAGTATGCTCAGATCTGTGTCTTGGTTTCTCAGGTTTCACTGATGACTACACATAGGGGGGTTATGAATTGGCCATGAAAACCCTTCCGTAGTAATCTTGTGATGCTTAAATTCTATTGTTATGTTCCAAATTTCTGCAAGATACTATGACTTTATACCCACGTATGAGAAGCATCTGGGCTGTGTAGTAATTCTTCCAAGGGTGTACGTAAGAGGGCTGGATAGCACCTTAAAGCTGCATCGGAGTGATAAAGAAGCAGACAGCAGGAAATAAGCTAACTGTCTCAATGTCTTTCTCGTTTGTTAGTTCTTTTTTCCCTTGTGTCTGTGGGGTTCTGTCATTCTTCTTTCTTTTCTCCAAATCTGGTCTGAGAAATATTGTGAGTACTTGAAGACATGATTTTTAAAAATCTGTTCTTAGTTTAGGAGCTTGTCAGCATGTATAAACAGTATAATTTTTAAAACTAAGGCACTTAATATGTTTTTTAAAAACAGTGTGGACTTGGGATACATAATGTCTGTTAGCTGGCATTGCTGTAATCTGATTCTTTGTCCAACTTGATCAGCTGCTGTAGACCGATATATAATTAATTTTGTCTATACTTAAAAATGACAACCTGTTTGTTCTTACTGTAGACAAGCCCAGTAGAGATGTTCTTTCTGTTCCTCACCCAGCCAGAAGAACCTTACTGCTTTACTGCCTTTTTTTTTTTTTTTTTTTTTTTATCTCTCCCCACCTCTGTAATAATAACCAGCACAATTTTTAGGAGTCCTTTTAAAATAACGTTGAGGCATGAAATCTCAACAATGCAGGCCAAAACTTGTTGTCAAATATAGATACGTGTATGTCATAGCACAGAGTATAGCCTTAGAGATCGGTGCTTCAAAAATCTGAATAAAGAGATTATCATCGCCTTGATGTCTTATTCATGCTACATTTATGTAATTGAGCAGTGTCTAATGGATTAGATTTAACAGTTTGGCTCAGAATTTATAGTTTTTACAAAGACTAGGTATTAATAAACCTTTTTTTTTTTTCTTGATATATAGCAACTTTTAGAAATTATTCTATGTGTAACCATTAAAATCTATATTGTTGGCATCCAGAAGCATGTGCTAGGAGGAAATCTTGTGTGTATAGAGGTGCTTTTAATAAGTGTTAACACTTATTATCTTTATAAGGTTAATATTTCATAAAATTATGGAGTCTTCTGAATGCTGCTAGTTAAGTGAGGAGACCAGGGAATAATTCACAGGAAATATTTTGGGAAGTTGATCTCTCTCTGCAGTATATATCTTACAGAGAGCAGCATATATAAATAATAAGAACTACAGAGGACTTGTCATGTTGGTATCTCCATAGGGACACATTATTTCATCCTGTAAGCCCTCTCAATTTGCTATTAGTATCCTGAAAACAGAGTAGAGAAGTCAGGTGCTTGCTCGATGTGCTCAGTATTTTGAACTGGAACCATGTATCTTCCTGTCAGTGGCACTGGCTTGTCAGACCTCTTAAGTCTTTTCTTCACCCAGATCTTCACTTTCACAACTTTGCTGGATCCTTAGTTACTGCAGAACTGGAGTTGTACTGGAACAAGTTGAAAAAAAGGGAATTTATATAGATTTTCATTCTCCTCCTGCCTTCCCTCCCCATTATTTTTTCGCTTGGATCAATACCTTGATAGAGTTCACCAAAGCTCCCGTGAGTACTTGTACTGCCATGAGAGAAGAGCCTGCGTAGGGCTGAAAGTAAGTGATGGGGGGAGTTGATTGAGGTTGTTAGCATTACAGACAAAACAGAATGTGTGAGTCTCTTTTTCTCAGCTCATCCTCTAGTCTTTCAGTGGAGTGACAGAAGCTTGCTCTGTATTTCAGCCTGAAACTCTGATGTCATCTGTAAAGGCCTCGATGGTTTGGGGCTTCTTTTCCCTCACCAGGGAAAACTCAATCAAATTCAAGTGTGATTGCCTCCTGATTTGTTTTTTCTCATTCCTGATTTCTTTACAATGTATGTCCAAAGCTACCTTTTTTTTTTTTTTTTTTTTTTTTTCCATTGTAGATGAGCAGTCTGAAGTAGTTGGTTCTGTGGCTGCAGAAAGATACTTCATGAGAAAATGGATGGATGTTCTAAAAAATAAGGAAGCTGTCATTAAGCAAGGCAACTCTGTCCTCAAAACTCATTCTGGTGAGTTCACTAACTTTAGTAGAATTTATAATTCTTATTTCTTTGACAAAGGGGATGTGAATTTTTAACGACTATGATTTTATGTATAAGCTATTAAGTTAAGCCAGGTAATTAACCTGACTTAATTAGCCATGTAATTAAGTATGAAGACTCTCTTTTATGCCTTCTTGGAAAAACAGTTTGTCAACTGCAACACATGGCTTTGCTGCTCCTGATACAGAGATATTATATTAGTGATGCATTACCACAAGGTTTGGATAAATCTACATAAAAATGTATTTACATCTTAAATTTAACTGAAAACCTCAAATTTTACTGGGCTATTTATTTTTTTTCTCATTTTTCTCTATAGCTGTACAGGTACTAGGGTTGTGTTTTTTCCTCCAAAATCAACCTGCCTTCAGAATGTGTGAAATGTTTCCCCCCTGTTGATCATTTCTGTTAATTACTGAGTTATGTTTGCCATGTTCTAGTTCCTTTCCCGAGCTGCAGGAGGCAGCAGGGCACCAACTTTGACAAGAACAATGGAGCAGCTTTAACCAACACAATGATGTAGTGCATGGAGGAGGAGAGGGGTTGGGAGGGAAGAAGGATGCTATTCGCGTGCACTGATTATACAAGGAGCTGTGAGAGCAGATGGTGGGATGGAAGTCCTGCTCAAGTCTTTCTGAAAAGTGGGTCAGAGATACTATTTTTAATTAGAAAAAGAGCAAGAAAGCTGTGGTTGAGGAAGATTCCTCTTCTGATTCAATTATTTTTTGCTCATGTTCCTTCATGTGTATGAAAAGTGAAGAAATTCAGAAGTTTTATAGAGCCCTTCTAAGACTAATTAATCAAGTAGGTCCCATTGCCCAGGTGCTTTGTGGCATTGCACTTACATACAAACATCCTGAAACTCCATGTACTGCAGGAGAACATGACCTGAGATTATTTTTAGGCTCTTCTTAATTGCATAGCTCATTCACAACAGTGGTGAGTCAGTGTTATGAGTTCCTGACTCATCTCCAGCATTTATCTTCCTGTTACTGGGTTTCTAAGACTTCACGTAGTCAAGTGAAGAGGCAGCTAAAGTAGATTACCTCATCTGTAGTAGTGAGGCTTCTTCTGACCAGCTCCTCTGCAGTTGTCTTCCTAAAATACGTCTGAATCTTGTGACCATTTGATATGCAGAGAAATTGAAGAGGACCTGATGAATTTGGATTCATTTAATGAATATGAAAGAGCAGTGTAGAGTTAAGGAGGTTTTCCTTCTTTGTAGGGTTTTCTTTGAGAGTTGGTTGGGCAGTCTTCCTCCTGAAATTTGTATTTCTGTACAGCTGTACAAACATTCTGCTGTTGGTTTATGGAATTTGGATGGGAAGAGTCAGACTGGTCATTGAGTCTTGAAAAGCCAGTTCTGTTTCCTTAGCTTATGGTGATGTATGAAATGATGCAATATTTTCTACCTGTACTGTCTCTTGTCATCGTAGCAGCTAAGCACTTTTCAGGCACATCCATTGTTACTGTGCACAGCAACTTTCATATGCTGACATCTATAAATGTCTTCTCTTTGACTGAATAGTTCATCACTCAGTGGACACTGAGCCCCTTATTATTTTATCAGCTTGGAAACTTTTTAAACACAATAGAAGATGAGCTCACCTAGAGCTAGGCTGCTGCACAGTTGGTCCCTTCTGTAAATTTAGCAAAATGAATGGTGCATGCATGTTACTTTTGAATTCATCTGCAGCTAATAAAATAAGAGGGTTTTTACATATCTCACTACTGATACTGTTAAATAAGGAAAAGAAAATCCAGGTTTGCCCATAGGAATGCCCCGGGAAATGATTCTTGTTTTTCATAGTTTTATTTATGGCCTGAAAGAAGAAAAGCCGAGATGTTGACCTCAGGAAAAGTGAGAAATTTTTATCATAATTACTTCTTGGTCTCTTCCTTGGACCTCCACCTCAGTTTTGTAGCAACTAGCTGTTATTAGACAAATGCATCACAGAAAGAAAACAAACCAAAAGACAACAGAAAACACAAACCAAACACACACACACACAACCCCACTATTCTTTGAAATCCCTAACTCCCTGTCAATTATTCCAAAGAGTGCTAGTCATTTTTAAAATGTACTACAGGAAGCCACAGTTGTTCAGCTCAGAGGTAGCTGAAAGTTCAAGTGAGGCTTTTCAGTTCTGAAAAACTTCAGCTCTGATTTTGCTGTATTCAGAACTTCACTCACCTTTGTTTGCAAGGTGTTTGTAAGGTGTGAACAAATTTCTTCATGTCCAAGCATTTAATTATTGGTTCAGCAAATAGTAATTTGCTAAAAGTATGTACTAAAAATAATAGTAGATGTCTTTAAGAATTGAGATATCACTTAAACATTCTGTTTGCAGAAGGGAGCAGGTATCCAGTAGTCTGTGCTGGCTCTTTCTTATTCCTGAGCTTGTCAGCACCTAAACTTACTGCTTGGTAAAATGTACAAGGTGTGGGATTCACGCAGGCTTAGACCCTGTGATTCCAGAGTTCTCTTTTAGTTTGTTTCCTGCCAGTCTACTAGAAAACTTTACTATTCCATAGTAAAATAGCATTGATACAGCCTGGATGAGAAGTCTCAACCAGCAGCATCCACGTGGAAACTCCTGCTAGTGAAGAGCACCTTGGTTATTAAAGTCTTTACAGAACTGAGAAAGAATGAGTTTCTTCTGGAAGACATGGATTCTGCAAGACCCTTACTGTTGTCTCTTCTAATCATAGTTTATTGGAAACTGAGGTTATCCTGCACCACGCTGCAGGAACTTTACTGGCTTTGAATGCATATTTCTATGAAATAGCTTGATTTCAGGTAGCCCAGGACTGATACAAGCAATCTGCACAACCCTTACAAAAGCTACGTTCGCTGATTGGGCCATCAGCACGTTAACCTGGACTGCTGCACTCTGTTTTACAATGCAATTTAGATAATTATGAGAACGTTGTATTGAGATAAGGAGTTAATCTTTCTGAAGAGTAGTTATCAGTTATTGCCTCTTATAATTCCCTCCTTCACTCATTTCACAATTTTTCTTCTTAAAATAGAAGATAGAGCCTAGTAATAACAAAACGCCTGCCAAGTCTTTTCTATTTAATCAGTTAGACATCAATGGAAAAGGAAACCCAAGAAAGGAGTAGATTTTATTTTCCTCCCCTCACTTGTATAGATTTAAAATCTTACAAATTAGGATGTAGTTGCATACAGAATCCAAAATCTATGTAGGTCATTTAGTTATAAGCCACGCAGCAAGATTTATAATGTAGATGTGGAGATTAGTTTATCTCCAATGGTGCACATTGACTACTTCTATAATAAAAGAAGCGTCTTTTTTTTTTTTTTTTCAGTTTGTGCTTTATTTTCTAAACACTTTGTGTTTTGTAACCCTGTTGCTGTTGGATAAAGGGTTCTGATTTCATGTCTGTTCCAGTGTCTAGTTTTGTTCTTCTTGTCACCTGTCCCTGCCTTATTCTTCTCGAAAAAAGGTGTGGGAAAGCACGACTCAGGGCAACCAAGCATCAACGAGGCATGCTTCTGGAACAATAATTGGCACTGGCAGGGATTCTCTGTAGACAGACATGCAGTGACATTTAAATCTGCCACCACAAATGGAGATTGAGCATTTGAGCATGTAATGTGAATCCAAAGACGGAAAGAATATGTGAAAGACAAAAAATGAAACTAACACCACCAAGGATCCTGTTGTATGCATCTCTTTACTTTCAGCTGAAGGACCAGCAAAACTTCTATACCTAGAAGAAAATCTGAAGTATGAATAATAATCGTGCAGTTAAATGACTATTTTTTTCGGAATTTAACTGTGCCCTGACTTTTCTTGTCACTTTTAGTTCTTATTCAGTAAAATTATAGTCTAGATCAATGAACACTTTACTCTTTCTGAGCTTATTTACCGTTAAACTTGAAGGTTAAAATTTTCTGGTTTTCTTTGCTAGCGTCTCTTCTAATGGCTGTGGGTGCGTATGAGCCAATGGGTGGGTGTCTGGCAGCACACAATTCATGTGTGCATTATTAGAAACCAATTCTAAATTCAATTGTGCTTCTATATGTCAGAAGAAACTTCAGTGAATGAATTAGGCTGGCACTAAATTGTGACAAAACATTCAGCAGTCCCCATGTATTTACTTGTGCATTTGAGTACTCAGGTTTGGGTGTTAAATTGTTTTGTTCTGATTCTTTTTCTTCCACAACAGTAGCTTTTTAATGCTTTTATTCAATCTATGTGCAGCATAGATGAATCTGCATCCATTTTATCAGTGCAATTAGACCCAATTCTGGCACATGATTTAAGCTGTTTTGCAGGGGCTGTGTATTACACTTGCAAGGAAAACGACCTGATGGAGTTTATCCATGCAAATGTTCATGATCCTACCCAAGAAAAAAAAAGTTTAAATTGCGTTTTCAAGTATTGATAATTCTTACTCATCTGTCTATAAAGTATCACCGTGTCTTTGTCTTTGGTGAATTTGATACAGCAGCTTGTAAGGAGGAATAAATTGCAGTACGATGATTGATTCTGAACTGTGGCAGTTGCACTTCAATCACCCATTTTCTTTGTCCGTAAGGCAAAGCTCACCGACTTCTACTTTGCTTAGTCTTAACTGTAGATCCACTTAATCTTTATAAGGATTGACTGCATTTCTGAAGACATGCCTGGTTTCCTTACAAAATTCCACAGCAGAGGCTTGCCTACTTCAGATTAAATTAATCACAGCATATTTAGGAGATGGTTTACGTTTATATCATTCAGTGTATTAAAGATCAGCTTTGTGGTTATGTCGAGGTACCCCACAGGACCCCAATGACAATGCACTGGTTGTCACAGAAGCACCCTGAAATATGCAGTGCCTCTCTAGAAAAATAAAATTTCATTCAAGGGAAGCCATTGAAAATGAGTGAAGCAGGTAATAAGGAAAGGACAATTTAAGTGATATAATCATGCTCTCCAACTGAGTACTCTGAGTGGAAAAAACCTCACCATACCATACCTGTGTAGTCATTATTGTCTGACATTTTTTTTGGCAGTCAGAGTGGAGCCCTGTGTTAGCATGAGCTATATGCAAAGGTGTCTACAGGGCTTCCAGTAATGCTTACTGGAATGTTTTGTCTCCTCCTGGCTTCTTGTTTAATTATGCACATTTAAGTGTTTAGGCTTCAGTAGTTGCATTGAAGCAAAATTAGTACAATAAAGGTAGAGAGGTACTGTGCCCTGTTTAAATAGTTGAAAACTGGTATCTCATAAGACCATGCAGAACAGCACAGCATTGTTACGCAGTTAAGCTCATGGAATAATGAAATAGTAACACAAAAAACTGAGTTGTGTTAGCTGTCAGTATTGATTGGCTCTGTTTAAGTCTGGAAAATCTTCCTCTAAGCATTGACTAAAGTTTTCAATCCATCCATACGTGCTCATCTGAAGTGTAGTCTGTTTGGTTTTATTATTACGTGTCACTAGGAAGGAAGGAGGTGGAAGGGTGAAATAAATACCTGGTTTAAACAAGCTCATTTACTAATTCCTTAAATAATCATTGACACTTTAGAGGAAAATATTTTCTAATATAATTACCCTTCCTCCAAAAAAAACCCACTACCCTCCCCAAAAACACAACAAATAAAACAAAACCAACCTACAAATTTATAGGTGTTTTCCAGAGTTACTACAAGAGCCACTGCCTCTGGTTCAATACTCATAGAATTGGAGAACTGGATTTACAAATACATCTGTGTTGTATCATTAAGTTGTCTGATTCTTTAGGGTTCTTATCCCCTCTCTTCTTTGGGGACTATTCAAAGAGGCACTTGTTGTGCAGGTTCCTGCAGTTGTTATCCACGTTCTGTTTTAAATTGTGTATTTCTGTTATTACTGTCATTGCTTCTGGGCTTGACATTAGCTTTGTTTTTTATTAAATAGTTAATATGAGGCTGCACAGATAGAAGAGCAGTAATTCTTCTCTTTCCCTGCTATAGTAATTGACACTTGCTTTGTTGATGTGTGGCTAACAGAAGTTACTGAGTTACCAGATGAAGAACTGGATGCTCTCCGGACCTTTTGCACCGATAAGATCAGAAGGATGCAGCAGGGGCTGATCTCTAAGCAGGCAAGTGGTGTCAGGTCAAGGAAGCTGCAGCATGGATTCACGTCAAAGAAATCAGAGACAAGTGACTTGAACTGCAAGGTTCCTGGTCAGTTAATGAATAGAATCCGCCTGAAGAACATCAGGGAGACCATTAATCAGGTACTGTGTGGTGATTAAAATGGTAACGATTTCTGTTCTTGAGCAAGGCTGGGATAGGCAGTAACTGCAGCCCACAATAAGCCCCAGAACAAGGGGGCCTGCAGTCTGTCAAGAGTGTCAAGTCTGATGTTTTGGCCAGCGATACTTGCATTCTTGCTTTGTGCTTGTCGAAGGATTTGAATATGTAGTTACAGCAGTCGTCACCTACAGATGCCTTTACCCATAAATCTGGGCCTTGGCAAATGCCTTTGCTTTGTTTGAAATTGGTACAGAATGTCTGCATCTGGGAAAGCATTTCTGATAAAGCAAAAAAACCCACCTTTGAATAGTAATTACAGTCATTTATTTTACTTTCTCTCCATCATGTATGCTGGCTTTAATCTATGGCCATATAACATAGTGCAAGTGACTGTTAACATATTCTTCTGTTAAACCTGTGCCAGGTGAGCAGGGAAAAATACTTTAAAGTCAGTCCTGGCATAATGATTCTTTTAGGCTTCCTGCCTATTTAATTTGTTTTGCAACTTCAGCAATCTACATTCTGTTATTTTATTAGCATTAACCAATCCACCATTCTGTAGAATTCTTACTGCCTCTTTATTTGTATTAGTGTGGTAATACCTTTTTTTAAGAAAAGTGACTTTGACTGCTACATCTATTCATTTTTGTGTTCACCACCATGTAATACTTCTATGCAGAGGAGAAGAAATCAAGGAGTAAGATGACAGAGGCTTGAGACATGGCTTTCTAGGATTGATTCCACTGCTCTTATTAGGTCTATATAACAAGATGGAATCCGTGTAAATTAAATCAGATAAAAATTATTGATAATTTGTAAATAAACATACAGGGTTTTATGTAATGTTATTAAGTATAGTCAAAATTTCGTGGTAGGTAAACGAGGAATTAATAAGTGTCTTTTATTTTACAAAGTCAGCTGCTTGTTGAACTTTGTATTCTGTCTTTGAGATGCATATAGATATTTGAACCAACTGCTTCAGAGTTCATTTTCCTCTTAAAATTCGTGAAGATACCATAACCTTCATGGTTTGTACTTAAGGCCTTACATAGATTGTCAGTGTAGGAACTTGATGACAGCCTCATTACAGACAGGCAGTTATATATGGTGGAATTATTGCTGATAAACAATTGCTGTTACAGAGTTGTGATGATCAAGTATTTGTACTCTCTTAGCTTGTTGGGAACGTGAAATAAAGCATCTTCGTTTCACTTAATCAAGCCTTCAGGAATGAGTGTATTAGCTGTTGTGGAAGGCTGGTTAGCGCGCACGGACTGGCATTCCAGAACATCAACTGCTTACTAAGCAAGAGGAACTAACGACTGGTGGTGCTCCTGATGTATTTGATACTAGCAAAGCATGTATAGATTTACACTGATAAAACCAATTTATACTGAGCATCCACCCACGTCAAATGAGTTACTTTTTCCCCCCATTAAAACCATCTTCAATATTGGCTTTGGTTGCTTACGTGTTGGTAGCAATCAAGTACTATTTTTTTTTTTTTTGACCATTAGTTACTGTAGAAGAAATCGGTAGTGTGCACACAGCTTCAAGTGTCAGGGAAAGCTTGCCTATTACAAGAAGCAGCAGTCTGTTACAGCTCAGTGCAATGGGTCTGAGATACAGATAAGTTCATTTCAATTAAAATCACCTATCAGTGCTGGAGGAGGCAATACATCGGAAAAAGCAAATATTTTTAGTGTGAAGACATTCAGACAGGCTCATTGAGGTGATACAGTGACAAAAATTATGAAATAATTTGCAGCTGCCTGCAAAAGCAAGCCTTTGTCTTTAGACACTCCATCTTTATTGATTATTTTTAATGTAATGGTCATCTTGCTGGGACAGACACTGCTCATTACATCAAAGTCTCATCCTTCAGGTGACAGAAGCTCAAGTGCACCAATCTTCACAGTGCCCTGACTGTAAGAAGAAGAAGGCAGAGCTAGCCGAGATCGCCTTTCTCAGACAAAAGAAGGCACTAGTGGAAAGAGCTTTACTCCAGGAAAAATTGGAAGAACAAATTTATTCCAGAGTAAGCAAATGTTATTAAAAAAAAAAAGTGTTTTGATACATTTTATATTTACTGTATCTAAAGAATTTGTAAGCCAGATTTTCTCCTAATTTATGGTAATGCAATCAGATTGATCTGAATGCAGAACAATTCAAAATAGAATTTGGCTCCATGTCGTTATGGAGACATGGGACTAGCATGCTGATCAAGTAATTTGAGCTTGCCTGATTTATAGAAGCTGAAGGTCTTTTTCATGATGTCCTGAAACTGTTTTGGGTACATCTTGATTAGTTCTCCACAGTTTAATTCTGATGGGCTGTCCAAGACAAAATAGTAAATAACAAAGCCATGCCACAGTAGGCATGTCTGTACCAGTCTTCCTCCCAGTCCTCTGGCTTAAGAGTTGCAGAATAAGGTGCTGCAACAAGTTGTGGAGGCTCGGGCTCAAGCTTGCTGCTTGGAGGCAATTTCTAAGGCTGTTTCTTAAGCACGGTGGTGATGTGATCTTTGTCGCTTGAATGTGAGCAAGCTGCAAAGGTGGCTTCTGGTAGAAGATCTGATCATTTGTAAAGGCAGCATGTTGTTACTGGTTATGCAGTTGAATGCCTAAGTTTTCCTGTCACGGTACAAGTAGAGGATGCACAATACACTCATTTTGAATTCCTAAGACTTTATTGCTCTGAGGGGCAGTGACATCAGTTTTAGAGCTTTTGCTTTGTACGTGCTTGTGCATGTGGGCTTTTTCTTTTTTTCTAGTGGTGTGTGCTTTTTCCCCCCCCCCCAAATTGGTTTAAAATTTTGACAGGTACTTGTCACTTCTTCCCTGCTCAATAGGGCAGAGGAAAGTCAGGCCCAGTTAAACATTTGTGAGGAATTACAGAGGAGGAGAGAAAATGTGGCTTTGCAGCAAGTTTTATGTTGGTTCTTCAGGAATAGTTTAGTAAGGCCTCATTTTTCTTTTTTTCTTTTTTTTCTTTTTTTTTTTTTTTCTTTTCTCTCCTAGCTTCTCTGAAAAGGCCTTTTCCTTCCTCTCCCTGGGGAAGAAACCCTTGGTCAGTAGCCAGTGCAGTGTATGAGCTGCATGGCATTATTGAGCTCTTTGTCATCTCTCTTGGCAGCCATCCACAGAAGGTAGAGATGACATCTGGTCTCTAGAGACCAACATAACTTTCTGCTTGCCTGCTGTATGGGACAGATCACTGGCCACACTGTTCAACAAAGTTTTTAAACAAGATGTTTTAAAAACCCAGCAAAATTGTTCTGATGGGAACAGCCTACCTAGTTGCTCTTGAGGGACTGGATATAGCTGCCGGTGGCAGACCCGTGACACAGGCCGTGTCAAATGGCAGGAACCCAAATCCAAATAATTTTTGTTTCCTTTTTATTTCAGGATGCGCTTACCCTTATAGGAGAAACACTCAGAAGCTTTCCCAAACTTTCAGAGGATCCCAGGAGCTTGTGGCAAAGGATAAAAGACAAAGGTCAGAAAACCTGAAGGCCTGAAAATAATAAACATAAGTCAAGGACATAAAGTGGTGGGAGAGTCTTCTGTGGGCAGCTACGTGCTGATTGCCAGCTCTTGTGGGTATAACTTGTTCTGTCAGTGATAAATGGAGTGACAGTTTAATATTCTTGCAGGTGGAATCAGATATGCCCAGTGTGCTGGTGTCTGGGTTAAGATTCAACTTTTTAGTCAACCCCAGATACAAATGTTGCAATTCTTTGTAATCCAACTAAATATGTTTTTCAAATTATGAAAGCCTGCATTTTCTATTATTAGTCTGACAAGTAATTTACTGGGAGGGGGACTGTGCTTGTGGGATTTCAGAGCAGCTTCCATCCGTAAGAAAAATAAATGATTCTGTTTTCTGGGGCAGGGAGCTGTAATTACTGTGTTTCAGCTCAATCTTTGCCCACTGTATCATGTCAAATTGAAAGTGAGAGTCCCAGGTGAAGGAGAAGAAGGTTGCAAAGTAACAGTAGAAAAAAGTAAAATGAAACAGGGTATTTATAGAACTGAAATAATGAGACTGTAACAGAAATTAATCTGCAACAGTGAGGATGCCAACAGGACAAGAAAAGGTAATAAATTAATCTTAGAACCTGTCTGGGATAGCTGTCTAGAAGGAGAAAAAACAATATAGGTTAAAAATGGCATGAGGTGTCAAGTAATATTTTTGGCAGATCTTTAATATAATTTGGTATTTGTTATTTTATGCTATTTTCAAAATGGCGAAGACTTTATTTCAAATAGTATATCCAGATGAAAGTTTAAGTATTCAGTGCACATCCAAACAAAATGGCTTTATGCTGGGGAGCTCAATGGGCTAAGGAACAGAATCATTATCTGCGTTGTAGCCTCAAAAGATACTTGCTGTGCTGTGGGCACAAATGCACCCCACCTTTCTGACCATTGCTGACAGCAAGAGCTCAGTGCCTTGTTCGTGCAGTGACCTTGTGGCCGCTGGACTTGCAGGAGTCACAGGTAGTGGCTTTCATCAGTTTTCACCTTCCTGGTTTCTGTGAATTTAGAGCTCTTGATGGCTGTGGAAATCTTGAAGAATATCCTCGTCTATGAACCGTGTGAATAAAGGATTTCACTGCTTAATATAATACCTCAATTATTTTTTTCTATGAAAAATAGGATAAAAACGTTTTAAAAACTTTTTTTAGGCAAGAATATGTATTGTTGAAATTGGTTTTGTATTTTATATCCTTTTAATCATTTTCTTGTATAGGCTCATATTGTTCTAAGAATGCTAGGGGGATGTTTAGCCTCTTATTTTCCCTTCACACAAACGAATGGAAAACCTAAAAAGAAATGTTGGGATGTACAAATAGGCCACCTGCATCGTAGCAGATACCTGCTTTTTGGTGCTTAAAAACCTGTCCTGAATGGGTTCATCCTGAGCGGGTCAGGCCCAATGTGAAAACAATGCAGCCTGGTGCTTCACAAAGCTGGTTGTCATTGCTTCCTTTTCAGGTGATTGTTTTCTTGTAAGCTGGTGGGTTTAGTAGTCCACTGAATATTCCCCAAAGCTTGGTTTTAATTTTTAATTTATCACCGCAGGTTGCATAGCTGCTTATGTAATGAGAGCTCCTGCCTGGTTCTTCTTGTTACTCTCTGATGATTAGAGATGGTTGAATCCCTTAAATCTCCTCCCTTCCAATATTTTAAGCCTATTCTTTTTATATTTTCCATCTCTGCTCCTTATGTAGTTTTGGACTATACTCCCTGTTTCTCTTGAATCTTCCAAAGTCTCTTGTGATGTGCTTAACACTGGGTTAAAGACCCCCAGCACTCCCAGTGAATCCTCGTGAGGGCTGTCACATATGGAAGTGGTAATTGGGAGCTGGATGCTTTGAAAATGTAATTTTGTTGTTACTGCCAATGAACACATTTTTCACCCCTTTAGAAAACAAACAAACAAACTAACCAACAAAACAAAACAAAAAAACATCAACAGTAAATTCTGAGACTCTAAAGATAAATTGTTTCATTTTATAGGAAAAAAGATATTACGATATTTTGCTTTCAGTACATAGTTCCTTACTGGAAATACTGAAATATTTATTTCCAACTCTTTTGTCAAACCTTTTTGTAAATACGTTGAAGTATGAGTTATTTGGACTAGTGTCTGACAACATTTGTGTCTGTAAAATAGTATTCATACTCCCACTGCACAGAGGCTATACAGTTCTTGTTCGTTTGCATAAATATCAGAAAGGCATCTCAGGTAGCTCCTCTGAAAAAGTCAAAGCGTATTTTGCTCATGTCTTTGTGTGCCTTTTCCTACTGCTCACTATGGTTCTTTCACCGTTTTTTTTAAATTGAGAGTGACTCAGATCTGAGTGTTTGTCTTGTAGCAGCTATTAAGGACGTAGAACAAAATGAATGGTCTGGGACTCTAAATAATTTATTTCATAATCCTGAAGTGCTTGAGACTAGAAATCCAAAAGTTCTGATGTGCAGGATGTTGGGGGAAGTAGATCATGTTGCTTCTTTTTCTAATCACAGGAGGTTCCCCCTCCTGTACCTTCCTCAGCAGTGGGTTTTCGGTTTGATCCAAAGAAACTCTGTAAAGCTGTAAAATATTTCTGATCAAGAAATATTTATTAATCTACTCCCTAGTTGGTGCTTGCTGGGACATAGAAGGAGTGAGGTGGATCAAGGGTGATTCGTGCGTTAAGCAGCTGAAGTACTGACAGAAATTAATCTGCCTATTGTAGGAAGTCCTTTTGGAGCTTTTGCCTCCTAGCTTTCATGCTACCCGTGTTGGCATTACTTAATCTGAATGATTTGTGATGTGGTACAGCGTGTGAACTTTGCACAGACGTGGAAGGGTTTTTCATGTATATGTTGATATTATATATGCTGATAACTGGTTTTCATTATACTATTCTTTATTACTGGCCCTTTGGATAAAGTTGTATTCCTCAAATTACTGTTAGAGCCACTTTCTTGTGTGCTTTGGCAATATAATTTCCACTTTTGCTTGCCCCAGGTTTCTCAGAGGAAAAACTGAGCCTGGCTTCCAGGCTCAGCCATTCCTTAGTCTTGTTCCCAACCATCTGTCGGGGCACAGGGCTGTGTACTTGTTTCTCCCCCAGAATCTCACTCAAAATAGGTTTCTAGAGAAACAGAGATTTCCAGTTACCTGTGAAATACGTAGTCACCGAATGCTTGAGCTTGGAAGGGCACCGTATCCACCCACTGCTTGAGCAGGGTTATGCAGAGCAGGTGGGCCCTGGTCCCACTGGCCCAGTAATCCTTCCATTAATCTTGAAACTTTTCTTTGAAGCTATACTAGAAACTGCAATGCTTCAGGCTCCCTTGGAGCCACTGCCTTTTCATAAATCCATCTCCTTGTCATAATTCTGTTGCGCAGTGAGAATTTTTTAAGCACAGCCAATTTGATCAGCTTCCAAGAAGAGGATCTGAACCCTTTTATTCGTACTGGGAGCTTGACAAAAACTGAACTGGTGGCCTTGAGGATGAGGTTTTGCTGCTGGAAGGGATCCTGTCTCTCTGTGAAGCTGTTAGCTGACACAGTACCCAGATTCTTCTTCACTAAAAATCTGAATTGTCGCTTTCATGTGACTATTCTAAATTATGTATGTGGGTATGGAGAAGAGTGCTTTCAGCTATGTATTTTTAAGACATTTGGAAATATACTTGTGTTCTTTAGATTGTGATTTTATTAATATTCAGTATGATTTTCAGTAAACTACTTTTTATTGTCTCTGTTCAATAAGAACTGACCTAGATGCTGGCTATAATAAATGCAAATTGCTACTGCATGCAACAGACTTGTGTTTTGAATGTCCCTGTTTAAAAAAAAAAAATAAGGGTGGGGGAAATACATCCATTAATCCTGTGAATACCAAGTTTGCATTGTTTTCATGCAGCTAGCTAACTGTTCCTTTTTGCTGTGCAACTGAGAGATCTTCATCTGCACCACCAGCAGTGTGATCTGTGGGGGAGGCTGGGACATGAGGGGGCCTTTCCCTGCTGTCGGTAAGGTAGGAGCTCCTCTCTCGTTCAAAGTGTCTATAGAATTGGGCAGGGCACCTTAAAAAAACATTATCCAGCATCTAGGCATGGATATTCATTGCTTATTTATACATTTATTTATTTTGTAGTAAAATAGTACCGTTTGTTCTCACATAGACTAGTGTGTATGATCCATAAATACGTTGTAAAATATATCTGTAGCATGTAACAGAACCCTTTAGAATATTCTGTGAAAACTCATATTTTTAGTTGATAGCACTCTAAGAACATTTACATCCTTCATCTTGACATTTTTAAATAAAACATTTTTTGCCTACAGAAGTAAGTTTACAGCATCATCACAGTATTATAGCTTGTTTAAAAATACATAGAGCATCAATGGTAATTGCAAGCAAGCTGTATACTTGAGCAGGGTTTTTGTAATTTTACATGTTTTGTACTTTTTAAAACGATTACATATATTAGTGTTACATCCATCACTTTGTTAGAAAATATTACTTATATATGCTACTCACAATAGAGCTGTCATTTCTCTGTGACATATTACAGGCTATGAAAATAGAAACACACCATTGTATGGTTGCTTTAAAAATAATTACAAGCCTAGTTAAAAAAGTGCGTTAGGCTTGCTCTTGGTAAGATAGGTTCCACTAACGCTGGATGTCTTTAATCCACTTGTGGTTGGAATGCCACTAGCACCTCTCAGCACTGAACGTTCAGTGAAAGAAAGCCTGACTGCCTGCCTGCTAGCAAATTTAGGGCTCGATCCTGCACGCTGTCTGCACGTACCCCTTGCTGAAGACCCGGAGAGCTCTTCAGCCACAGACCTTCAGCGCCAGGCTGCTACTCGCTGAACATCTGTGAATCTGATTTACTTAAGACTACAACTGGGTTTCAGAATCTGCAGCCAGATGATTGGATCAGTGCAAGGCAACACAACGTCAGTGATTTTTTAGCAGCTGTGTTGGCAGCATTAACCAAAATCTGACCCTTTGCCTTCCACGGGCCTTTGGGTTTTCAAAAGGATGGGAGTACTAGATTTTAATGTATGGTTTTAGTAATACAATAGAGGTTAAAAATACATGATTGTGTTGGTTTTGCTTTGCACAAATGAGACTAAATATATAAATATATATAATAAAGCTGTAGGAAATCTCCAAACTGCTAACAACTCTTAGAAATGAGATAAAACAAGGATATAGTTGCTTGGAAATTTCATAGTTGCCATTCTTTTTATTATTTTCAGGTAATGCAAGAATATTTTGTGTTGAATTTTTTTTTTTTTTATGAAACAAGTCCAGGCGTGCTTTGAAAAATGCTCTTTTCGTGGTCTTTCTGGTACTCCTCTTGTGCTCTCTGCAGTTTTTTACCTCTCAGTTTCCACTTGTGAAAACAGTAGGTCACTAGGGATGTCATTACCAAAGAGAAAATAATAACCAGCACTATTATCAGTGCAATAGTGGATGAGAGGGACCCCTCTAGCTGCTTAGTTTCAGTGTCTCTTGTTGTGTTTAGTTTAGCAAAGTTCTCATACTCTGTTGAGGCCAGAAGCGTGGGTACAGGAGCTTCTTTGAACTTCGGCCTCATTGGGATTCAGTGGTTGTTCTCACTCGGTTAGAATTCCTGAAGAAGCAAGAGCTATGATTCCCTTGTCACCTGTGGCATTCGGAAGGCAGTTTTCTCCTCGGGTTTTCCAGGCATCGATGAGGCTCACAAGTTTTGTTTGCCTTTGAAGCCAGGCAGCGTAAGAACGGCAGCACGTGTCGCAGAGCGCCCAGCACAGGTCATCTACAGCCAGAGCCGTGGAAGCCAGATGCTTGCGTGCACTGTTGGCTGCTTCGTTGAGAGGTGTTTGGGGGAGAGGCTGCTTAGTTGACTGCCAGTTTGCGATTCTTTGTTTTCTTGAGCAGATAATTGAAGAAAATCACATCAATTTTCCAGTAACATTGTGGTGGCAGGGCTTATCCTCAGGCTTAAAAGAAAAACAAGCTCTGCAACAAGCGTAGTTTGTCTTACGAATTCATTCAGTAAGAGGCTTTTTCTTCCCCCAAATATTCCCCAAAGAGTGTGAAATCAAAGGCAGATTTTTTTGCTGAGGGGCAGGCTTGGTTTTGCTAACATCACAGGCATTAACAAAATCAGCTACGAAACAGGAGCTCTCATGTTAATGATTGTTTTTAATTTTTCCCACTTCTTTGTTATTTGCCCTCAGACTTGGCTTGTCCAGAGAGGATTTTGGTTTGGGGTTTTTTGTCCTTGTTATACTGGAGTTTAGGAGATGTCCTTACTGATTGCAAAGCTGGAACCTGGAAAAATGACCTGGGTAAAAAATGGCATAGTGTTACTTAAGAGGTAAGCTCCCCTAAAGGCAGCGAGCTGTAATAATTCTGACAGCATTTCAAACACATTTAAGTCAGTTGGCTTTGATACACGCTGTGTGTGACGAATTCTGAAAAAATTACTCATATGAGCAGCTCGGGAGCTAAAAGAGCTGGGTTTGCATTATCTGCCCCACGTTGCAGGTCTCGTCTTAGCTTAAAACCCAGCGAGGAATACAGCTGGCCTGTTCTTACTGGTTTCTGCTTCCACTCAGGACAGTAGGATTTGGCCCCGGGTTATTTTAATTGGAGGAGCTGTAAACACTTTCAAAGCTATTTATTTCAAATAACAGATTGCTCTAAACCCCCTCCACCCTACTCCCAAATGCTTTGAGGCCAAAATTAGGTTTCAAAGATCTTGCAGCATAACTGTTTGTTCGGAGATGCTCTGTTTGATAGGATGCAATTGTAATTCATCCTCTTTATAGAAATCTGTGGTTCATCCCACTCAGGCTAAGGTCTCTTTTACTAATTAGCAGCATTTTCAGCAGCACATTCTTGTTTGTAATAAAGACTGTTTACTATAAATTAGCATTCTGTTGATGTTAAAAGATGTAAATGAGCAGTTCTTGCCAGTTTGGAACAATATGTTCACATAGTCAAAAATAAATGTTGGTTTTAAAGAAAGTTTAAAAGCCAGATTTTACTGTAGTTTTAAGACAAAAAAAAACCACAAAACGTGTTTGTAAAGCTGATGGAAAGTTTTTCATGTAAGAAAACAAGTGCAACAAACCATAACTTTAATGAATGTCTACATATTGTATTACTGGCAAGGGGTATATCAGGAGGTTATGGGCAATAGAATATTTTAGTACTACTTAGTTTGTTATGTATTGCAGCAGCTTTGTCAGGTAGCCTGAAGAAAGAAACTTCAAGAAATGAGTTGAAGGCACTGAGTAAATGCCCTTGTGGTTTATGGAGTAGCTAAGTGTCCACCACCCATGTGAAAGTCCAGGAGGGTGAAATGTCTCAGCACTAATGAAATTCAGATCTCGTCATACTTGCCTGAACCTGTATCTCATCTCATCTGTATCCACAGCTATCAGATTCCTACAGGGAAAATGTAAAATCGTTAGGCATCTGGTACTGGACAGCACTGTTCCAAAAACGCGAGTGGATGTTATTTCTAACTCAATTTCACTCTCAGCTCAGGTACATGTTTTTCAGATAGCAACAAAAATGCTTTTAAAATCTAAATCTGCCAAGTGTTGCTTGTTCTTAGCTGCATTTCGGAAGAAGGAGGCTGCTTTGATGGGCTTCAAAACAGATTGACTGAGGGTTCACTTTGGTTTGGCTGTAGTCTACAGCAGAGCCACAATCAGTATGTGTTACCACTTCTTTTTAGTATATTTTACTTTTAAACCTCTTGAGGGCAAAGAATGCTTCACCCAGTCCTGATATTACTGCATTCTTATCCGGTGAGGGCTGCGGTATCATCCAGAGCCTCAGACTCTGCAGTAATGGTGTGGTGTGCTATATTTGAAACAGAACAGCAGAAGGAAGAAAAGCTGAGCTTTCTAATCCACGCTGCGCTTCGTATCGCACGTGCAAGTACCACAAGGGCTTGAGGGGAAGGTGACAGAATTTGTGAATCAACAGCTGCTTGCACAAATATGTGCCAACAACAAAGATTTGGTTATTACTACCATGGGAACCCCATCTGAGGACCAAAGACTGCTAGGGAGAGCTGGGAGCCACCTAACCAAGTGGCGCCAAAGCATCTTTGCCATAAGACTGGCTAGCCTAGGGGGAGAACTTGAAACTAGGAACGAGATGGAAGTGAGATGGTGACCCCCAGGCAAGTGATAATGGGCCAGGTTGGTGAGCAAAGGGTGCAGGGTGATGTGGGCCAGAGACTGAAAAGGGGATCTTCTCAGGTGTCTGTGCACAGGGAACAAGTGCCAGGAAAGCTTTATGGGAGGAGCTCCCAGCTTTCCTGGGAAATGAGCATGACTGGGTGCTGACCCAGAGGGTCTATGTGTTCGTGCATACAGCATGGAGAAGAAATGTGAGGACTGAGGTCTTTGTGAAGTTACAAGGTGACGAGCTCAGTGCGTTTAGAGATGGCTTACATGACCAGGGTGCTGCCGTGGATGGATACGAGGCCCTCAGGAATGTTAAATGCTGGTAAGGTCTTCCTAAATGCTAGGAATCCTAAAGCTGGAGCCCCCGGAGCTGTGGCTGAGCATGTGTAAGGAGGCAGTGGAGAGCTTGTGGGTCAGGATTAGAAGGCGGATCACCAGGGGTGGCGTTGTGTCTGCTGTATCTGTTGTGGGTGCCTGCTACAGACTGCCTGACAGGGAAGAAGCTCTTGCAGAGGCCTTCCTTGTGCAGGTGGAAGATTAATTTTGTGTTCATGATAACTGCCTGACACAGGTGATGCAGGAGCCAGTGAGGCTCTGCTGGACCCCATACTTGCGGACAAGGAAGAACTGATTGGGGGTGGTAAGGCCGGGGGCAGCCTTTGCTGTGGTGGCGATGAGGTGACGGAGTTTCAGTATCCTGAGAGGAGGGAGCAAGGCAAATAGCACCATCACGGCCTAGGTCTTCAGGAGAGCAGACTTTGGCCTGTTCGGGGACCTGCTCAGAAGATTTTGGTGGAAGATGGTCTTTAAGAGAGATGTCCAGGAGAGCTGGCTGACTTGCCACCCAGCTGGAAAGCAGCTTTGCAGAAAAGGCCCTGGGGGGCCAGGTGGATGCTGAGTTGAACGAGAGCCAGCAGGGAGTTTTTGTAAAGGTCAGTGGCACCGTGGGCTGCATCGGGAGGAGAATCCTCAGCGGATTGGGGAGGTGGTTAGTCACTTACACACAGCTCTGGAGAGACCACGGTAGTGGTAAATGTAATGGCATAACTCAGATTGCAATGTCCTACTGAGATTTCGGTTTCTGAGACAGAAATGGACCTCTGGTACTGTGCTTCAATCCAGAGAAAACTTCCTATTATCCTTAATCGTTGTATTTACACACACGTACACAGAGTGCACGTTTCAGGTTTCCATCCACAGTGTCAACACGTTCTCGTGAGGAAACTTTCCATTAAAAAAAAACAAATGTTCTTCAATAGCTATGCCCTAATTTAATTCAAATAGATCGTAAATTATTCTTACATTATTGGGTTGTTTTTATGTGTGAGTCACAAGTCTTCAGTGTATTTTGTCTGAGCGTTAAGAACATGCAAACTAATATCTCAGGAATGTGCATATTTAATTCCCATTAACATTTAATAACATACTAGAATGATTCAGGTATTTAAAAAAAAAAAAGCTTTTTGTCCTGGAAGAAACTTATCATGAAAGTGTATTAAAATATCTGCACGCATGAATGCATGGTATGTGCCCGTACCTAGAGATGGACTTTGCTACCATTTTCATACCTTTCTGGTATAGCAAGCTAATATGTAAAGTGAAGTATAAAATATGGAAAGTGAAGTATGAAGTATGGAAGTGAAGTACCACTTGGCATAAGCTGTGAAGGCCAAAATCTGCTCCTTGTTTTGTAATGTCCTTGCGATGGCCGTTGTCTTTCTCCTTGTTTTCCGAGTTTGATCTCTGAAAGTTTCATGCAATTTACATGAGAGAAACGAAGGAAATTACAGGGACAAATTGATCTCAAAGATTAATTCCGGTTATTGGCTATCAAATGCTGAATTGCTGAAAAGAGAGATGAATGTGGATCAACAGCTTTGATTTCATTGAGCCTCCTACCATTTTACATGGGCAAAACTTGTCTCTGTGTTTGATAGTAACTTGGTAATGAATAATACTACTATTTGTGTTATATAAAAAAGAATACTGACAACTTATATTGAATCCTTAAAAACAAATAAAATCAAGATACTGGGTTGGAAAGCCAGGCTTATGTGGAGTTTTAGTTGCCAATGCTTTTTTCTGTTAGGATAACTGTTTTCTGATTCTTTGTTGCAGCTGAAGGAAGGACTGAGCTCTGTGAACGTCCAAAATCTTCAGCTTGGTTGGAAGGATGAGGGCCAGAAATTACAGGTGAGGTGCTGTGGTTTTGGTGTTCTAATAGGAAGCCGATTGTACATACCTAACCTTTAGGTTAACTCGGACTTCTTGTCTGTGACTTTCTGGTTTCTTTCATTGAGGGAGAAAGGTTGACAAGCACATCTAAACCAGTAGAGAGCAAGGAAATTTTATGATACTGTTCTCAAATGAATATAAAAACATCTTTTTAAAGATCCCTGGCATAAAACTATGAACTTGCTCCTTGTGAATTAATATTAAAAGTCTCTGATTCCAGTAGGAGAATCTTTGGTTGCTGTCTTGTGTGTATCTCTTTCAAGTACTCATGCATACACACACACTGCATTTTCAAATCAAATGCTGAATTCCTTCTAGCGTTTATATCATCTTTAATATGTATTGGCTTTCTAATGTAGTTTCAGGCTTTCTTTCTTTCTGCCTTCAGCTTGCTTGTAAATTTTTCTGCTGCCTTTCAAAGTGTGTTTTCTGTTTTTTATTGCATTACAGAAGAATGTGCCTCTTTTCTCCCGATTTGCATCTTTTTGATGTGAAAACATTTGTATGAAATGTATCATGTTCTAAACCTGATATGTAAATGATTCTTTTCTCTTCCTCCAGAGCTAGTGTAGCAAGACATCTACTAATACACTTGTGCACAAAAATGGAGATGAAAGTCAGAGTGGGAGTGAGAGCAAATGAAAGTGGGGACAAGGAGGGAGGGAGGAACAGGAGAAGGATAGAAGGGAGGAAGGACTTCAAGAAGCACACAAGTAGCAAGTCTGAAATATCTCACTGTTTCTTTACTGCATCTTCTAGAAACTCTTGTGTAAGAACCCAGGGCCAGATTTTATGGATGTTTTAAATATGTATGTAAGTCCACCGTAGCCGTTTTCAAAACGCCTATGTGTACTGGTACACATCTATCTCTGGGTGCTCAAAACACGTTTGGAAATCCTGAGCTTTCAAGTCTGCAAAGTGCTGCTCAGCTTTCAGCTGAGAGCCAGCTAGGCTTCGTACTTCCCAGTAGGTTCTGTGTCCTTGAGGGTATGGGCTTAAAGAATAAACCTTGGGTCGGTGAAGCACCGCAGCCCACTGTGGGTATGTTGTAATGTGTAACCAGACTCATAGGTGTTAAACACCATAGAGTTATTGGAGAGATCCTAAAATGAAAGGACCCAGCTTCTGGCTTTGTCTTTCTTCTTAATCTAAAACCAAAATCCAAAACTGATCTAGACTAAATTTTATACTTAATCATTCCTTGGAAACCTTATTTGCATAATACCCTTGCTATGATATAACAGGCAACTTAAATGCAGATTTAAGCAAGTCAATTAGTCTTTTAATTAAGGCTGTAAAACTCTGCCCTAGTCTCTCAAAATGCTTTACCCTATTTATATCCTGGTGAGCAAAAAAAAACCTCTGCTTTTAGTTGTTCAGCCTGTTCTGTCTGCATTATACTCTGGAAATACAATGTGAGTGTTCCTGACTGTCTGATGGCTTTGTTTTGAGGTTTCCTCCTCCCTGATTCAGGAGGAGGGAAAGGCTGCAAGTTTTGGAAGCGCTTGCAAAACCTCATTCCAGCATTGATCAGATCTGTAAGTCAACAGAAGATCTAATTAAGGAACGATATCCGTTGGGATCCTGATTGTCCTTAAAGCAGTGATAGGCTCGGATAACTTTGAGGGACAGACTGGGCATGACAAAAGAAGTGACTTTAGGCCAGATCCTGATACCCCCTTACCTCTGCACTGAGGGATGCTGAGCAAACAGCCTCCATGGATCCAGGTGGAAGTTGAAGGCTGTGAGCACTACTCAGGACGTTTGCTTTTCGGTTATTTCAGAATAACTGCTGTGGGCAGGTGTCTGTGCTTAATGTGGGCTGGGACCGAATTTATATTCATTATTTACATGCTATTTGCCTGGGCCTATATGAACCTATATGGAGCTACTTCTGGTGTGTTGTTTTTTTTCTTCTCAAGGTTTTAATTTTAATTAAGTCATTGCTGAAGTGTAGGGTAATTGCAGCAACAAACCTGTTGTGTTGTAGACTTAAACTCTCTGAAACTGATATTGATCCCACTGATTTTATTGGTGCCTTCTCGTGATAGTGCAAGATGCTCATTTGGTATAGCTATGATTTGATAAATACCAGCAGTTTTTCAGGTGTGATTGCAGCCTTCTTAAAACTGCACGTTTTGGTAAGCACTGGGTTTTGTGTGTGCAAAGTCCAAATCCTTCCAGATGCTGCTGATGCCTGTTACCAGGAAGAAACTGCAAGTAAATCTTGTTGTAGACTGAATGCTTGACAAATTCCCTCCTCGAATCAATGCTAGCAAAATGTACCTGTGATACATATTTTAGCTGCCGTGTCTATATAGTGGTGTAAAGAAAGTTTATCATCATGATCAATGAAATCCTAGCATACCGTTTTTAGGGTAGCTTTGAAACCGTGCATTAAATGCTCCCAATGGACATGCTGGCTGAGGCTTAGGAATGCTGTAAGAAAACACATTGGGAAGAGATGCAGGGTCTTACTTCTTTCAGGTGCGTATAGCTGGGGAAGGGGTTGGACTTCTGTTTTTTTCCCTCTTGAATTTGGGAAACAGTGCTTGCTGTATCATGGGGCTGTTCTCTAAACAGTTGAACAGATCTGTTCCTTTGTGAGGTTCACTTAGAAACAGTTTTTTAAAATGCAGTGAAGCCTATGTTGAATTTTTTTTTCAAAGCAGCACTCAATATACCTCTTTTCAGAGGATGGATTTTGCAGATAAGCCACCCTTTGTTTTTCCTAATACAGGAGGCAATCTTACAGCAGCAGCTGAAAAGTGTATCCTATAAAATAGGGATTCTTTTTTTCCATTTGAAATTTATTTCATGGTTAACTTTTTGCTAATTTAGTTCATGTTCATTTCTTTCGCACAACATTCTCCCCTGCTCTTCCCACACTCCTTTCAAAATCAGGGGCAATTACACCCTGTGATTGCAGAGGCAGGCTGTAAATTCTTCCATTAGTCTATATTTTAAATGTTACTCTGGGAAAACGCAAATCCCGAGGTACAAACAATTCCCTAGCCTCCACTGGTACTTAAATTCACTCAGTGTTTTTTCCTTTTTGTCTGTTTCCAGGGCCACTTTGTCATAATGCTCTGTATTACATTTTTGGGGTCACAACAAGTACTCACCAGTGCAGGTCCAAGTGGATTGTCTAATTGTTCTCTTGAGTTACAGGGTAAATGAAAACTTGAAAGCACTTTAGAGCTGAATTAAAATGAACAGAACAAAATCCTAAGAAGCTTCATAAAATAAGATTTTAAGACAATCAGTGGCTCTTTCATTACATTCTCATTTTCTTTGCAGGTGAAGGAAGGTTCTGATTCTGGGCTAATTGGCTCTAAAAGGGGGATGAACAAAAGACGTCTGCTTTTTTATCCCCCTCCCGCCTCCTTTTTTAATCTTTCTTCTTTTTTTCTCTTTTCCCTACTGCTAGTAAGGGATGTAATTATGGATGGGACGCTTAGCAGCCTTTGTCTTGGATCTGAAATCTGCCAAGATTGAAACTCCCACAGGGATAGCTTTTTTTTTTTTTTTTTAAAACATGTCAAGGAGCAGAAGATTGCCTGAACATTCAAGTGCTCGTCCAACTCAGTTAAAAAGGAAACTCTTCTCCTTCCAGCCAGCATGTCTGTTCTTGATGAATAGTCACAGTCTAGGACTACAATACCTTCAGTACGCAGGGAATTTCATCTTTAAAATTGTGCAAGAAAAATACGAAGTTAAAAGGTGGGAGGGAGCAGAGAGGGATGGACGGTGGAGTGATGAATGGCATTTTAGATGCAGCTACTTCGTACGGTTCTGGACTAAGATCCCATTTATTTCCCCCCAGCATGGACTGGGACAGCGTTTGTCAAATCTGGGAGTTGTAGGTAAGCAGTGAGCACCCCTCCTGCTCCCTGCCCTCTTCTCCCCTCTGACAGAATTAAAGCACGGGGGTAATTACCTCTGGGGGTAACGAGCTGGTGTGCAGTGAGCTGGTCCCTGCACTGAGGCTAGAGGAGCAGGGGGGAAGAAGGGAATGGAGACTTTTCTTCGGGCATCCAGCACTTACTAGTGAGGACTGACTTTCCTTTCAGCTTGAAATCACAACCCAGGCAGGGCAGAAGTTGTGTGAAATGCAGCTGAGAGGAGTTAATGCACCAGAGAGCAGTGGCTGGAAGGGGACGCGGGGCATGTGGGGGCGTGGAGGGGCACCCCAGGGTGAGCTGCACCCACCAGGTAGGAGCATGGAGGGGCCAGGGGGCTCCTGTTTGTGCACCAGGGGGCCGAGTGCCATGGGTGGCTGAGGGGGAGGCTTGGTGTGCGTGCAGGGGAGAGGGAGGCGATGAATGGGAAAGGCTGAGGGCTACCTGCAGCCCCCCGAGGGACGGGGAGGAAGATGCGCAGCAAGAGCAGCGCATGCATAGGGGAGCTGGGGTGCCCGAGCGAGCACCTTTGGTGGCCCTGTGGGGAGTGATGCTTGCTGCCTCCTGCTCGGACAGCTGCTGGGAGCAGGGGAGAGCTGCACGAGTGGCCCCTGGCCAGGCTGGGGCTCCTGGCTTGGGGGACAGCCGGATGGGTGGCGTGGTCCTGGGCACCGCGCCGGGCACCCAGCGGGTGCTGTGCTGTGCCCGGTGGGAGGCTGCAGGGGGCTGGAGCAGGATGAGCTGTGCCCTGCGAGGCACCTGCATGCCCAGCCAGGCAGAGGGCAGGTCTGCAGCAGGCGCCTTCAGATGCTGGGGCTTTATTTTTTATTTATTTTTTTGCTGCTGCGCTTTGCGCCCCGTGCTGGGAAAAGCAGCTTCATCGGGAAGGCGGCTCGTTAGGTGGATTCCCTCGGCAAGAGGCTCACGCCTTCAGCATAACAGGGAAGGAAAGGAGGCTTTTGACCGTGTCTATTAAAAATAAATTAAAAAAATTGCGACTGCTGCCCCTTCCCTCCCTCCTCCTCCTCCCGACGAGGCTCCGGTTCCGCACAAAGGATTCATCACAGCCATGCAGCACTCACCTTCTCCGGCCACATCGTCCTCGGCCCGCTGGGCTCCTCTCAAAAAAGGGGGAGCGAGCACAGGCTGGCAAGGCTGGGAGCCCCTGCTGAAGGCTGGCATGGAGGTAGCCCGCACCCCGGCTAAGTGGCCAGCCTCATCGCCCTCCGTCCTGAAGGCAGCCGGTGCCGAGCGGGCGCCTGGGTTGTGCTGCAGATGTGGGGAGGGTGGGACGGCTCCGCGCACCCGCTGCCTCAGCAGCACTCGCTGCTCCCAGCCAAATTTTTCAACTTTATTTAGGGGGAAGAAAGGATCACATGGGGAGGCTCACCGAGCTGGGAGGAGCGTGGCGGTGCAGAATCAGGTCACTCACATAAAAACCCGGGAGTTAGTCACAGGCACAGAGATTAATAGTGTTAGCATAATCCAGGCAGAAAAAGCAGGCTGAGACAAAGACGAGAGGTGCTTACGGGATTTAAACGCTTCTGTTTTGCTCCCTTCTCTGTTTCATTAAGCAGGGTAATCTCTTGCTCCTTTTATCAGGTGAGTTTTCCTAATTGAGTAGGAAATAGAGCAGAATATAAAAGAAGTCTTTTTGGCTTCCAAATGATTTTGAGCACGTTCCTCTTGGCTGTCAATCTGGCGTTTCCCTGCTTTTTTTTTTTCTTTTTTAATACCTCAAATGCTTGGTTTGTCTCTACCCTGCTGTGCTGTATCGATTTAGTCCCTGATAAATAGATGCTACGGACCCATTCCAAAACACCCTCGTGCCCACATAATACAGCCCAGCGTTGGATAATGATTTCTGACTCCAAGCTTTATTGTCTATCTCTAGCTCAGACAAAGGCAGGAAGGCTGCTGCCTGATCCCATATTGTCCCACTGGCTGAGAATGAAGTTTCTGCAGCGCCTTTTTCTGATCTGCCCGTCATTCATTAATAGATGGCAAAGCTCCCGACAGGAGCAGAGGTAAAACAAAAGCTGTCCCTCGGTGCCGAATTGCTGCTCGCTGCCAGGACTGCAGCAGGAAGAATCATGCGACTTTCAGTATCTTTGTTTCTCTAATTATCAGTTGCACATTCAAAAAGCCCGTGATGGATTCAGGTTATTTAGAGGCCAAAACTCAAACGTGGGCTCCTAACTGTGGTTACGGAAAGACGTCTCTATCTTGTGAAGAAGTGGGCCTGACTTTTATAGGTGCTAAGCAACTGTTCTTCTGCATTCCCATCTGCCTTTACGTCACATCCCACCCTCTGCCACCTTCCTCGGTGTCCACGCTTTTTAAAAGGCATTAACTCAGGAAAGTAGGCTGCCGTGTTCTTTGCTTGCAGGAGCATCCTGCCCAAGAGAAGCCGGTCGTGTGATACCAGACAAAAGGAAAGCAGTAGCCAGGTGGGTTGCCCCTGTGAAGGCACGATGCCCAACGTGTCCACTTACCATAGAGCCACAGCAGAGCTGGTCTGCTGCGCACCCAGAACTGACTGTCATCTAACGAGTGGCACCTGCCTACAGAGTAGGTATCCTTCCTCCAGTCTGCAGAAAAAAAAAAATGAGCCAGCTTTGGCATTTAAAGGCTGAAACAGGCAAAATGTTGATTCCTGGCAAGGTAATGAAGGGCTCAGTGCAGCCCGTAGGAGCCTCTGGACTGGAGGTGATATCGGTCAGGATACCACACCAAGAAAAGCAGCCTCGTGTCGGCATAAATCAAACTATGGAGCTCTGAATTCTGTGGTGTGCAGCGCAGTTCCCTGCTGTGTTAGCCTTAGGGTGCAGCTGAGGCTCCTTGCTCCCATTTCCCGTGCCCTGCCTGCTTATTGGGGGTCTCCTAAAGGAATTGGGGGAGTGCAGCTGCTGAGACTGGAGGAGAGAAGAATTGCAGTTGGTTCCTTTATAGGGCAAATCAATGGAGTGTAGGAAAAAGCACTTTACATCTTTACTATGATATAGATGTACTGAAAACGCAGCTTGAAACTGTCCCTGTGCTTTAAATTCAAAAATGGTGTATTTCTGAGCTAGCCTTGCAGAGAACCTGGGTTTTATTACCTGGAGATTGACCTCTGTGTATAATTTTCATTTCAGGTGGACAGACAATTGCTTTTCAACGGAGTTGTCATCCATTCTCTAAGGGTAGCTAGAGATATTTCCTTTGGTTTTATCCTTTAATAATTTCTCTGTTTTGCCAGATAGCAATGAAAAATAAGAAAACATGCCTAACAGGCTTCTACAGGTCTGGTTAGTCCTTATTTATATTTTCATCCCCCCAGTTATTTTTTTCTTACTGACTGAAGTTTTCTCTCGTGTTTTAGAAAGCTTCCTTTTTTTATTTCTTTTTTATACACAGCTTCTTAGCGAATATCTTATGTCAGCTGGGAAAGCTATATATAAAATGTGTGTGTAAACGTACACAGAGCTTTCTCTCTCTCACATATACATATATATGCATGCACAGTCAATCAATATATGTATATATATAGATATATGCAAAGCCCAGGCAATACAAATTTCTACCACTTTGTATTAGTGCAAAGGTATCTTTTTCCTCTATTTTTATTTATATTTAACATTCCCCAATATTTTTGCCTAGGAACTCATAAGTAAGCCAGTCTGGAATGTCTGAAAATGGTCCAATATATTTTAATGCTATATTGGGTCTTTTTTTCAGCTACTGGTCTTTAATCCCGTATGTCTCATAAACTGAGATTTCTCACGCTGTCAGATTTAGCACTTCCTGAATCCTTTCTGCTTCCAGGCTTGGAACTGGTCAGAAGCTGTATCAGACATTATGAAGGCTGTAGCTCTGTCAGAGGGTTATTGACCAAGTACAAGACCGGTATTTATGTGGTATAGCTCTGTCTCCTCCAGGAAAACACGTTTTCCAGGAAATCAGTGATTCAGTAAATACTTCCTGTCATGGTTAGGCCCACAGATGCAAGTCAGCAGTGATGTATAAACACCCAGCTCCTTCTGAGTTCAACAGGACTTAGGGCCAAAGTATCTCTGAACTTCTGTATCTCTTGGAGCTATCGGAGGTTCAGCGGAGACATCAGAAAGGCCGCAAAATATTCTGACGGTAATTGAAGGGATAGGAGCAAAATGAACGTTTGTAACTCCTTGAGAACTTCTTCAAGCTTTGAAAAATGGCCCAAGGCTTCTCCCCCAGTCTGCAGTGCGATGCTCCTTATTCATCACTGCAAAGTCTCTGATGGCCCAGTCAGATTGTTGACATTTCCATTGCTGCTTCTATTTTAAATGTTATAATTAGTAATTTTTCATGCTTCCAGATTGTCCCTTCTCTTAGAAATTTAAACTACAGTGACAAATTGAAGCACATCAGATACCAGCATAATGGAGGTACCTGATACAAAGAGATTACTCCCAAGGTAATGTTTTCTCTCTTCCTACCTCCAGTGCTTATATTGTTGTCAAAGATCTCATTGTGGAGAGATTGAAATAAGACCATTACATGTAACAGGTCACCGTTTCACCTTGATGCAGTGCGAACGGATTTAGAACTGAGCAGGCAGACATCTAAAATTTTTATATTTATTATATATATATATTATTACAAGCAAAATTTCTCATTGAAGCCAGGCCATCAAATTCCTCTTCGTCTGATCAAGTTATAAACATTGACCGTAGTGGAAGAGCAAAGAGCAAAATTTATTACCAAACATAATGAAATGAATCTGCATTATGCAAGAAGTCTCGGTGCTTGTATTCAGTGCTTTCTTTTTGTGAGTCCAAACTAGGAAGTTTGATTTTATGAGGAGAGATAAAAATTTATTTAAAACTTCAGTTAACAGGCTGTTTTCCTGGATGAGCGCGTAACATAAAAATGGCATACCACGGTAAAGCTGAGGAAGTAAATTAGGAATTCCTAATTAATCATTAATTTACCATTTTTGGAAGGTAGGGAGAAATGCAGTGACATTGGAAGGCATCACAGATGGTATTATCGGAAGGAAATGACTCTGTGCGTAGCACGTTGTTCTGTAGAACTGGTTGGTGCAAACTTCCACTAAGGTTGAAAGCCTCAAAGGATTTCAGTGAAAGTGTCAGTGGTAACGTGGTAATGAGAGCATCCATAATTACAGGAATCTTTGTTGTGGCCTCCATTTGTAAGGTGCACGCTGCTTTGCAACTGGAAAGAGCAAAGTCCCTTTTGAGCAGGTTTCCTGTTCTGGCTGAAAGCGTTTTTAAAAGCATCTGGAACCAACCAGTGTCAGGACGCTGGGCTACACAGACACGTTTGATCTGTGCTGTGATTTTAGTTTTCTTACCATGAAGCAGTTCTGGACTGTCCTCACTGCATTACGTTTCATGTCTACGAGGTGAGGAATAACTTTGGGTTTGGCAACAGAAGTATAAATCTAGGATTTGCCAGTGAGGTCAACTCCTGTGTATAGTCCTGGCCTAGCAGGTAAAGAGCCAACGCGTTTCTTCTACAGGATCAAAACTCTCCTGCAAACAGCTTGAATCACAGAGGACTGTTCTGGAAGTGTACAATACAATAAGCACGCTCTGATGCACGCAGGATAGGTACATCTTTTCTCCCTCTGCTGTATTGCAAAGGTCAGAACTGTTAAAGAAGCTGTCGTGATCTTTGAAATGACTTGGAGAAATCCCAGAATAGATCTCTACCTTGTCACTTCTTGGATTTTCTTTTGTTGCCTGTCTTGCCTCCTGTGGAGTGCCGGTTAAATTTAACCACCAGCCGTGTCTCTGGACAATACCTCCCAGTCGTGAAGTAGAGGCTTGCTCTCGTCAGTGGACTTCTGTGTGCTATACATATCCCTCCCGTGTTTTGTTTCTTCTCCAGCTCCGCCTCTCTTTTAAAATGGAAATACAGGAGCTTTCAGAGCCTGAGAAGGCTGTGCTCAGCACTGGGCAGACCGAGGCTAACAGTTTTTCTCCTTCTCTTTCAGTAGGAGACTGGCAGCAGCTGCCCCCCACTGACGTTGCCTGGAAGCCCAGCTGGGAGGTGTTGTGGCCCGGCTCTTCTGCAGGACCACAGGAAAAGGGAGTTTGGTCAACTCCACCTCTCCGTTTCTTTATCTTGCTTCTACCCACCCATCTATTTGGAAATGAGGGTTTAACGTTTTGTCTTAATTAACAGAGGAGGAGCTTGTTGTATCTCTGGCACAGTCTCTAGAGGAAGGAGCTGTGCACTGCTGGGTTCAGTGGTTGTTCTGATGGCACCAGCTTGAGAGGAGCCCGGAGTTAGGGTACCGAGAATGCTCAAACCACTTTAATTCTCCTCTGCTTCTGGAGAGCAGCTGTGTGTTTGTATTCTGGTGTTCCTTGCATCATTTCTTTTGACGACTGAACTAGCTGTACCTGCTATTTGCTTCTACCCACAGCAACCCATGCCACCCTCCCAGCACATTTTTTCTTATGCTTCGGGGGCAGTCTGCAAACAGAAACTCTGTGTTTTCTGCTTCCTGTGCATCCGTCTCTGTCCTCCCTTCCCATGCCAAGCAATCTGTATGCCTTCCCTTAGCACTTGACTAATTATCGGTTAACTCTTCTGTTCCTGAGTTTTCCCCAAGCTTTTTGCTTCAGCTCTGCTTTTCAATTGCAATTGGTCAGTAACAGTTTGCCAAACGTAACGCTGTCAGCTGTCCGTGTCTCCAGCTCTTTTGGTCTTTCCTCCTAAGGTATTAGTGCTTCTAGTCCTGAAGGGTGGAACTGAAAGCTGACAGTGGTAACGTTTGTCAACATTTTTTTCCCCCTCTATTAAAATTTATGCACGTTTGGCCAAGTTACACACACTGGCACAGTGCAGACAGTGAGTTGTTCTAAAAAATTATCGTTAGCCTGTGAGGATCAATAGGCTGGTGTCCTACAACTTATGGCAAACGGCCTCCTTCCGAGGGCAGCTGCAGGGGGAAGCCTGGTTTAGTTGCTCTGAATTGACCGTAGAGGAACCAGCTCTCTCTGTGGGCAGCAACGGGAAGGTCAGGAAACTCAGTTTTCTAGAGCAACGTAGAAGCCTTGTGGACAGCCTGCCCTTGTGGACAGCTTTCATCTGCACTGCTTATTCTCTTCATAACCACGTCGCTGAGTCTCACTGTTAACACAGTTAAATGCAGTCGTGGAAAACTTGATTTAATTTCCGCCTTTACTACTGAGATTCTAATGCCAAGTTGCTGAAAATGAGATCTTTGTGAAGTGTTCATTAGCTGCATGTTCCCCATTTTCCGGATACTCAATTTAAGGTGATATCTGATTTGCAGATCTGCATACTTAGGTCTTCAGCTGGAACTGAGGTTTCTGCATTTAAAGCACCGTATAATGTTAAGCGTGCTACAAAAAGAATGCTCTCATTTTCCAAATTGGATATCCACATTAATGAATGCTTTTACAACACAGAAACTTTCTAATCGCTTTTTCAACAGTGTATCCAGATAAAATGGAAGCGTTGGGACAATAAATTAATCAAAAATGTATTACTAATGCGTACCTTTAGAAAAGCCATGAATACATTTATCATGTGCTCTCAGAGTAGAGTTGGAGTTTGGTGAAACAAAGTGGGTTAAACTAAGCAGAGATGAAATGATCTTGTTCTATAATAAAGCACTCAATCAGGGAGCTGTTCAACTGTTTCTGAGTAACCCCCTGTGGAGGCAAGCCATCAGAAATAGGCTACGCGCTAAACAACAAGAAGAAAACAAATTCTGAAAAGCTGCTCATTAACGGAGAATCATCCACCCTTCACACTGAACGAGGCAAGGGTCCCCTGGAAAAAATAATGTGGTCATGTAAGTGAAGGCAGCAGCGCCCTGCATAACGCAAGAGATTCAAAGGAAGGTTGCGTTGGCAATTTTAATTCTGCAATTTCTTAACTTTCGTCTATTTGACTTAGCATTCTCTATAATGTTCTTTTAACTTGGAATATTGTGTGTAATATATATAAATGTTGTTTTTAAATAAAACTGGTTTGTCTCCAAGTCATGTCATTTTCACACTGCCTGCTGTCACCATTTCTAAAGGAGAAGCAGCTGGTGTGCTAAAAGAAGTTATGGACTTTGAAATCCTGCAAGGTTAGGAACTGAGTGGTTGGAGGGAGATATTTACAGAAGATGTCATCTTTTTTGGTCTGCTCGATTACTCCCACTGTTTTCTCCATTGTGTTTAATGGAGCAAAGCGTAAACATTTGCTGTGGGGTGTTTTGTGTCCATAGTCTGTGATTAACCCTAATAGGAGCTTGGTGGGGTTCCATGGTTGTGGTTTCCCTGTCCAGTGTTCTCGGTTCATAAACAGAAATTTGGGGTTCTTCTTAACTGTCAGCTGCAAGCTCAGTGTGGCATCTGAGAGCCAAACTGAGCTCTGCTGGCTCAAATGTTAGCAGCAGGAAAGATTCTGTAACCTGAATGTGGTTAACTGCTCTGTTTGTTGTGTTTGGACCAGAACAGAATCCAGTTCCCACTCGGATCGCTGCGCCGGCTCCATCATGAGAAACACAAAATACCCAAAGTGGATGGTGAGCATTACAGTGAGCAGGTGCCTGTTTGACTACAGAGCCCAGGGCTAGTAAGAAGAAAAAGCACAGGTTTCTCATTTACTTATTTGTTTATTTTAATTGTTTACAAAAGACATTTTAAGGCATCTCCTTAGTTACTTAAGGAAATTGTAATTTAGCAGTAGTTTTGTGTGTTTGTAGTTACATGAAATATAAATGTTCAGTTTCTCTTGCTGTTTCTCATCATATTGCCACAAAAGAAAAGCAAATATATTTCTAACTCCTTGAGGAAGACCAGTAGATCCATTACCATAGGAAGGCATAAATAACGTTGGTTCTTTTAATGGATCTGCCATTTAATGGTCGTTGGGTATTCATTGTGTGCAGTGCTCAAAGAGCTCATTTAGGATTGCTTCTAGGAGTGGAATACAAGTTGACGAGGAGCAGGAAGAACCAGGAGGGAGCGTTTTGCCAAGCGCACTGCACTACCTAAAAGGTTTGCCTTTCTCTGCTATGGGTTTCATCATCTGCAATAACATATCCTAGAAACATAACTGGCTTTTAGACCAGCTGTGACGATGGGGGTATCATCGAGACAGTCTTCATTAGAATAGAATGAAAACTGGGTGATCAGTACAAAACTCAGCCTGTTAGGTGTAACAAATGCTACATAAATGCTTTTTAAGGTGTTCTTTGACCAATGTCACATATTTCCTGTGCTTTTGCTGGAGTGAATGTCTTGCATTTCTAGAAGTTAACACTCGATTGCTGCAGAAGACTTAGTTCTGAGCTCATAAGCTGGGGCACAGATTGTAGCTGGAAGGATGAGAAAATATGGCCCTAGAGATAACTTTTGAAAAGTCACAAATTGCATGTGCTATCTCGTTATGATATATGTGCATATTTATCAGGAGGAAGGTGACTCTTTGTAGGAAGAGATGTCATTCAGTGCTCGGTATCATTTCACTGGGTATTTAAAAGAAACTATCATGCATATTTATAAGTTACCAAAAAGGTTTTTCAATGGCTTCTGCCAGTGGCATTCAATCACAGTAGTGCTTAACAATCTTTTCCCAATTTTGGCTTTATTCTAGGCACACGTGGCATTAATGTTGAATTTGTCCGCCATGGAAGAGGAATTGGGTGAGGGCTCCAGACAGGACTTTAGAAACTGATTTAAAGTACCTGGTGAGATCATACTGCACTTCTATTGGGTTCTGTTAGCAATGCCATATTTGTATTAAAGGTCATTTAAGCCACAATACAATCTTACACCACATTTCTGTTGATATTTTTTTAGACAAGGGGTGCATTTTCATCACTGTCTTCCATCAGACCTTAGGTGTAGAGCAAATGAGTTAACACTGAGTTTGCTTTCCTGGTCCAGAAGCTCCTTGCTGTAGGAGATTGCTGTAAGGTGAGTTGCTGCCTCTTTGCCCTATCTAGCCTCTTGTTCTCGTGAAATGTGATTTTTCTCTGAATCCTTCTGAAACTGGATTTAAATTGGCCAGTGACTTCAGAAGTTCTTATCAGTGGGACAGTTCTAGGTGGGCATGTCATCGCCGAATGAAACAGGACTACAAATACAAAATGTTTGGACTAAGCCTTGCTGTTTGTAGGAATGAGAGGGGAGGAAGTCTGAATCCTGGGCTCTAGTTTATCTCAGCTCTGAACCTCCACGCTCCTTCTGCTACGTGATAAGTGAGCACAGTTAAAGTCGAATTTGTGGCCAGTTGTGTTGAGCTCTGTTACATGGTGTGTGGTGTGCTGCAGCAGGAAATTCCCGGTTTTAATTGACAGTAGTATCTATCTACCTGTGAACACGGCAAGTGTGATGAATTTTTGATCCGTTTCTGTTTTCTTTGTATTTATTTATTTATTTTTCTCTCCAGCAGTTGATCTGAAGCTGTTTAGGTATGGAGCTTTGATGGATTTTTATAGCCAAGTGCTAGATGTACCTTATATCTGCATAAGCCTTTGAATTTATGTTTGCATGTGTCTGTCTGTGTATTCACAATCTCCTCTTCACATGGAGGAAAAAAAAAAAAACAACTTCAAACCTATGCTGGTGGTGGTAACTTGTGAAAAGTGTTGCTGGCTCATTTGCGTATCTATCACTTGTTACATTTCACAGACCCTAGCGTTTCTCCCCCTTTCTGATTTATTCTGAAAAGCTTTGTTCCTACTGATCCACACACCAGATGCTACTGTATTTTCTGGATGTCTGAACTCTCCACTCAAAACCTGTCAAAGTCTTTTGTATAGCTATTACGTGCAGCTAACTGAAAAGTGGTATTTGTGTGCCATTTCACTCCATGGTATGATTTTTTTCTTTTTATTTTGCTAATAGAAGCTCTTACTGCAGTTGAATTTGTGCTGGAACAACAGGGTTTACACAGGAATAGCTACGTCAGGACTACACAGGAGATTTCTGGTAACTGTGTCATCCAAGAACATGAGAAGATGTGTGATGCAGAAGCCCATGTGTCAGCAAACCTAGACTTTTTGTGGTGTGTGTCTTCCTCCAGCAGATAGTTTTATTTTATTTGTACAAAGTACAGCTTTACTGGGGCAGTTTCATTCGCTTTGGAGCTCTTCGCCAGCAAGGAAGACAGCAGTCCTACTGCGGTGAGGTAGTGCTAATGTGGGCCTGACCTTATGAGGGCTCCCTAGTGGATGCGTATTTAAACCTGAGAAATGAATCCGTACTTGAATCTGAACCTGAAGAATGGATCTGTTTGCTTTCTTTAATATTGCCAAGCTGCCAAGTTCTGCCAGAGGTGGAATTAGCACCAGCAAAAGGAGCCCTGGGCAGCTGGGGATTGCCCTGCGAGCCCCACCAAAGGATGCAATTGGCTGCTGTCAGCATCGCCTCCCTGGAAGGGTGTGAGGTTTAATGAATAGTTCTGGCTGTCGGTATGTAAGGTATTGCATTGTTCTGAGGAAAGATTTCTGGTAAGAGTCGACACAAAAATGAATGTAAATAATAAAGTATAGCACTGGAGTAAAGCCTTGCCAAGGAAAACTCCAGCAAACAACAGTCAGTGGTTTAAAAAGATCCTGTCGGAATGCCTCTTCTCCAAAGGCTGTTGTTCCAGCCTTCTGTTGTAGTGGCTTAAAGCTGTGTTAGAGCTAAGGCAGGCTTCGGCGTGGCAGAGCTGCTTGGGCTGGTATTTCACACGCACAGTTTGTGCCTCAGCATCTGCTGAGCACCCAAACTGGACGCCCCAGAAGCACACCTCTCTGAACCCAAAGCAGCAGGCTCCCTGAGCAGCTAGGGCTCTCGCCGTGCTGCTCAGTGGCAAGAGGTATGAGCCTTAAGCAGTTTCAACTGCTGCTTCCTACTGGCCCCTCCGAATTAAATCGCTTGGCACAGTAATTGGCATGTCCTCACTGCCTGAAGCCTTAACGCTTTTAATGATGTCCAAACAAATTAGCTATTAAGCAAGTTATGAAGCAGCTCAGTGGGAACTGACTTGGGAAAGCTGGGGATCAAAGCATGAAGCTGTAAAATGAGTCCTGAAGTGCTAATAACTCCTAATAACTTTAAAAGAGAGAGAATTAAATTGTGGGAAGGTTGACTCTGACGTATTCTGATGATCTAAAGAGGAGCATGGTTGGGACGCATTGCTGGTTGTATTTTGACTGGAGGAAACTAGTGAGAGAGCATCAAACTAGCATGTGTGCTTTACAGGTGTTCAGAGATGAAAGAGAAGAACCAGTTAGGATGGATCTATTTTCTCTGTACAGCTCCCTGAGAGACAATGAAATGTGTTGTGCTTTTCTAAATGCCTGCTTGCCCTCAAGGTGCAGCACCGGGGGAATGAGATTGGAGCTGACCTTTCCCGAAGAGCAGCTGAACTTGGGCAGCAGCGGGTTTGCCTGGCTGTGTATGAGGACTCGGCTTGACCTGAACAACTCGAATCCTTAACAGTATGTGCAAAATGAGAATCCAGCTGGTTCCTTTGTCCTACCCGTTTAGAAAGGAGCATCCTCTTCTTATTTTCTCAGTAGATTTGATACAGTGCTCAAGGCACAAGACACACAAAACCTTTCTGTCCATCCCTCTCCTCTTCACGGCTGCCTCACAAACTGGTGTGGGTTTTCCCTTCCTACCTTTATTCTTCTTCATCTGCTTTCTTGTCCTTGCTCCCTCTAGTGTTCTCATGTTGGTGCTGTTTTGTTCTGCTCTAGGCCAGGAGATTTAGTATTAAACTGGTTTATTTTCCCTGCACTTTGCATAACGTGGGAATGACATCACCCCACCTGTCATGCCCTTCAAAAAGAAAAATAGCACTTAGGCCCCGCAACCTTACTTCACCTCCTTGTATCACCATAGCAGCCTGCCACTGCCAGCCTTTCACAAACCTGAAGGCCCACTTAAAATTCATTAGATTTTCAAAAATAAGCCTGTGTCTTTTCGATGATTTCTAAGCCTTTGATATATTCTCAGTTCACGGTTTTGGTATTTCTTCTAAAATTTTCTTTCAGATTCAAGGAGCTGGGATATTAGGAATACCATAGGGTGTGACATCTGGGATTTAGAGCCATTAGATCTGGTAACTTTACAGCAACAATCATTGCACCCAGATGTTGTACTAGTTCACTCCAGACTTTGATTTACTCTAGCTGCAAGAGCTTTCTTAGTGATGAGATGTACCATCCTGCTTATTAGCCAAAAATTGGGAAATATGAAAGGGACCTGGAGCTCTCTGTGTCAGTAGATCACTGCTGTAGAGAGAATGTGTAATTAAGAACGGGGCCTCCTCTTTACACCACGTTGAAAGATTCTGTACAGACTTTTAACTGAAACGTAACTGTTTTATAGGCTGTACAAATGTGTGTTACTTTCGTATATATCTCATTACATGAGAGTGTCTGCATACTTCTTTGTGCACATACATATTTCAAAGATGAGAAAATATATCGAGGTCTCCTTTTTAACAAGGAGTCCAGATCTAGACTACAGAGACTCAAGTCTTTCGAATTCAGGGCTTTTTAGTCGGTGTTAAAGAAATAAAGCTGGAACATTTCAAGCAGCCCTCTTAAAAAGTCTTCGTTCATTACTGAAAATGAACTGACATTTCAGATGTTAAGAAAGAAGACTACGTAAGAGCAAAAGTAAGAGCAAAAACTGAGCTTTTGTCTTTTAGTTTAGGAATGATCCGTTGCTTATCTGTACTATATAAGATAAGCAAGGCGAAGAGAAGAGCTTGAATTACTGTAGCATAAGTGTAGTCTGTGTATCCCTGGTACTACGGTGATAAATGTTTTGAATTAGACCAGCATGCAGTTCTCTTGATAGAACTAAATTTAGTAATAAATGAATAAATAAATATAGGTTATAGTCAAATGTTTTAAAAAAGTCCAGCAAAAATCATCAGATGTCACGGTCCTCTTCACGGACCCCTGAACACCCGTGTGTTGAATTCTGATGTGATCTTTGGTGGGGATTCAGGTTTGTAACCATGAGGAGAAATCCCTCCTGACGCTGGGTAGATTTGGAGGCATTTGGCTAGGGATGAGGAGCCCTCTGCTTTTGCAGGACCACCGAAGCAGAAGAGTTTCCTTCCCGGATGCCTGCTTGCACGTTATGTGGAGGGATGCGATCTCCAAGAGACGGGAACGTCTCCCTCAAGTTCCCAGGAGTGCATGAGTGGGTGAGTGACAGCTGAGCACCGAGTCCATGGTGAGCTGCACGTCTGCTGATCACCACCTTCCTCCGCTCCCCCTTCCAACGAGCGATTTCCTGAAATCTATTTCAGGGAGTTTGCGTTTTTGTCTCACTCTGCATTAGGCTGCAGTGCAGCTGAATTGGTCCTGCTGTCCGTGGGACGCTGCACCTTGGGACGTGCCATGGGTATGGGGGAATTTAAGTCATCAGGCTTCCTCCAGCCCATCTTCCATGTTGTACCACCAGCTGGTTGCGGAGCTGGCTGCTGGGTGCCCCCTGCATCACGAGGGAGTAGAATAAGCGATACAATACCCCAATTTTGACCAAAACAATCATTCTCCAGGGATACTTGGGCCTGTTCCTTCTAGCTCAATGGAGTAATCTTGCCGGGTGGTAGACACTTCCTCGCATGCACAAAAAAAGGAGAAAACCAACACTTATGCTAAAAGCCCAAAATATTACCGTATGGCATATGGCGCCCTAAGATAGGAGTAAACTTGCAGCATCCGCTTCTGTCTGGCTTCCTGTGTTACGTTAAAGGTGTTGCTCTGGGATCTGTAGTGTAGAAATGGAGTTGTTACGGGGCATGGAAAGTGTTTCATCTGTGCTTAAGAGAAAAGCAGACATTACACAACTCTTTAGAGGCTGTGTATTGGATGAGTACCCTGAGAGTAAGAGCCCAGCTGTGATGATCCGTGTGGGAATGTTATTCCTAATTAGCTGTGTTGGGTAACAGCCCATTCCTGGTGACCCCATTTTTTGTGGGTGTCTCCAGGATGACCTGAAGACACGTTGCAGCAGCCCACAAGGTGAGAGGGACTCTCTCCTGTCAGAGTGCAGAAATACCAACAGTGACCCAGAGCTGTTCCCATGGCCTGGCCTGGGAAGAAGAGCTGCTGGGAGCAAGCTGCTCTGGATTCCTGATGTCAGCAGGTGGGTAAAGAAAAATGCCAGTCCTTTGTTCTCCTTTCACAAGGTTTTTACAGCAGTGCCTGTTCTACAGAGTCCCTCCTAATTTACACAGCTGAGGTGTGAGGAAAGCCAAACTACTCATGCCTATTTGGTGAAATTATCCAACTGGTTACGTAGGCGCAGACTGGATTATTTTAACTGCTGCAGTGTGCACGTGGTCGTACACTGCAGAGAGGCTCCGTGGCACGTGTAAACTGCATGGTGGTGCTGAGTACACCATTTGCTTTTTCAGTGGAAATTCTCTTTCCTCTAGGGTGGCTCTGTGATATTTGGGGCACCGGGGAGCAGGTTGTGGAAGAGCAGGCGGTCCCGATTGCAGCGAGGACAGTGTCTGCTACCGGCCTGATTGTGCAGCACGTGTGGGTTTGTGCTCGAGCCGAAATAATGTGCGTTTTGCCAATAATGGTCCGTGCCCTCTGCTTCCCAACAGCTGGCTTACAGAAAGAAGCACGTGGTGGAGTGGCACCTGCTGAAGCCTGCAGTGACAGTCATAATCCGGGAGCGTCTCATTATCTGATCAGCAGTAATGCATATTTTCCTCTCATTGCTGTACCCTTGAAGAACATGGCTAAATACGAGGTGCTTTACGAGGTCAGGGGGGCATTTTCAGCAGTGCTGATGGCGCCAGCAAAATGACATTATTGAGATATGATTGCAGAACCCTGGCAACAGGAATGAAAGGCAGCAGAAGTGCTGCTCCTTTTGTTCTACCCAAATGATACCAATCATTGGCCATGCTAATGGTACCTTCCGTGAGACGTGCCAGTAGAAAATCAGTGCCTTTTTTTTTTTGGCATATGCATTCCTAGAACACTTTTTGCAATGTGACCATAGGGGGTTGACACAAATTACTATACTGCTAGCACAGCTGTCCTACATAATTTGTTGTTGCATAAAGTTATAATTAACGATTTTAACAAGTACCGAGGCAGGCACGTTAGGAATCTGCACTGCAGAGCTTCGGGTTCTTTAATAAGGCACATCTGTTATAAATTATATACAGTTTGTTGGTTTTTTTTTGCATGTGTGCTAAACAATGCTGGGTTTGACCACTTGCAGAAAGATCTTAATGGGACCAAACCTCCTTCAACAACTGGCTGAGGGTCTTGTGCATCACGCTAGCTCTGGCAGGATAAGCGTAACCACCGTGGCTCGGGATGGTGGTGGGTAAGGAGCTGAAGTCAGCATTGTGATGCAGCAGTGGTCGGTCAGAATGGCTGTTGCTGGCTTTGTGGTGGTACTTGTGAGGAAAGGTGCACCCTAGCTCCCCTACTGCACCCAAAGGATGCTAGGAGCATGTGGAAAGAATAAACCTGAACTGGTATAACTGGAACTCTGACTGGAAGCTCTGAGTGAACCAGTATGATGGCAGCCGGGGGAGCCATAGATCAAGCAGGCCCATCTAGAAAAGAGGACCCTTGCTGTTTCCCTTTATTCACTCATTCCTCGAAAAATATTGTCATTGCTCACTGAGTATTTTGAGCTCAGAGAAAGTTTAGGATCGCACCCAGGATAAGCACGTCATACCTATGGATACACAGCTTGGGCTCTAGAAAACCTATAGGAGGTTGCAGGAAAGTGCAGAAGCAGTGGGTAAACCAATATTTACATTTTTCCTTTCTCATTTGCTTCTTGAAAATAGTACAGAAGAAAGGAGCTGCATGGAGGGAAGCTGTATGAAGTTATTTTTTTTTTATTAACTTAGTGTTTCCTCTTACAGGAAATCTGCCAAATACCAGCTCTTCACAGAGAAAGGGAAATCAGACTTGTTTAAAATAGGTTTCTTCTTCTTTAACCAGAAGAAAATTACAATACTGTGAATTTGGCATTATTTTCTGACATCTGAACTTGACAACAGGGAAATAGTAGAAGAAATTGTATTGATCTGGAGTGAAGCTCAAGTTCAGTGAATCAGGACTCAGAAGAGAAATGGAGAGGAACAGGTTCCTTACGGTCACAGTCCAGCCATGGAATTTGCAGAACTTGGGTCTTCCATTCCCAAGACAACTGAGCACAATATTCTCAGTTTGGTAAGTCTTGTTGCTGCTGTTGCTGATTAATTGTGGAGTATGGTCTCCAGAGCTGCTGAGCGCTGCTCACTGGAGTTATTCTGAATGCTGATAGTTCACAAGATCAATATTTTTGCTCCCCTGAGCCTTGAAGTTTGATCCCATATGAGAAGCATTTTTCTTTCGTCAATAGGAACGTGGCCTTTGGCACCTCTAGCTGCAGCTTTGCTGCGATCCCTGGAATGGGGTGGGATGAGGACAGTAAGTGGTTCTGGGCAGAGCGCTGCAGAGCCCATGTTACAGGACTGATGTTCCGTAAGTGGTGCCACTGCAGCCCTTAATACAATCCATTGCCCCTTGGAGAGCGAGGGAATGAGGCAGAAATGTCAAGCAGTGGCAGGTGGTTGCTCAGAGGGAGGAGATGGTAAAAGTTTGATCTTGTGAAACCTGTTCCAAAGTTCCTAAGAAAAGTATTCCGCTGAGCCTCGTTGCAAACTGGCCATTAGCAGGATTACGTCTTTATATCCACAGAGCAAATAAGTGGAACCGAAAGGAACGCTTCCAGAGGAAGGAGAATCGCTCCCTGAACTGTTTTAGATGTTAGCAGCAGCAAGACACAAACAATGCAGACACGTTGAGAGGTAAGTTAAAAGCCTTTTGGTTCACCTTCAAGCACTTTGTTGTAGGGGAAACCAGCATGGGATCAAAATGTGACTTTTATACAGAGCTTGTTTACTCAAGCAGTGCAAAGCAGGAACTCCAGCTTGGTAGTGTCAGATCCACAGAACATTTTCATTTTTTGATCTGTTCACTTTTATCTGAGACAGTAACATACTCGTCTCTCATTCTTCCAGTCTCTCTGCAAAGCAATTTTGCTGTCAGTGCATCAAAGGGGGCTTTCCGCTGGTGCAGGGAAGCCTCTGGCTTAGCCCCACTGCTGCGCTGGTTGGTGCAGATCTCTGCTTGTCCTGTAGCACCTGGTCTCTTCTCCATACAGGCAACAAAGAAGGGCAGAAAGAACACCCAAGGTAGGAAAATATAAACAGCAATGTGAAAAGCTCTCCTACCTGTCCCCTCTGTTACACAGCCTGAAGCGCCTTTATTCTGTGTAACGTAGGTGCCACCGAAGCCTGCAGGTAGGTGGTTTGCATTCAGCTTCATGTCAGCAACAGCAGCAGAGGCTGGGCTGTTTCCAAGAGCAGATAGAAAAGGGTGCTCTGGTGTGTTTGGGCAGAAGCAGGGTGAAATAAAGGAATAGTCAGGGAAGCAGGTGGCTTTCTATGCATCAGCCCTTGGACAGATGAGAAGTCCTAGTGGAAATTATGCAAGACAATGGTACACCCCAACCTCCCAGTCGGCAGGTCTGCTGATTACATTTCTTTGGTGGCATGAGAACCATTCCCTGCATCCCCGCAGCAACTGTCTGCCATCTACAGAAAGAATGGCAGCAGATGCTGAAAGGTCAGGTTTGATTGTTGGTTACTCTTGCTGATACCTTTCCTACTTGGAGACGTGCTATGGGGTCACACGAGTAACTGATGCTCCTTCAAATTCTCTGCTTCCCTTATCCTCCTAACTTTGCTATTTCCTGCTTCATGGGGAAAAGCTTCTAATACCAAGACCAGTATCCTGCTTTTTCACAGATGGTTGCTGAGAGGAGACACCTGGCACTCTCTGGATCTCTCTGCATTGCTCAGATAATATTAATTACAGCTCCGAGGGAAGCAGCCACCTGCTAACCTTTGACTCGATACTGTTTGTATCATGAATGGCACCGAACACAATTCTTTCTCTGCAGACACGCAGTTTACCCTGCTGAGAGTAATTCATTGCCACTTTCCTGATTTCTGGATACTCCATTAGTGTTCGTGGGGCCGGGCACGGGGCGCTCTCCCTGATTACAGCACAGGGAGAGTGTCAGGGCTGGTGTCTGCTGTTTGCTGCTTTGCTCCTGGCTTGCCTTGCCTGCCTTTACAAAGGTGTCACGAGGCTGAGTGTGTTGATGTGCAGAAAGCACATTGAGATCACTGCATGAAACATGTATTTTATTCAGTTTTTTCTTTTTTCTGGGCTTTAGGAGGTCGTTGTTACCTTTATGCAGAGCCAGAGAGCTAAATATTTTCCCAGCTTCTTCTCCAGTCCTCTTGTTAACAGCCCCTTCCTCTGCAGCCACTACTTCCACGGTGACAACCGCAGGGCAGGGGGGAAGCAGGGAAAATGGGGAGGTTTACGAGAGTTAGCACACTGAGCAGAGAGAATGAGCGCGGCTCTATAAAAAGATCGGGCTCATTACGATTGCCCAAAACACTTCCTCCCTTTCTCCACACCCTTGCTTCAGCTTTCTCCACATATTTTCTCAAATAATTTCTTGCATTTACTGTACAACTATAATTCTCTCCCATTAGTACCTCACAGCTATTATGTATTTATTCTCCAAGGGGAAGTTATTGTCATCTCATTTAGGAAGGGTTTGATTTATCTGTAGCAGAGTGTGTTTTACTGATCTACTGGAGGTATTTGTGTGACTGCAGTTGTCTTTGCTGCCTGGAGCCAGGCACTTTCCCCCTCCCCAGCAGTGACATTGGACCACCTGAGGGGTTATCCTAGTGAGTGCAAATCGAGTAAATGCTTAACCTAGGTTATATTCGACTGAGAATCTAGATGCAAGATCAAAAATTGTTTTCCCTTTCTCATTCCTGCAGTGTCAGATTGTTTCTTAGGCAGAAGGGAAATACAGAGTGACTCACTGATGTGCAAGACACAGACAGAGGCTTCCAAGTCCCAGTTACGGGTCTGAGGGAAAGCTGCGTGCTTCAGAGCTGTATTAAGAGAATTGAAAAGGTCTGGAACGTGTGGCCTGCTCTGTTTTCCTGCATGTGGCTGGGAACCAGAAGCTGGCAATACCTCCGGGCTGGTGGTATCCTCTGGGAAGTCAGTAGCTGAGCTGTTTGGCTCCCAGAGGACCTGTGGGGTCATCGCTGTTACTCTCTTTTGTAACCAGAGTAGAGCCAGAATCTGAAAGAAAGGTGGCTCCCTCTCTTTTTTTTTATTTTTATTTTTTATTTATTTCCTTCCAGGACTGACTAGATAGGGTTTCAGATGTCACTCCGTATGACCAGTTTAGAGGAGATGACACATGCTCGTCCCTCTGGACTGGGAAGGACAGGCCAGCTCATTTGAGAAGTGGGAACGTACTGTACGTGTAGGCAGAGGAAGGCAGCAGCATTCAATGTACTCCCCTAGCTAGTTCTAAAAATCAGGAAGGGCGTTTAATGAAAGACTGGATCCAAGTATCCTGCGTGTCGCTCTTGGATTCAGGCATTCTGGGACTCTCTGAATTTTGGCTCAGATTCTTGGTAGCAGAGGATGAGCTGACCATCCCCATGTGCAGCACAGAACTGCAGTCTGCTGGACATTTCGGCTTTGGGACGTCCTCTGAAGGCAAAACCAAGCAATTTCTGCTCCTCTGATGTTTTAAAGGGGGGCGATGAAATGCCAGCTCCCCTGCTTAGCATCCGGCTTCCCTCAGTACCACAGCAGTAACAGTGCCACAGACAAACAAACAAACAAATAAACGTTCGGACATTGAATTCCTTGTGCTGTGGGTACAGCTGTTTCACCCTGGCACAGTTAGAGACTGGTTTTTCCTTCCTGGTGTCATTTCTGAAAATGATAAAGCCAGAATGAAATGCCTGCACTTAGCAAAGTAAGGCAGTTCAGTGAGTCCATTTCCAGATCACCTGTTTTGAATGTATTTGTTGCATGAGACACTTCAAAACTTCAGTTTTCTCTTCCAGTCTGGGACAGAAGCAAGTTTGCGGAACAGAAATTCTGAAGTTCAGTCATTTCTCAGTCCTCAACTTCTATTTTTCAGTCCTAGATTTTTAATATATCACATTTAAATGAAAAGAACAGCAACAATAACAACAACAACAAAGAAAAAAACAACTTGGAGAAGTATTTCTAAAGCTCTTCATGATCTTTCACTGTTGTATCCCTGTCCTCCCCTATACTCTCATCCATCATCTTCCCTTGCTATGCTCTAATTATAGATGCCTTGAGGCAGAGACCTGCCAATGTTTCTGTCAGTGAAGTGCCAAGCACCTCTATGATGCTTTACAGATAATCATAGAGAATGCATATGTTGTGAAATGTTGATTTTCCCCCCCCTCCTTTTTTAAAAATATGTATGCCATGTCAGGCAGAATTAAATTTCAGTGTGCCATCCTTCTTTCAGTCAGACGTTAAATTAACTTCCATTTCCTCTGTCATTCTTGCTTCTGGCAAATGAGAGACAAGGGCCCCTCTCTCCTCTTCTTCCCACCTCTAATAATTCTGTTTGGAACCCAAGCAGCTTAGGTACCAGTCGTAGTCCCAACAAAATAATCTGAATGCCTAAGGTATGTAATAAGGGACAGTCGCCTCAAATATCCCTTAGCCACCCATGTAGTCTTTGTGTGTAATGAATTTCAAGTTGCTACTACCTACAGTGATGCAAAGTAAGAGGCACCGTGTTTAGTAAGAGGCCTTATAACTCTTCCTGTCTTCATGTAAAACTCCTCAGGAAGCGAGCACATCCAGCACCAGCACCTTGCAGAGGGAAAGCCATCTGACAGATCACCTTCTGTGCCTGCACAAGCCTGGTTCCCAACCCCAAAGCATCTCACGGGTTGCCAAGTGCTCCAGAGAGTGCTGCTCCTACCAAATCTATCTTCTCAACTTCCCTGTTTTTCCCTGAACAAGTTATTCATCGTTAACAGCAAACAGGCACGCAGCCCTCAGGAGACTCAGGACTTCTCCTCACCAGACGTGTCGGTATAAATCTGCCCCCAGGGCTCTCGGTGCAGGGTGGCTGCACAGGCACCCCGCTCAGCGCTCAGCTGGAACACAACGCCAGATAAGTCACTTACTGATTCATTGCATGGAGCAGTGGGGGATGGAAAAGCATTTCTTTGTGCCTTAATACAGAGGCAAGGCAGACAAGCACCAAAATTCAGTGTCTGGAGGAGCTGGCAAAGCCTTTCTTAAGTGTTTGTGTGACATCAGCGCTGGGAAGCGTTTGCAGAGGTCCCTGGTGCTTTTGCCTGCTTCTGCTTTGCAGATTGCCGGGCCTGCCGTGATGCTGCCTGCCAGAGCGCCTGCAGAAATGTGCACTCCCACTTGTGCAATCCCACCTGTAGTGATGTTGGCTCTGCTTGCAGCAGCATCGGTGGTGGTCTGTGCCTGTTGTGTTGCTAAATATGTAACATGCAGGCTCCACAGCTGAGATTGGAATTGCTGCATGTCGCTGTGCACTGAAGGCTGAATGCAGATGTTGCTGGTTGCCATAATGAGGTTTACCCTTTTCCCTGCTTGCTCCCTTCCATCTTGTGCCTTGGATGGCTTTTCCTTTGCAATGAGGACGCATTTCCATGGTGAAATGACAATTCATAGGGAAACAAAGGGAAGGAAAGACTGAATGATCTCAAATCAAGTGAGAAGCCCAGCACTGATAAAAGCTGCCTACGATACCAGCAGTAGCTTGTGCATTTGTGTGCATTTGTGCGTGTGTGGGTGGGTGTATAAGAAAGGAAGAAAATCTTTGGTTTTGAAGTCTCAGGTCCTTTGCAACAAGATAATGATTTCAGGCTGAAAGCAGCGTTTGACTGATCTTCTAATGGACTTCTTGGGCAGAAAAAAAGATCTATTCAGAAAGGTGGAAATTAGAGATAACTGGTAACAGCACTGACCCTGTATTACATTAGACCAAAGCGAAGTCTTCATGGACACGGTTCTTTTTCAGAAAACTGAGTGTTGTTTTCTGGTTACAAATCTAAATATAGTTGTTCTGAATTCTCTTCATAGAAAGAGAAGAAACATTTATTGGCTTTCTCATTTTTTTTTCTGAAGTCTGCTCTGCGTAGATTTGCCTTTTGTCAACTGTCAGGAGTCTTTCTTGAAATCAGACGATTTATTCCTCTTTCCCCAGTAAGAACTTGGGAACAAGGAGTTTTTCCTTAAGATCTTTATAGATTCAATAGTTTTGTATTAATATTACTGTGTTATGAATTAGGTTGTACCCAAATATACTGGAGGAACTTTAAACAGGTAGTGATTTGTACAGTTGTTATCACAAGTGTTTCTGTGGATATTTCCAGCTCTGCAAGATTTGACTTTCCAGCTCGAGGTGATCCAGGATAGTGACATTAGGAAGAGCAAAGTAAGATAAAAATCCATATAGACATCGATTTTATTGCTTGCCCTTTTAAAAATAATTGATTAATCCCCTGATGTATCACCAACATATCTTTGCCTCACTGTTGGGCTGCACAGCTCCTATCTGCCCAGAAATCCAGCCAGTTTAACCACGGCTGCTGCTGATCTGCGGTCACGGTGTAACTCTCAGCATCTGTAGAAGCTGATCTGAATTTAGGGACATGCAGTGTTCCTCCCTGTGGAGCACAGTATCCGTAAGTCCAAAAGATTCAGTGTCCTGAGCATTGTTCTGCAGAGTGATAAAGAGACGCAGCTGTTAAGTCAGGCAGCAAAATGAAAAGATGTGATGAAAGACAGAGGAAGGCATCCAGTGTCCCAGGAGAAGAGTCTCCTCCTGGGGAGGACATGGTGATTATTCCTGGTGAGGGCTTAGTGAAATGACTAACGCCTATGCAGATTATTCCAAATTTTTCAACTTCTGAAGCATCTGTCAGTACTCCGTTGCTGAAGACAGGGTGCTGGAGACAAGCATCTGGACAAAACACTGGAGATGAGCTGTGAGCTCATCTAGTGAATCATTTCCTCTAACTCTTTTCTGTTAGACACTTGCTTTCCCTCAGACGAAGTTGACTTGTTTCCCAGGTGGGAGCCTTTTGTAAGGAAAGGGTTTTGACCCATGAGGTCCAGGTCTGTGAAAGATGAATGTGATGGCGTGAGCTCCCAAAAGTGACCAAAGGAGGGAGAAAAACCTGCTTTGTCTTCCAGCTTATTCATGTTTTATCCCGCAGTCTTCCTGAGAAATCAAAATCCTGCTGGGCTGCAATTTTGGCAGAATTGTCATGTGGGATTAGTGGAATTGTTCAATGTTAGCAGAGTTGTGCTTTTCGTGATTTCTATCATGGCAGTCTTCAAAATACAGTGGTCTGCTGAAAGACCATTTAAGGTAGAAGAAATCAGCCTAAAAGCCTAAATGAGAAGAAAGCCATGGAATGGTAACTCAGAGAAGCTTCACCCCAAACATCCTGTACAGGAGGGGCCATTCTGCCCCAGCAAATGGAAAGATGCACCAGGTTGACAGGGTAAATGGATGTGAATGCCATTTTTAACAAGAGAAGGGAGAAGAAATTAAGCAGGTTTCTCCTTTGCAGAGGTGTCCATGTGCACGAACTTTTATGATCTTACTTTAAGAGAGAGTATTCATGGTGTATATTCAGTTTGCAAAATTGTGCCTTGAGTTTGTATGGCTGGTGCATGCCTCAAGGGTTTGAGATGTCAGCTGGGAAAGAAATTTGATGCTAAAATTACTTTTTTGTTTATTTTTATTTTTTTGTAATCTCCTTTCTTATTTAATAATTAAGGTTTAACCTTTTTCTTTGCTAGAATTAAATTATACGCTTTCACCTTTAATCTGCTTGATGCTGAGTAAATTGAACTGAAGCTAGCAAACACAAAACAGACTTCTTCTCCAGAGGAAACCTACCTGTTTTAACAGTAAATGTAGGAAGCCTCTCGATGTGCATCTGCCATTTGAGGTGAACCCGACAATTGAATACATTTCCTACACTTCAGGAGTGAGTTTGAAGACTGGTAAGAGCAGCTGTGGAGTGCTAGGAACAAATCTCTGTGTCAGTAGAGATTAACAACTCATAAATAGGTATTCTCAAGTCATCACAGTAAGCTGTAGGTTTTCAAAGATAATTGATCAGAATACAAAATAGGTTAAAATTAGTCCTGTATTTCAACCAAATACGGCGATTCTGTATGAATAACAGCACAGCCAGCAAAGTCTTGATTTCTTGCGTGTGGTTTTCCGTACCTTATACCCCATCTCATCACTGTGGTTTTTCTTTAAAACCTTAGTAATTAGATCCTACCTCATTGGGACTATATGCTCTGCTTGTCTTCAAACAAGCTAGCAATAAACAAGACCTTCCCGCTGATTACAGCGTGACTCTGTGCTAACATCCTAATAAAATCAACCAGGCAGAATAAAGGCTAGTAAAAGAACTTCACAGAGTTCTAGGACCTGTATGGGGTCTGTCTGCAGCCTTATTACTGTAGCAGTGACTGGAGGGAGAAATTATATCCCCCTTGTTATGCCATGTCTGCCTGAACTTGAAAGATCTCTAACCAAATGTGTCTCCAAGAAAAGAAATGTGTAGTTGTTGCAATTTCAGTGGGACCAAAAATTAATTCTGTGTATTTATGTGCTAGTAAAGAAGAACAAATCTGTACTGCTGAATGTGATGCAGTTGCAAAGGAAATTGAAGCTGGAGGATGCAAGTTTTAAGACCTTGAACTACAAAAATAGCTGTAGAAGTGAATACGTAATGTGACATTACACAAAAGGATTAGTGGGAGTGAGAGGAACGTTAAACTTTGCTCTTTAATAGGCAGTGTGGGACACAGTCACGCTCAGAAGAACCAGACTCAGATATTATCACTGCATCTTCATCTAAATGATGGACCCCATGCTTGTAGTTGAACAGAATGGCTCATCTTTGAGTAGGGGAAAATTATATTCATCAGGTTGGCACTTAGAGCACAGAACTGGATGGGTATCTTTGAAAAATGCCCTTGGAGCTCAAAGGAGCTCAAAGACACTTGGAAAAGCTGCAGTGACCCACTGATAATATTAGCTTAGAGCAACTACCAGCAATTTCTTCCCTTATGTAAGGAGGGAAACACAGGTATTTGAACAGTGATCTCCACAGGTAAGAGGTGAGAACTTTCAGGGTGCAGAGAGGCAAGCCAAGCAAGGACTCAGCTGTCATCCCTGAGGGCAGGACACAGTGGTATGATACTCAGCTGCCCCTTCAGACCGAAGAGTACCTCACCGTGGAGCTGGAAGGTTTTGTCTCAGCTGCAGACCCCCTGCCTGCCTTTGATTACACAAGGATAGCCCCACAGAAAGGGCACTGCCCTCCTGCTACCAATTTCAGGGAAATTACCCTCAACAGATGGACCTTCATCATGCAAGTGCATGGCAGTAATGGGCTTCCCTTGTCGGAGCTGGTGGAGAAACCTCTCTTAGTGGCTGGAGGCACAGAAGGTGCTGCACAGCAGACGGTCAGACTCCATCCAGAAGCAGCGAGGCTCACTCAGGGCACACTGGCTGACATCTTGCAGCAGCTTACAAAGGAAGAGGGAAACAAGAGCTTGTTCATTACAATCCTCTTAACCTCTCAGCTATCCCTTTGACCAGAAAGTAGGGATTTGCGCCTTCTGTGTAATCCCTCTTCCTCCTTGCCAGTAAGAATTTCCCCTTACACGTTGTTTGGGGAACAGAACTTAGAGACAAAATGTTCAGCCCCATGTCCCCCCAAAGCAGCTCTGTGTGTACGAGCACACAGCAAGTTTCAGCTAGTTAAATCTGTTTCTAATTCTGTATTTGAAAATGAGCTTAAATGCCAGTGGTGATGTAATGTTCATTTACATTTAGATTCTGTTTCTATTTATTTTTATTCCTATTAACTGGATGTAGATTCTAGCAGCTTTTTTTTTTTTTTTTAATCCATCCAGGCTCTCTTTGATATGAACAGCTCATTTTTTACTTAAAGCCTGCCAAATTTCATGCCTTATTGATTCAATAAACGAAGAAGAATGACAGGTAGAAGAGGAAATGGATGTTTCCTCCCCAAGGGAAGGCTTATAAATTTCATATGAACTGTTTCTGCAGGAAATGCTTGCTCTGATTGCCACTGAAACGGCCCTGGAAGGAAGTTAGAGGGTATCATTCACTTCAGGTTTGTCCTGGATATGCGTAGCTGGAGTTGCATTTTGGTTTTAAGCTATCTCCTGCACCATATTCCATAAACATGAACTGCCTGTGTGTCAGAGATGGCTTAAAAATAACTGGAAGTCTCTCATCTGCAGCCTCTCTCAGTGCTGCTGAGCACACTTGACACTCCAGAGGACAATCCTGGAGGTAGGAGCTACCCAAGCACACTGCAGTTAGTTGTGTCATCTTCTACAAATAGGCACACTCCAACTGCAGGAGTTGAAGTAGTTCCTCAGTCCCTTCGTATCCCCAAAGCTTACGGCAAGGACAGAGGAGCCAGGGCATAAATTAGCAGCTGGTATCTGGAAATCCAGACCCAGAAGAGCGTGCCAGGGGATTAAGGCAAGGATCACGAGTGCTTCTGAGCATTGGGTTCGTTTATTCTCCCAGGAAGACTGGGGAGATTTATCTTTAGGAGAAGCAGAAGTAATAACAGCAGGGTCATCAGCAAGATTTCTCCAAGTACTTACTCCCATAAATATCCGCTGGGATGACAGAGTTCCCTAATGGGGTGGTGTTGAAAGAGTTGCCAGAATAATTAGTTTTCTATTAGGATACACAAGACATTTGATGTCTCTCAAAACTGTTGTTCTGGGCTCTCCAAAGACACAAATACACTGGTTATACTGGCTGCGCCTACTTATATTTTCTTTAGAGCAGAGAGGTTTACAAGAGCCCTATTTTTTAATTTAAGATCCTGAGATAATTACATGACTTCAGGAGGCAAGAGACTCATTGTACTGTGACTCAATCCAGGCAGGCATGCAAGTAAGAGACTAGACAAGGCACAGCTAATAAGAAAGCTCTTTATTGTACACAAAAAGTTACATTAAACTGGTGTTACAAAGGCTGCAAATTGAAGAACTCGGCAATCAGAAAATAGCAGAATGGAGGTTGGTTTTTACAAACGTAATTAGCCCTTTTGCCCATTTACACTATGATACACCCATTAATTACCTGATCACATCTTTTTCCAGAGGACTCTTGTCTGGAGGTTAGGTATTGTTGCCAGCTTTATGTTTCATTACCTTACTTTTTAGCAGAGCACACAACCTGAGTGTAGTGATGGCTTTCCTCTCACTTTTCTGCTGTGGTGAACTGTTCTTACAGTGCAAGGCTGCAGGGAATACCAGAGTGTACACCATACACGAAGAAACCCATCCTACAGCTTCCCACAAGTCTAGCAGAGTAAGTATGGCTTTCTTTAATTTACTGGCAAGGAAGGTTTCATGATACCAGTGGTCTCAGAGACATCGATCTCATCAAGGAACATGATTTGCTCATTATAAGGAAAGTTGCTGTGCAATTACTTCTGTGCTTGGGCATTTCCAGTCCTACAGCCCTAACGAGCTGTGTTTACCAATGGTGTACACTGAAGTAGCTCCTACAAACTCTGAAATTCATATACTGGGATGGAAGTTGATTTTTTAAATAGATTCAGTCAGATTCATAGACAAGAACTCATCAAATCCTGCAAGACAATTCCGTTTAGTTAGACCTTTTATTTCCTCACAGTTACTTGCTTACAATTTTAGCACGTCTCAAGCTACCTGCCTCTCCATTTTCCACGTTCCTCTCTTGCTCCCTTCCCCACTGGGACTGCCAAGACCTGATGGGAGAAGAAGAGGCCTTTAAAAATACCTTCTGTAAAAATCTTCCTCATCAGAAACCCCTCCGTACCTCCTGTGGATGCTACCTGGGTGAGCATGCGAGCAGTGAAGGTGGACCCATGGTGTGAGATGTGACTGGGGATGGTGTTCTCTGCAGGCTGGTCAGAGACTGGCCACCTACTTCTTTTTGCCACTAAATAGACACGGGGTCCTTCAGCACAGCTGCTGTGCTCTCTGCTTCTCGTGCCATGCATACGAAGTGCCAAGCAGCTGCTGAGCAGGACAGCAGCCTCCTCAGCAGCAGGAGCCCTTTCACCTCCCTGATCTCAGCCCTCATCCCAGCTGAGGGGTAGGAGTGGAAGGCAGAGCGACTTTGCTCGAGGACTGTTTGCTTTTTCTCTGCTTCAAACGCCAGCTCGAGAAAATCAACTGTCTGCCTTTGATCCTTACAGATACCCTGTCAGGAGGAACGCTGCCTTTCCTTTGATGATCGCTTTTGCAGACAAAAAAGGAGAAATGTGCTGTGTCTCCGCTGTCGAAGAGCCAGAGGCAAGCAGAGCAACCGGGATACGTGTGGGGAGCGACACAGCCAACATCAGGCAAGGACAGCTGGTGTGTGCAGGTCACTGGGCCTGATCCTCTTCTCCTTCCTAGTCCTACACTTGGGAGAAATGGACCTTCCATTTTAGCCCAATAACGAGTCCAGAAGGCGGTATAATGAGTGCCAGCACTGCCAGACAGCAGACCTTAAAGTTTTCTCAGCCTTTCAACAGACACGGGCAGGCTTCTGGCCCTTTTGCCTGGAGCTTTGATTAAACTCTTGCTAAAGTTTCCCTTTGTTGATATATTCCCTTTCAGGCAGAGGTGAAGAGTAGGGGGAAAAGTAGCTGGTGTCTGAGAGCACGCAGGCTCCCAGCTCTGTGCCTAATAACGCCGTGCAGATCTGAGCAACTTGTTGCCTTTCCCTGCTCGGTGTCTTGTCTGGCTGGGTCGTGCAGCTTCTGAAATGCCTTGCTTAGTGAGGGCACTGACTGTGATGATTGGCAGCTGTGCCATGTCAGAAGACCAGACTGGCTCAATCCACGGCAGGGAACTTTGAAGCCTTAAAAAGAGCAGAATCTCCACTGCTCACAGGAGGCCATTAATGATTTTCTGCTTTTGAATCTAAGTTTAGGATGTACCATTAGGATCCCAGATAACCTTCTCAGAGATGTCAAAAGGAGCTGGCAAGAAACTCTTGCTGTTTGATTCCCGTGGGACCACAGAAGAAAAAAAAAAAAAAGAAAAGAAAAAAGAAAAGAAAAAGAAAAGATGAAGATACCGGGGAAAATACTATCACAGGGAGGGCTCTCCTAGCCTCTGAAGGAGCATTAACAAGCATTAACAGATACTGGAAGGCAGTATGTTAATAACAGAATATTGGTGTTTATCAGGCTCTGTGGGCTGGGTGAAATGTCTGATCACAGTGCTGATAGTGAGGCCCTGAGACGTGTTTCAAATTGGCTGCAGATTGTAATTAGCTTTTTCCCCTGTCTTTTTTTTTCCTCTTTCCTCCTCCCATTCTGATATGCCACTCTCAGTACTTAAACATTTTTTTTCCTGTCAGGATTCAGGAGTAAAGCGAAGCTGTTTCTGATCTTTCGCCGTGACTAGTGGTTCCTGAATCTTGTTAATGTTGTCAGGTCTTATCAGAAAAAACGACACAGACGTCTGCATCAGCCCTCTGCCTGCCAGTGGCTGCCACCACCCCGAAACATGGGGACAGAAGGAAGTGGCATCTCTGTCTGTTATCTTTAGCTACCAACAGTCGTGACGCAAAAGGTGTGTTAAACTTTTCCCATGTATATTTCTTGCAGAACTTACACAGTGCTCTAAAATAATAGAGGAAAGGTGACTAATTCATTGGCAATTAAAGGTTTCTTCTTTCAGGCAGCCATCAACGTGAATTGCAGCTGCTGCTCCACTGCACTCTGCTGCAGCTCGCCATGGACCAAGCGCTGCTTGGCTGCAGTCACAACGTATGTGAGGATGCTGTTAGCATTTCATCCTAATTGCCTCATGTGGTAAGTGCTACTATGTCATCTTATCCTCCTTTCACCATGTAGCCATACCTAGAACCCAGATTTCAGGCTATTTAGTGCTAGGTTTTCTTCTTGCTGCCCTGTAAGGAGTACTTCTGTTAAGCTCGGACAAACGATCAGGCTCTTTAGGTGAGGCAAAAAGCAAGTTCTCAAAGTAAGCCTCTCCCTGCCTTTTTATTTTTCCTTTCCTTCTTTTCCTTCTGAATCTGCTTTCTTCAAGCTAATCCAAGACCACTAGATCTTAATTCTGAAGAGTGTAAGAGCTTTCCTGAGTATCTGTGACTTTTCTCACAAGTTGAGGTATCTCTTCCTTCTTACCTCCCATCCATGTGTTAGGAAGTTTTAATGATCCAGTGGAGATACTAGAATGTAGCAGGATGATGAAGGAAGATAAAGATATGAGAAGAGAGGTTGGGAATCAGTGGACAAGGGCCTTCTAGGTACCTTATTCCTCTGCCTGCTTAGTAGATTACACGAGACTTCCAAGCTTCTGGACTGCACCATGCTCCTTTTAAAAAGGAGTGTTTCACTCTGACCGTGTTAGGGCAACCTCTCAGACCTGAGGGAGGTTCCCAGAAACTTGTAGGGGAATCTGATGAAAAGAAACAAAACAAAATAGTGGTGAGTATCTTAAAGTTTAATCGGAAGGCAGATAAAAACATTAAAGTCAGAATTCATGCAGGGTGGAGCTTCTAAAGCATGTAATGAATTGCTGGTACTTGTTCAGGAAGCAAGCAGCCTTGTTCACACTGTCTTTCCTTCAGTTCATGAACAAACAATTGATTTCCATGCCTGTCCCTGGATATTTCCTATGGATATTTCTGGGGAGACAGAAACAGAGAAAATCAGTTTTTTCTTCACTTTGTGCTGAAACGCATAACGAAGGCACTGCAGATTAGCAGTCACGGAGGTTCTGAAAAACTCTCATTCTTCTACCTTTTAGAACCAAAATAACATAACTGTACCTTGGCATCATCTCCTGATGTAAAACAGCAGATACAGCTATTGAAACGTCTGCACACGTCGCAAGCTTCTCTCCCACGTCATCTGCCAGAGCTACAGCTGAAACCATGGGAGAGAAATGAGTTCAAAGCAATGCCTCACGTTTGTCTCCTTCTCCTTGTCCAAAATGATGACCGCAGCCTTTCAGCCCCGTGATATCTGTTTCTCAATAGCCAGTAAACCCTGGCGAAGCATCAGGACAGGTCCTTACAATGAGACACTTCATCCTCAAACAGTAATAGGGCTGACATTTGCTTATGTGCCCAGCCAAGACTGTCAGGTGATGTGATACAATCAAGTCATTCAATTTCATTTGATTGCAAAATGATTGGATCCTGATACAGATAGGATAACATCGTACAGAGCTGTAACGGGTCTAAAACCAACCTATTAAGCAGCCCGTGTCTAGCTGTGTTGTGATGGAAGGCTCCTTGGCAAACCCTGCTTTTCAGCATTTTGGACCCCCTTCATTTAGAAGCCAAAACCATACCCAGATGACAGCAAGCAGATGCTATTTTCAAGATGATATAACATAGAAAAACAGCAAGAGTGAAGCCAGCCTGAGAACCGTGATGGGTCGGAGGAGTGTAAGTGTGTATTGATGCCCTGGGTGACCAACCTCGGGATGGTGTGCTTGGGAAGGGAGAATTCCCCTCTTTTAGCTGTGGAGTTTGCAATAAGGGACAGAGCAGCTGAGGAAGGGAGGAGGTGTAAAACAGTAGGGATGCCACTTCTTATCAAAGCATAGAAAATAACTGTTTTCCACCCAAGCAAGGCCCCGCAGAGCGGCTGTCTTCCTCCATTTTCCCCTTGACGTCGTCTTGTTATTCCTTTTGTCTCTTCAAAAGGAGACACCGGAAGAAATGTGCTGCGGTGCAGAAGTGTGCTGTCTGCCCATGGTGCAACCAGCTGTTAGCGAAGAAAGGAGATGCTCAGAGAGGCATATTAAAGTACAGGGTGATTTTGATGAGCACTAAATTTCTTTTAGAGGATGGCATGGTTCTGTACGCCAGATCTCTTCCCTTTGAATAGAAAGCAAAATATCAATCCTTCCTTTAAAAAAAAAAAAGGTTTTAATTGTGCGAAAAATGAACACGAATGCCTCCCCCTCTTTCATTTAAGGAAAAAAAGACTGACTAGGAAACTAATTAAGTGGTTGGTTAACTTTATGCATATAAGTAGCTTCATTTGATTTTAAGTCAAGTTCCTGCGGCTCCCTCTTGAAAGCCTCAGCAGAAAGGCGGGCGCCTCAATCTCCATAAAAATGCCGTTAATCTTGAGAAGACCTTGAATGGCTCCTATGTTCCCTAATGGGGCCGTTCCTGCTCTTTTCTTTTCACAGCCTGTGGGGTACACGTGTGTTGTGAGCCTGCTGTTGGCTCAGCAGCACAGTAGGTACACAGGACGGTGTCAGCCCCTAGCTCACGTGAGATGCCTGTCAGGTTTATCTCAATGAGTGCAAGGTATGTTTTAGAGAGCCATGATACGGTGTATGAGATTACAGAGGTTACAGGGTGTCCTTCACGCTGGCATCGTGTGGTTCCTCGTGCAGGAAGACACAAACTTGGGTTTGTTCATCATAAAGGGAAAAAAAAAAAAAGCTTTTCATGCATTTAGGCAGAGACAAGAGGTAAATCTTGTACTTCAGATGTGAGCTTGAGTGCTGAGTCCCCCCATACCACACTGCTCTCAGACGTACCCCGAAGCACAGCTTTTGGTAAATTTGGGGGTATGCAGAGGGAGCTCCTCGGGCTCCGTGCTGGTGACTGACACAGGGCCAGCAGGGCCCCCTCTCCATGCGGATGGGCCAAGCTGGGAGCTCAGGTAAGCATGAGATTTTCCCTTGCCCTACAGCATCGTTACGGGGTCTTCGAGAAGGGCCCAGGGAGGAAATGGGGTCCTCGGGCTCAGCCTGCCTTATAACTGGGGGGCAGGTGGAGAGGCTGCAGATCCGACGGCTGTGCGATCACCCAAGTAGGAACATGAGCAGAAGGCAGACGCTGCGCCAGAAGTAGCAACAATGCAGAAATATATTCAGAGGGAGCAACAGCAAAGGGAAAGGCAGGAAGAAGCTGGGGCATCCGATGGAAGTGAAGGGAAGGCAGTAGCAGGGAGCAGGCCTGGTGTGCGCTGCCAGACCAGCCACTGGACACACTTCTACCTGTCCTACACCCGTCACTGTGACTGCATGGTGCCTTGCTGCTGCCACTGACAAAATTGCTAATTTATTGAGCTTTCAGGAGGATCTAGGTTGAAGAAGAGCACTCATCTGTCATTCCCACATGCCCCCTCCAATATCGGCTGTCGTTGGCAATGGGCATGCAGTTAGTCATTTGTTTGGTTCAGCTGGTTTGCCTGCTGCTTAGGTTTAATGGAGGGTTTCTGGCTTTTAAAAAAGTCAGTACAGAGCTGAGGTTCCAGCCTGAAATGCCACGTATATTTAGTTTTGATTCTGGGGTGTGCCACAGGTGGCTAAGGTTGGAGAAGAGGCTCCTACATTAGCTTGATGTGTGGCTGTACCATTACCTGCTTACTGTGCGCTGTTCCTGAGCACTGCATATACCTAGATGTACTTCATTTATTCTAATTTTTTGAGTATAGGTCCTATTTGTTGTGTGACTGAAACTTGATCTGCAAACCAGGCTGAAGAAATCAGCCGACCTTCTCCTCCCCGTTCCTTTTGGGCATGGCTTTGTTGCAGCCCACTGCCACGAGGTGCAGCAGATGAGCAGCCGGGGAGCTGTTTCTCCCCAGAGAAAGCACTTCACTGTCAGGCTCGGTTTTTGCTCTAGACTTTCACGCTCACCTGCTTTACTCCAGAAGCGGCAAGATCCCAAGCTGTCAAGTGTCAAATGATGCTTTATCCAGGACCCAAATTTGAGAGGGATGCAGCAGTTCAGCCATGCGTTTGCCTGGGCTTTTTGGATGATCCAGCAGGCTAGAACAGGACGGTAGAGGAAGATAGCCAGCAGAAGAAAGAATCTCTGCCACAGCGTTGCAGGTGGGTCATTATTTATTGCATGTTTATTAAAACAGACCGAGTTGTACCAGCCCATTGAGACTTCAGGGAGCAGCGTAGTGATTGACTTGGTAACAGCCTTCATTCCTCGCTGCAGCCATCTGTCCTGGGAGGAACCAGTACCCTCAGGTAATGCTGCCAATCAAGATACTGATGTTTTAAAAAGTGGAAGTGATCAGCTGGAACAGTTGTAAGGGTATTTTAAGTCCAGGCTATTGGCCATATGCCAAGCTGAGTTACTATGCTTCACCATCAGAGACTCATCTTCATTTTGGATACGATATTCTCTTTTCATTTCCTCTTTCAAGAATTATTCTAAATATTTCTAAGAGTTGTTGCGTTCCACCCCACATAAGATCTTTGTAAACTCTAAGGCTCGTGCAACCTTCATTCCTCAGGTCAGCAGCAATGCAGGAAAGCCAGCCCAGCCTTCCTAGATGCTGCTTGGGCTGGAGCAGTGGGATAAGGAGGTGCCCAAGGGGGTCAGAGCCAAGCTGGAAGGAGCAGCCTGAGCAGGAGCTGGGAGCAGCACGGCAATGGGCTGGAGGACTGGTGCCTGCCCATGCTGCCGAGAAGGAAATCCACCCACAGAGTGAGTTTTGATCTCAGCAGCACTGCTTGGGCTGAGGATGTGGCAACGCTGTGACCTGGCTTTAGGGACTTGGTGTTGTGTGGTTAATCTGGGATGTGGATGGCAGCGAGAGCTCCCCCAGCTTGTTCTGCTTTAGCAGCTCATCCCAGCGAGGTGATGCTGTGGTGGAGTAGCTGAGCCACGTAGCTGTAGGGTGGAGGAGAGAGTTGCTGAATGTCTGAGGGGTGTCGGAGCCAGGTACCTGCTTAACAGGATGGCAGAAGGTGTGAGCAGAGGACCTGCTTGTGCCTGGGCTAATTTCTGCTGCTTCTGAGGCCGTGGGAAAGCACAGCAGATCTCGGCCTAGGAATGCAGGAGCTTTCATCCTGGATACAGTTTTGACATTTTGACATTTAGGATGCCTTTAAGGAACTCAAAATGTAGAGGTGATGTGATTTGTGGCTGCATATACGTGTAAATGAAATCAGCGATGATGCAGTGCCCCGGTGCTTTCAATTACATGGCCTTATGAGTGTGTGTGCACACCGTGGGGAGGAAAGGGGAGACCCTGAACTTTAAATAAACAGTTCTGTGCATCTGCAGCTTCCTGTTATTGTAAGTGTGCTTCATCCTCGTATTTGCTGGCACAGAAATCTCAGGAAACATAATTGCTCGTTCAGCATATCAGTAATTGTTTGCAGGATGTGGCACTGATATTAATTGCGTGTCATTGTTCCTGAATTAAAATGTTCCTATTTACTAACCTCCTTGCTCATTATGGTCCTGAGCCACTGGAGAGTTGGAAGCTCATCTATTTGTCAAATATGTTTTATGAGTTAATTCTTCTGTCAGCATTGCTGGGTATTTGTATCCGCTGGTTACAGCCCAGGAATTGCCATTTTGCTCAGAAATGAATCTTTTAACCTGACCGTGCTGCAAAGATTATGCAAATAAATAAACAAAAAACTCGAGCCATTATGTGTCTGTGCTAGGAATACTAAGTCCAGTGTCACTGTTACATTAATAAATTAACCAAAATTACTGACTTACAGTCACTGCAGATGGATGCTCGTAATGAAATGGGTTGCTTTGTTTTGTTCTTTTTTTTTTTTTTTTTTTTTTATTTTCTTTTTTTTTAGTTAACAGCTGCTAAAATACCGAACAGCCTGACTGTTTTCAAACTGACATCTACTTAGGACCCAGAACAATTTACTTTCTTAAATAAAGGGAAGCTTCTCTTCCTGGAAGCTGTCCAACATTTTTAATGTCTCCCATGCTGAAGTGGGATGAAAGGTCAGAACTCATTAAAACTTTAGCAAAGCAGAAGTCTGCATTAAGAGATTCATTTGGTTTTTTAGTTTTTATAGGCGTCGATTTATCAGTGTGCCGAAGCGTAGGCTTAATTTTCTATCACTTTGATTTCGATCACGTGCTCGGGGTTTTACTGAGTCACAAATTGATGAGATTTCTGGGAGTCTGGTCTTGGGCGTGCCTGGATAATAAACGTGAAAAATGGAGGAAGGCAACATGCAGCAGTCGAGCCATGAACCTGTACCTCTGTCTCCTTCCCTCTGCTGAGCAATAAATGATGGAAGGACCTGTTGCTTGCAAAGCGATGGCCCTGTAGAAATTGAAGTGCTCTTTGAATGGCTCGGGCACCCACCCAGACTGCTCGGGACTTGCAGGGGTGGCTGGTTGCGACATCTGGAAGTGGGTCTCATTCAGGTCTTCGTAAATCTGGTGCTCTCTACAGTTACTTATCTTCAGGATAAACGAAGGAATCAAACTTTTTACTATGATTTTTAATGGTTTCCTTTCTGGAGTCTCTCCTGTCCATTTCCGTAATCTCAGGGTTCCTTTCTTCTGCCCCTACAATAATGGTTGGGTAACGAAGCAGCAAACTTGGCTGAAGATTTTTAGGTACTTTCTAATCGCCTCTGTCATTGTCAGCAGGGATTTTATTCCCACTTTAATCCCACGGCTGTACTTGGCAGCTTGTAAATCACACGTGTACGTCATAAGCAAGGAGCGGATTGCTTCTGTCTTAATCTGCAGCCTCTTACTTTTACAACTCCTTTGTATCATCAGTCTTTATTTCCGTCACAAGGAAAAAAACGTCCTCCCCCAGTGGTTGCATCCAGATGAATGTGTTTTATTCTCGGCAGGATCAGAGGAAGGCGATTTACAAGGGTTCTGGGCACTCGGAGCGCACGAGCACTGGTACTTTTGAAACACGCCGTGTGTATGATGGATGGGGCGTATTATCTAAATGCTAATAAATACTGAGCCACAAATTGGCTCAATTTTTCTTCATTCCTCCGCTGCCTGTGGCTGTTGAATGACGCTAAATCTAGCCTCAGACACATTACAAGAGTAATTAATTCCGATTTCTTTCTTTGTTCTTTTTGGTAGGGCGACGTGGAGGTGCTGCCTCGGGATGTATTTATGGTGCAGGCTCACTGGCTCGGCTCCACAAAATTTGTAGTACAGGTTGGTGTGAGGGGGACAAGGTACGAAGCTGGCATAAATCTCATCCGGTACAGAGCTCCTGAGTATAATTTAAAATGGTCAATGGGTTTATACATCTTGTTAAATTCCTTGGGACTTTCCCATAGGGATAATATCCTTTAAATGTACGTGGTCACATACTGAAGATACAGTGTACTCTAGAAGGTGAGTACTTGTCACAAGATCTTCTGTGTAAGCTCTTCATTGTTCTTTGTAGCCTTCTGTCTTTTAGATTCTAAAGATAAGCTGTTGGGTATTGACTTTATCACTTCTATATTTGGGGCCAAAACTTCAAAAGCAAATCTGCCACTGTCAAGTGGAAGATATATTTTGTGAAATATAGCAGCAAGTTTTCCCTTCAGCTGGTCTTTGGTCTTGTACTAAAAGACTCCACAAACTGAATGTGTTGAAGATAGCAAACAGAAGGCACAGGTAACTTGGTGGCAGGGTATGCACAAACTTGTTTCACTCCTCAGTGGGGCACACAAAAGACGATCTAATTTGGAGGTAGGGTTTTTATTTTTAATTACGCCAGTGATGAATTGCAGGAATTCTTGTCCAGGCATCGCAATTGCTTCTCATAACCACAGTTTTTTGGTTGGTTCACCCTCTAAAATCTATTTTGTAGCTCAGACAAGTGGTTGTATCAAGGCTATAGTTTATGCTCGGTGTTAGAGCTAGGTGAAAATATTCAAATGACTTTCCATTGGCTGGAAAAAACCTGTTGCATCCATTTACCCTGGGGGTGGATGATGGACATATACCGTAAGTGAAATGTAAAATCCTGGAGGGGGGGAACACCAATGTCCATGCACTGCAGTAGTGTCCTACCATCTCCTGCAGTCCTTGGCTGAAGTACGCTGTTTAATTTAATATTTCTCTTTCTTATAGAATGGGTAAGGGAAACGATTTCACATCCTTCACAATTAGGCATTTAAATAGCTCAGGAGAGTTTGACAGTACTGAACTAATCACAGGGTCTGGCTCTGGTCCTTAGCCAAACCATCCCCAAAGCGAGCTGCGGGCTCGCATGGCGTGCGTTTCTGTGCTCTCACTGTCATCCGTGTTTATTTGTTTAGAGCCGAGCCTGGGCTCACCTGGTGCCACTGATTTCTGTAGGATCAAGCTCAGCTCTGACTGTCTGGCTGCAGGGATTTTTTTTTTTCTTGTTCATTTTTTCTAGGGAGGGCTGATAAAAAGCAATTCAGAGGAGCCCGGTCGGTGCGGAGACACAATATGCCAGTGCTGGCTGTAAGCAGCGATGAGACGACCTCAGCAGTCCCGCGGTATGATCATACTCATCCAAATACAGAGATGAGACAATCTTGTTAAATAATTGAAGTGGTATTAAGTTCAGGCCCTCGCATTCAGTGCTTTTCAACTCTCCTGCCACTTATTTCATTGCTCTTTGCAGAGAAATTACACTTTTCTAGTTTTCGCATTTGTTCTGCTCCATGCCACCGGCTCCCAGCAGCTTCTGCAGACCTCCCGACCTCCCCGTTTCAGCCCGTAATATCATGGCTTGTTTCCATGGAGACCTGAGCAAAGTGATAAATAAACATGGCTGGGAATAGCACGCTTTCACCTTCCGTAACCAGGAGAAAAACAGGGAGGGGGATCGTTGCCTGCAGAGCTCCCCATGCCAGCCTGGCACGATGACATGCGACCAGGCTGCCTTGGCGTGCCCTCAGCATCCCCAGGGGGTGCACGAGCAAGCCCTGCCCCACACCTTGTTCTCCATCACACCATCCCAGCACGCTGGGAGCATTTTCTGCCCTTGCTCTAGCACCTCGGTGCAGTAGGGGTGGTGTTTATTTGGGGGCACACTGATCTGCACTGCTGCGGAGTGTTAGTTAGCAACATATGCCTGGATAAAATATACATACATTTTTTAATATATATATTTCCCAGTCAAAGTGCATGTTGTAGAGCTTAGGGATATGGTTTAGTGGGGACTGTTAGTGTTAGGTTAGAGGTTGGACTCGATGATCTTGAGGTCTCTTCCAACCTAGAAATTCTGTGATTCTGTGATTACGGGGGTGAAAATCCTGGCGTGCTTTTCTTTGACAGAGCTGCGGCCTGGGAGCCAGAAAAATTGGGTTTGGATCCAGTTGTATCGCTGAGCTGCTGTGTGATCGTGAAAGGTCATTTCTTACTCCTCTCCTGTGCTTTATTTATGAGTTGATAACGCTTTTGGAGCAAGAAATTCCTTTCTGGGGATAGTTTATGTGCTGTCTGTCCCAGGGATGACCTCATCATGGTTGAAGTTTCTAGGTGAACTGTAATTTAAAAACAAACAAACCAACCAGCAATGCTGCTCGGGGCCAGTGCTGCGTTTCGTGATCCCACACACTGGCATCTGGTTGCAGGTCCTGTGGGGATTGTCAGGGACTGCTAATGAACATGGGCTTGTGAAGCTGCCCCGTTAATTAAAGTGGAAAACTGGTCTCCGAGTACACCGTGTGGTTCCAGCCAGAATTTCCTTCTGGTTCTCTGCTTCGAGAGAAGCTGTTCTCACAAGGAGTGACTTTTCCTTTTGGAAGATCCAATTTAATCTGACCTCATGATGACTATTTTCTCGTGCGATATAGCAGGTGGGTTTTGTCGGACTGAACTCATTTAAAGTTGTGGTGTGCTCGGTCCAAAAATTCTAACCCCAAGTCCCCTTTGCCTCTGATGAAATTAAAAGCTGAACTCAGACCTGAGTGCTGAGGAGGTTCATCTTAAAGCAAATAAATAAAGTAAAATGTGTGGCTTCCAAAGTGGGAGCAGAAATTTTAAACCTCATCAGCTCTGAACTGGAACCCGTTGGTGCTCCCTTTACCATCAGCTCCTTTCTGTCTTGTCACACTTCTTAATTACTGCAGATATCACATTTGTCTACGAAGAGGCAGTCTTTTCCAGGCCTTGTTGTTACTCGTTACTTGAATCACTTGCTCTTTATCTTGTTTGATTCTGCTGGGACGCCCAGGGAATTTTCCAAGGCTGTGAGCACAGGATTGTGAAGAAATCATTGTCTGGCATTGATGCTTCAGCTGAAGATGCTCTCTCTCCTGTCTCTTGCGATTTGCCAATAAACCAGCCAGACACTTTGTTGCTAGCAGCCTTATACTGCTGAAAATTGTTTTTCAGGTGAGATGGTAAATTATGGGCTCTTGCTTCCTGTAGACATAGCAGTTTGATAGATCTAGTCGTGGCGTCTGATGTAGTTAAACAGAAAGTCCCCAGTGTTTTCCTTCCCTTACTTAAAAAAAACATAAACAGTCGTTTTGTGTTGCTTATCCCAGAGCGGCTGCATTTCATTGGAGTTTCTGCGTGCAATATAGGTGGAGGAAAAAAGACTGACATGGCAGGAAATGCCTCGTGTTCCAAAGCCAAGAAGAATATGCTTGCCTTTGATGTGCCAGGCATTGTGCCACGCTGGAGTCTAGACAGCAGGAGGTACTGCAGGGTTTTATGTACGTGCCTGTATACGCCAGTATAGTTCTGAGACTTGTGCTGGCAGTGGGACACAGGTCTGAAGGGATGCTGAGCGGAACTGTTCCTCCGATGGGTCTTCAGCCCTTGAAGGTTTGTCCTACGGCACTGCCTTTTGCATTACAGCCCCCCCCCAGTTTTGCTTTAGCAGCTTACTGCAAGTGAATAAATACTTGTTGTCTCTCTCCTGCTCCCTCCAGCTCCTTCCTTTAACGTTTGTTGGCTTTGTCTTTAGGATTCCTCTTAATTGTAAGTTCTGAAGCGTGCTTTTGATTAACCATCACCTACCAATGCCATTAGAAAACAAACAAACAGAATTGTCCTTGAACTCTTCTCTGCCCTTTTTCTACTCCAGTGGGGCTGAATACCCAATTATAGAGAAACACGGAAAATTAAAGTGCGTCAGGAACGGCGTGTCCTTTCTAGAATCCTGTTTGACAGTCTGATTATCCTCGAGAAGAAAGGACCATCCTGGTACAGTCCCAGAGGAGAAGAATTAACAACCATGGAAGCAATGAAAGAAGATTCACGCTGATGTGAAGAAGACAAATGTGTGTGTAGTTCAAGTTCATCTTGGCAGAGTCATGCTGCAAATGCCAATCTGACAATTTTAATGCTGGCAGGAAAAGAAATGTAGGAGGGGGCTGGGTAAGTGATGGCTCGTCCCAGCTCAGCCTGAGCTCCAGCAGGGAGGCTGCACTCACTAACAACCCCCCTAGCTCGGGGTGGCCCTGCTGCAGCACACATCGAGGTGACAGAGGGCACCAACCAAGAGGCGAGCGAGGTGATCATGTATCTGGGGCCGTTGCTGCTCCCTGGTGTGAGAGGTGTGAGCTGAGAGGTTTTTGTCTTGGGCAACGAGGTGAATCTGCAGGGGGAAGGCACAGGAACCTGATTGTGCTTTAACTCGCTAGCACAGGTACCGCAGGAGGGTGGCTGCAGAGGCGTGGAGCTCAGTGCAGACCACCCCATCCCCTTAAGGAGGGAGGCGGATGCGTTATCATCCCCACTGAGTGGGATTTCAGAAGGGATTACGGCCTATGGTGCCAGTGTTTCATCTCTCAAACAAAAAAAGCAGAGCATTGCACTTCTTCCTAGCTGGTCCCAAACAAGATGATGTAGGAATTTTGCTTTCTGCGTGGGGAAGGCGGGCTCCAGCCGTCTCGGCTGTTAAGCACGAGGCAGTGTGATGCTGCTCAGGAGCTGGGAGCCACGCTGGGGTCTCTTGCTGTCTGAGAGGCAGCAAGACGTGGTCAGAAGAGCCCCAGGTAGTGCCAGATCCAGCAGTGTGGAAGGTGTGTTTTACACAGAGTAAAATGGGGAAGAGCTTTGCAAGGATGCTGTGAAGCCAGCACACACCTGACTGTGCAGAGGGGCAAAGGCATGGAGAGGAGAAAATGAATTTCATTGTGCCCAGGTCCTGGAGAGTGAGCAGGGTACGGCACAGTGTTGTCTGTTCTTTCCCACGTAGCTGAGACCTTTTCCAGCTGTGAGTGGCAGCTAGCACAAGGCAGATGGTGAAGGGTGAGCTGGGAGCGTGCAAGGAACCCCTCTTGGAGGAGAAATGCTGCCGGTAATTATTTCTGTAGGTTTGTGTAACTGGTGCACCACTTACCAAGTGGAAGGGGGCTAAAATTTGAGCAAAAGGTGGGGTAGGAAATCCGTTAAGTAAAGCTGGGTGCTTCCCTGGGGGCATGGCTACCTGCTGGAAACCCAGGTGCTTTTATAAAGTTCCCAGCCCCATGGGATGAGAGGGAAGCGTGGACCAAGTAGTTTGGCAGGGGTGACTTCACTTGGGGTTATTTTTCTGCAGAAAGCATCCGTCAGGGCACTTAGGAGCAAAACCACTTTGAATAAAACCAAGCAAGCACCTGCTGGCTGGAAAGCACTGAGAACACTCGTGTGTGTTTGGGGGAAGCTCTGCCCCTCTCGGTGTGTTGGTCCCAGACTAACAGAAAGGTGGTTTGCATCAGAGAGGTGGGGGAGGAATATCCCAAAAAGGAGACTGGTGAGAAGCAGCAGGCCAGGCTGGTATCTGTTGTCCCATCTAAATTCCAGCAGTGGAAATCGCTGGTTATTTGAAATCAGCCGGCACGTTTTACTCCAGAGGCGGTGAGTTTTTATAAGTGTGCGCACAGAATAACAGGATTTGGTTTCCACGAGCAAAATCGTCACTTGTCTCTGAAACTTGGCACAGGATTTTAGACGCCGAGGAAAACATCACTTCTCCTCTGTGTTACAGAATCACAGCCGGCCCTTCCCAGCGTAACTTTCTGAAGCTGAAAAACGTTCCCTTCTCCTCCCCTTTCATTTTGCCACGAACACATAAGCATCCGTACAGCCACCTTCTCTCTGCTTGGCACAAAATACCAATGAGCTGGAAGGGTTGCCCTGGTGGGAAGCCGTTTTTGCAGACGTTTATAATCTCTTTGGTTTGTTTTGGGAACCAAACCCGCTTCCTTAAGTTTTGCAATTTACTCTAAGCTGTTTTTCTTGCCCTGTCATGGGCTGTACATTTTTTTTTTCTTCTGCTTTATGCAATTTGCATGCAAGTTACTTATGCAAAGCTCCCTTTCCAATCGAGCTGGCAAAGAATCTATCATCACAGCGACTCGATTTTTCACAGATCGTGGACATTAAAAGGAAACCTGTGGAAATACAGCACCTCTGTTAGGCCAGCTCTGCCTCGAAGGACATTATCAAGTCTAATAAATATGATTAATTTTCCTCTTTCTCAAAAGCTTCTTGTCTTGCAGCCGCTGATCTGTTCTAATTTCTCATGTGTCTCCTTAGCACAGGTTTGTCTGTATTGATTTTCCTCTGCAGATCATTTTAGCTCTCACACGCTTTCAACTCATCTTGCATTCCTGACACAGTTTGTTGCCTCTGGATGTGTTGCAGGACAGAGCAAGCTGGTGAGCCTCTGAAGCCAGTTTGTTTTGTTCTGCTTTTGCATTTGAACTTCCCAGGTTTCCTCTTCTTGTGAGCCTGGCAGGCAAGGGCAGCTCCTGGCTGAGGTATTTTGTAAACTTCTTGCTGATTTCTTCACATAACGGAGCATTTGTGTGCAGGTCATTCCTTGGATCCGCAGCTGGGCTGGGTTGGAGATGACAGCTGAAGACCTGTCCGTAGAGAAAGTGGATTTGAATCATCTGCTCCACTCTTAAGGATAAATCTCACATCTCGCCTGGGACAGAACAGATCTCATCACTCAGCCTCTGTGGAAAACTTTGCTGACATATTATGGCATGTTAATTTTCAGTACCATCAACAGAGCTGCAGGAAATATGCTGATCTCCACCACTGTGTTATACTTGGTGTGGGAGATTGGGCTTTGAGTTGGGGTCTCCTGTTACTGCTTAGTGTGCAGGACATCAAAAGTGTGCAGAACCAGAAGCAGGCAGCCCCTGTGAGAGCTGTTCAGGAGTGTGGGACAGAGGGAACCTGCCTGCCTCCTGCTCCTGGGGGATGCCTCCTGCTCCTGGGGGATGCCTCCTGCAGTTCTGCTCGAAGGAATTAAGAGTTGTTCCTCTGCACTCGCTAACTTTTACCCTCCCTGCCGAAAAAATTGTTAAGGTGATAATTCATTTGCAAGATGCTTGGAGTGCTGCAGATTTAGAAGTATTCATTTATGCTAGGATCATGTTGTTAAACCACTGGAATGTCTGAAGTTACAGCCTGAGATTGTCAAAGGTGGCTGCAAGGAACAGTAGGTCAATAAAATATCCTTACAGGCGGTGACTCCGGATCTCCTGTCGCTAGGGCTCACCTCCCTGGCAAGGTGCTGATGCTCGCAAGCAGAGCTTAGTGCACTTGAGATGACAGCGGCAGAGAAAACTCCTGGGGTAGGCGATGGCACACTGAATGGAGCGAGAGCCCTTTCCTGTTCGATTGTTCAGGCTCTCGGTGTGGCACAGGGAAGGACGGCAGCTGCAGAATGTTTTCCTCTCCGTCCCAGGCTGGTGTTTCTGTGCACAATGCGCACAGTCCTTGAACTTGGCCTAGCGACGTCCCCAAGCTTCTGAGAAGTGTTTGCAAATGAGGCAGAGAAGGAGTAGAGGAGTGTTTGCATTGTACCAGCCGTTATTGCTATCAGCCAGCATTCAGAAAAAGCCTGGAGAACATCCCAGGGCACTGCTGAGGTTAACTGGCTGCTCGAAGATGTTGCTTTGCAGAAAAGAGTGTTTTTTTCTGGCCCGAAATCAGGAGTTACACATCACCTGTCTGTGTGACCCCCAGGTGAGCACTGTTCTCTTGAAGGAGGATTTTCTAAGGTGGCTGACACGGCAAAGGCTGATCTTTACAGCCGGTCTCTGTAGGATTGAACTGTTTAAGACACCTTAAAGTGGGCCAGCAAGGTGTTAGGGGAGATTCTGCACTCAGCCCCCCAGCAGTAACCGGTGTGCTTGGCACCGGGCAGGTTTGAGATCTTTTCTGTCACTGTAGAGTGACAGAGTAGTCGCAGGTAGCCATGGTTATGTCAAAATATTAAATATCTGATTATGTTCAGGCAGAGCTCAGAACTGTAGCTGACAAAAAATAAAGCCCAAATAATATCATGCTGTAAATTGAATGCCATTGCTGCAGAACCATCTGACTTCTATCCCAGGGCGTGATGCACCAGGATATTTAGCCCCGTGCTGGACACATGGAGATATGTTTGTGGCAGCTCTTTGTTACCTCTGGGTCTCAAAGCAGGAGGATGAGGTCCAGCTTAAGTACAAGGGGAAGAGTTGAGGGAATCCGAAGATACCAGTCTGAATCGTTCCCGCTGGTAGTTTCGGGGATGGTCTGCAGTATCCAAGAATGACTTTCAGAGCAGGGGCTGCAGAGAACAATGGGTCAAGCAAAGTGAGCAGGCTGGTGGAGCTGTGCCTGTGTGCGTGCATTCATCTGTGTGTAAGCAAAGACCACGTAGGTGAGGCTGTCCTCATTCCTGTAGGAGAACCTAAGAATGTCTTTGAGCTGCAGGATTTGCTTAGTTCCCAGCTCTTCAAGTGACCACACCAATTCTGCTCACAGCGATCTCAGTACAAAACTCTTCTGTGGGAGAGTTGCCAGCTTTGGGACAATTGTGCTCCTTTGGGAGTAGGTGAGTACCCCGTGTTTTCAGTAGTGCTTGCTTTTCTTACAGGTGGAAGGTCACTCTGCATACTCCATACACTTCAGCACTGTCTGTGCAAACAGTTGAGGACTCAGGAGGGATTTGTTCCATCTGAATGGCTCTGGGACCTTTCGCATCTCGGGAGCTTCCTCTGACAACAGCAGCAGGACTGAACCCAAGGCTTCCAGCACAGGGGGATGGAGTACCTAAGCTAACACAAACCCAGAGGTTGGTGGCGTTACTTTCCTGGGGACAAATGTCTCCTCAAAAATATCTGTATCTGACAGACAATGCCTCGATGCCTTTTTTTTTTTTTTTTTTTTAATCAAAACAAGACAACCTGTAGTAGAAGAAAGCTTGTCAAAATTATTAACGTGCCTCTCAATGCCGTGTCCCACATGCTACCAAATGTAACTGCATGAAGCTACACGTCTCATCACCAGTTGTCTGCTTTTAAAGATGTTTAAGACTCCAATTATGCAAGCAATTTATACTGCTGCTGAGGGATTAATGGGCACTGTCACAAAGCCAGGCGTGTGCTGGTGTTGATAGCTGTGCTGCTTGGCAGTAGGCTGGTTGAGCCGAGGGAATGCTTCACCCAGGGGAGCAGAAAGGATGCAAAGAGGATGGTTTCTGTTTGTTTGTGTGCTCACCCCTGTTCATTTGGCCTGCTTTTTCTTGTGTAATATACGAGTAGAAAGATAGCAGCCCCAGCAGAAATCCTACTGTTGAGCCCGCAGCTCAAGGATACGGATCAGGAAGCCAGCAGACTGCCGGGGATTTAGGGTGGGTATTGAGATTTTTGGTAGTACTTCAAACTGAACCGACCCATCAGTGCTCAGTAACTCTGATCCACATGAAATAGCAAGTTACAGTGTGCATCAAAAAGCCTCTGTCTGCACTGCTGCTCAGTGCTCCTTCCCCCTTAACTGTCAGCCTCTGTGGAGTGCTGAAGCAGCTCGCCTAAGGCTACGGATATAATCTGCTGCAGGTTGTAATTAGGAGAATTAGCCTGCTGGTCATTCTTTTGGTCTCTCTTGACTTGTTATTTCTGACAAAGAGCCCATCTGAGGTTGCTCTTCAGAAAATTCAGGTCAAGCTTTTCAACTTAGAGAAATCTCAGAAACTTAGTGTCTAGTCCCAGATTTGGTGTTAAATCCACCTCTTCTCCAGCTGACACCAGGAAGACACCCCACACTGTGACTGTTCAAGGACTGAAACCCAGTGGAGGATCTGATAAAGAAGGGATTCTATCACCGTAAATATTGTTTTAAATTCTACGCTGAGTATTTTGCATTTGTACGTAGTGAAGCCTGTTACATAGCGAGACATGTAACTTCTTTAGCTTAGCATTTTCAGGCCTGTCACATCGTAGATATTCATGGAAAGTCAGTCTCTCTACTGCATTTCAAGAAAAGGGAATGTTTATTTTCAAAGGTGGAAAGGCAAGCTGTCATTCACAGAAATCTTCCGTAAGTTTCTAGCAAAACAAGAAAACACTATGTATGGATCTTTTTTTGTGTGTGTGTGATTTTCCCCCTCGTTTCTTTTTGGAAGAGTTGAAGCTGCTGCTAGGTGTATCGTTTCTTGTTATTCTACCTTCCAACTTTGAGTAATATTCCCTGTGTAGACACCTGATGAGTCACTTTCTTCTTTGGACTGTTTTAAGGGGATGCAGTGTGCTTCCAGACTTGACTTCTCTAAACTCTGTCTTCTTTCCTTTTCAAGGTTCCTGAAGCTGAAAACATTTCTGCTTTCTGCATGCTGATGCGTACAACATGGCAAGTCTGCCTGTTCGTGCAGAGCAGGTGACACAGAGTGAGGCAGGAAGAACAGATAAAGGATGTAAAACACTCCTTACACACTTCACTACTACGAGAAAAGGTATCCAAAGGGGAAGATTCAAGTCTAGAGGGTGGCAAAGAGAGGGAAAATATATTTAAAAACAACTGAAGCCGATTTGACCCACAGCATATTTACTTATTGCTGAACATAGGGAGAGTGAAATAGAGTGAAAATAGAAGACTGGATTTCCACAAAGGACTTTTTCTCCATAGGAAGACCATTTTCTGATCTGTTCAGCATCCCGAGTGCAGGGCTGTCAAGCCAAGCACGGATGCTTACGAGGGCAGGCGGACCAATTCTGGCACGGACTTTCAGACCCAGGCACTCATGCCTCTGTGTCTGGTAGGCACAGAAATCTTGCTTTCTGCACAGGTTTTATGACAGGGCTTTGCTTTGTATGGCTGGAGAGCGCCGTTTGGAAACGGAGTGCACCCCGGGGGATCTTGTGCTGCCGAACCATTGGAGACGATTTGGTAGCATGCCAGCCCCCAGAATAACGAGACGGAAAATGAGCTCTGACAGGTCAGATGTAATTCTGCAGGGCCTACCGTGCCAGCTACCAGCCTCCGTCCTGGCGTGCGGGGGAGCTGCAGCTGCAGCAGCTTGTGCAGGGAGAAATGCTGCACTACATGGGATGGAAGCAGCAGCCCCCTTGAGCACTGGGGCTGCTTCGGGGCTGGATCCGGGAGGACTTGTTCCCATGAGGCAGGGAGTGATGCTGTGAGCCCTACTGCAAGCTCAGTGGCTTGGGGAAATCCCATCCTAGCTTCAGTTCCTGAATCCTGCCATGTAGATACATTTGGTTTTCAACATGCGAGACCTTTGGTCCTGGAATAAACTGCGTAGGGCAAAAAGGGGCTGAAAGGAAAGTGCTGCGCTCTTGGGTGGCTCAGGAGGTGAACATCCAAACACAGGAGCGGGTGGTGGAAGCACATAGCCCACTGAGTGCTTGGACAGAGGATTACAGGACGGCTTCTGTTGTAAACCTGGATAAGGTGTGTTGGCAGAGCCGTGTTTTGACAGGAGCTCTCCATATTCAAGCTAATAAATGAGAGTTGGAAGGAAATGTTTCTGCCTGTAAACTACCGTGACAGACCTTGTGTAATGAGAAATATCTGTCAGCTTTTTCATGTACTCCAGATTTATTCACTTGAACGCTAAGTTTGCTAGTAAATTCTTAACAAGCCTACTCCAGTGGAAAACAGCCCTAATTACTGCGAGCGTTTTTCTCACTCTGGATTTAAGAAAATGAGGGAGAAGGAAAGATTTATTTACTCATTCCTCCTTCCTCCCCAGCTCGCTTCCAAAATGGGGAAGAATTTGAATGTGTGGCCTGAATTTAGTTTGGTTGTAGGCAAAGCCAGGCGTGGTGTCTGTGTCCTGAGGTCACGAGAGGAAACGCTGGTTTATGGGTCCGGTGTGACGGTGTGCACAGAGACTGATGCTTTCTGCAAAGAGCAGGGAAAGTAGGGCTTGAGAAATCCTTTCGTTCCCTTTGCTGCAGGGTTCTGCCTGCATGCAGGAAGAAATGAAAGGCTGGAGCTGGTGCTGTGCAGGAGTGCTTGCTGACTGCCCCGGGTGTGACTGTGCTCTGAGGGAGAGCAGGGGCCAGCGGGTGGTTTTGTTGGGCTGCCTTGTTGGGGAAATGAAGGATGGGAGAAAGAAAACCTGCTGCTGCACTTCCACGGCGCTGCTGTAGCCCGTAGTCCAAGTGCTGGTGTATGAAGACCCAGGTAAAGGATTAGGAGCCTTCTTTTTAATGGCTTCTACCCCAGTCAGCCTTCTGACAACCAGCTTGAACTTGAGTTTCATGAGACACTTCCCAAGGTAAATTTGGTTTAAAATGGGCTGAGTGATTTGTGGTGGTGGCTGTGAGTACATCTTTTACTGTACATCTCTTTTAAAAGTGCTGTGGAGACAGATTTGGTTCGTCTTCACTGTTCCTGGAATTGCCTGATTATCCACACCAGCTTCTGGCCTCAACATGATTTGGATATATCCTTCTCTCAGCAGGATCTTTTACTTCTACATTGATTAATCAACTCTTTTAAGTCGTTTAATAGTCTGTTAGAGACCAGGTAAAGCATTTGTGTGGAGACCAAAGGTTAATCTTGCATCAAAATTCGTAGCAGAGGAAAGGGACCTTTCGTTGCTCCCTCTGTTATAAACCACGAAACCTCTTCTGCTGCCCCTGGGAAAATACCAGGCTCACAAGAACTCCTCCTTTTCGTGCCACCAGATTCAAACCACTCAGGGGAAATGGATGCACTGAGGTATTTTTCCTCTTTAAATTTTGCATAATGTTTTAGGGAAAAAAAAACAATGCTGCAGATCATCTTGAAATTAGTCTTTCAGCCCTTGTGTTATTCGTAATGTGAGTGAAATAAGGGCCAGGTAATGAGCCCGAATAGCTACTGGGACATCTGAGGTCCCAACCATCTTTCAAGAGCAGATAAAGACAGCAACAAAACGTTAATATGGACTTCACCTTTAAAAGCAGATCTTAGAAAATTACTTCTAAAATGTAAAACTCTCTTCTGTCTACCCTTCTTGGCAGCTGTAAGCATCCTTTGCAGCCTATTCTAAAGTCTAGTTATGGTTTTCTGCTCAAGGAAACTTTGTTTTCCATGTAGTCATAAAGAGATTTTTCTGGCTTTTTAAAGCTGTTTTCCTCTAAGAAGATAAATTCAGTTATCTATCCATCTTCCCTCGGAAGGTGTAATTGTGTTTTACATTAAAAAAAAAAAAAAAAAGGCAACAAAAAGGAGCCTTGCAGTGCCCTGTGAAAAAGAGCTGATGCTTATCTTGGAGATTGAGAATGAGATATAGAAGTAATACAAGTCGAAGTGATTTACCAGAACTAATGAAGAAATTCAGTGATGGAGCTGAGATTTGAATCTTAATCTGCTTCCTTCCCTGTACCTCCCTCTAAATTCAGGTCAGCTCTTGCTGGGCCAAAACTAGGATCATTGAAAGCAGTGGAAAGCCATCCAGGAACTTGAGATGGAGCAAATATTTTCCCTCAATATGTCTGAAACAGTGATATTGAAGTTTAGAGTGTTCCCTTTGCTCTGTTTGCAGTGCAGGCCGTTGCCAGTTGCCACGCTGTGTCTGTGTTTCTCCGCGGTGTTTGTCCTAACCCAATTTTCATCACAGGTCTGGGGCTGTGTTGAGTAAAAAAGACACAGGAAAACCAAGTCTCGGAAGCAGGAGGAAAAAAAAAAAGATATTTTCTACAGGCTGTAGAGCAAAGCTCATCCTCTTGGTGACGATATAAATGTTGGATGTACAAGTAAGAAAGCAAAGGGGGAAAAATCAGAGCCCAGCTCCCTCTAGTTTTGACACCTCCTTGGAAAGTCTGTAATATACATATTTCACATCAGGCTTTCTTCAAAACTTCCCTTAATATTTCATTTGTCTTATCTTATACTTTCTACAGGTTAACAGGTGGTAGTTATGGATTCAGATACCATGAAAATCATTTAATAATTATGTTGCGTAAACTTCTTTTTTTTTTCATTGATAGGTACTTCATGATGACCCGTGACTCTTTGTGGACCTGGGGCTTGGCATTGCCAACAGAGAAACTACAGCACAATTCAACAGCAAGGTACGAGGCAGAAATGCACTGTACAAGACTTCTCTAGACAGATTTGGGCAAAGTGTGACCCTGCATGAAGAGAGAAAAGAAGGAAGGTGGCAGAAAATGGAGGAAAAAAAATCCTACAGAACAGCAGAAAGAGACATTTGGGGGAAACAGCAGATTTACAGAGGTAATAGAGGAGGGGCAGGGATGGGAGAAGGAAAAGCAGATGCCAAGTGTGAAAGCAAGTAAAATTTGGGGTATGATAAAAAGCCAGAAAGGGCTGAGAGAGCTATGTTGGTAACAGGAGGAAGGAGTTAATAGCACTCAGTGCAAGACTTGTTCTGCTTCTGGCCACTCACATGTCCCTCATAGCAATGCCACTGCTGTGTCCATGTCAGTCATCAAAATACACAGAGAAAGCTCCAGGACAGCCTCCAGTGATTTAGTCTGTTTCTCTGTGTTTTTGCTTCTGGCTCTGAATCCTCCAGGGGGACCAGAGGGCAGCAAAGGGCTTAAGTTTTTTTGTTTGTTTGTTTGGTTTTTTTTTTTTTTTTGCTTTGTTTTGTTTAGTTTAGTTTAGTTTTATTTTTTTTTAAACTTTCTCTTCACTGAAATACATAGTCTGTTCTGGCATTAGTCTGAAGTAGAAGTCTCATTTAGTAGAAGAAACTTTGCATTTAATCCACAGGCCTATTAGGGAAACAGCACAGCAGGAAACTAGTTAGACTGTTGAGTAGAAAATAGACTTGCTAATAAACCTCTCATTCTTGTTGCAATCCCAGGATGCTAAACATTTTTTGTTTTAATAAACAGAAGTTGGTGATTTTTGGATAACACCTTTTTTTTTTTTCCCCCATAAATTAATACCTTGCAGGTTGGTTCAAAGGCAAGAAAATTGGGTATTTCAGAGAGAATTGTACATTTCTTATAGATACATCTCATCCTTTGGCTTGACACATATAATCACAAAGAAAACAAAGGCTTAGCTTTTTTGTACGTGTATCTTTGTTGTCTGGCATGTCTTCATATGGCATAAATAAAAGGAGGACAAGACCCTGGAGACTCTGTTGCACTCACGGCTTTGTCCTTTCATCTTACCAGACCTTGTTTTAGCATATGTCTAGAGCCAAATTTCAGTTTGCTCTTTATGCCTGTTGCTTTTTGGAGACCTGTTTCTATGAGCGTGTCTCAGCGACTGGTGCGTTTTCCATGGGACCTGAGAAACGCCAGCTGGGTGAGTACCTGCTTCACAGCTGTTGCAGTAGGAAAATTGCATGGAGCTCTGTGAGATGCAACATCAAGGCAAGGAGCTACAATAAGGAGGAAGATTCTTCACGGATGTTCGAAGGTAAAGGTAACACTGCTTGGCTGAAAAGAGCTGCTGGAATGACCGTGCTGCAGGTGCAGACATAATAGATTGGGAGCCATCGTCACCAAATACGTTGGAGTTGGTAACTGTCTCCAGATTGTTTCTTACTGTACCATGGTTTTTATTTCATTTTAACATGAAAGCCTGTTTCTGTGTTGTAGTTAGGGTTTGGGAATCACACCAAAGAACGTCCGGTGGTTATGTTTCATTTTAAGTAGGAAGAAGGAGCATGTGAGCTCACATCAGTGTAAGAGAAATGGATCTATTTGTGGAGTGGCAAAATAGTTACAGACACATCATAATAACAAATTACAATAACCTTACCAGTCCGCAGGCATATGGGGCAAGAGTACCTCCAGTCAGGCTGTCGTATGTGTTGAAGCCATATGTAGAAATTGTTTGTGTTCCCTTAAATTGCATCTTACAACAATTCATCGGTTTCTTTTGATACTAATCAGTATTCTTTATTAGCTTTAGTAATAACAATTTGAATTCTAATAGTAATCACTGTCTCTTATGGTTCTCACATGAACCATTATGGATTTTTTCTTAATTTTGTGCCATAAACTGGATGCTTCAGAAATATGTTATCAAAGGATGTCCTGCTTTCTTTATAAGAGACCTTATTATTAGCTAATTAAAAATCAAATCCAGCATAAGGACAGAGACCTTGCATGCTTTTATAGCATTCTAAAGGGTAAGTCTTGGTTTTGCTGGAATTATTATTGTTATTTTTTTGCTTCATAATTCTAAAATTAATTTAACGTTTTTCTTTTCCATTCACAGAATTAAAAGAGGGATAGCACTGGCAAAAAAAAAAAAAAAGCCTTTTTTTCTGGCAAGAAGATGAATTTTACTGACCAGTCTTGCATGTTTGTATAAACAGTGGGGCTACATGCAGGTCTGCAGCATTCTGCAGGCAGCTTTGGCTGTAGGAAGATAACAGCAAGAGCTGCAGCGGGCTGTAGAAAGAGCCTCGGCTCATCCTTTCTGCAGTCTCTGAGTAGCCACCTGCTTTTTAAGGACTCTTGTAAAGAACAGTTATGGAGGTTCTTGTCTAAAGAGAGAGCTTTCAGCTGTGGGTGTGTTGACACAGATCACGTTCTTGCACATCTCTTTTCCTGTTCTTAGAAGTGTGGATGTTCTCTCCGAGGTAAGTTGTCAGTTGTCATTGCTCCGGAGGCTTCAGCAGAGCTATGACAATTAATCTGCCTGAGAGCCTGCTCTGCTCTCCCTGCTGCAGCCTGTTTCTGAAGCCCACTCAGCTTTCTACCTCTTGTTCAGCTTTCAGCCCATGGAAGTACAGGGCTCTCGTCTCCTGAATCACCAGGATTCAAACAACTTCACTGAGTGCTGGAATTGTCTCAAGTAGGAATTTCCTCTCCAGCCTGGATGGAGTTCATTGCCACCAGGGAGGGATCCAGAGCATCGAAGGGAGGCACCGTCCTTTCCCCTTTGGCTATAGAGGGATCCTGAGTGGCATCAGAGGGTAATTTTGGTGTTCTTGTAGTGTTGTTATCCAATTTGAGATGGGCCGTGTGCCTGCGAGTGGTCTTTGTCTGGACCTTGTGTGCCTGGCACGGGGCTACAACACCAGGAATCCCCATCAGAACAAGAGCCAGAGGTAACTGATATTAAAGTACTTCCAAAACGAGGGGTGAGTAGAATTCTGAATCCTCTGTGAGACTTAACTACCGCTACTGCATCAAGTGCAAACCTGGGTAAGTCTTTAGATGGCATCTCATCCCCAAATTATTAGGAGTTTTTAAGCTTCTTGAGGCCCTGGTAAAGTAGGGGTCTCACCCTGTCTTTTACAGACTATTTTTTTGATAGCTTCAAATGTTTTCTGAGGTGGCTTATTTTTCCTTAGGGGGAAAAAAATGGATGAAGTTTTTTCACATCTCATACAAGTGAAGAGTCTGCAACTTCTTTCTTCTTCATTTTCGTCCAGTTTATCTATTTGAGTTGCAACTTGATTCATTTTCTCAGGATTAGGGCTTATTTAAGGTTCTCTTCTTGCCCTTGCCCTCTTTCCACTAAAACCAGCAGATTTTCAGGGGAACAGCAATGAGGCCACTGAATTTATAACTCTTTTCAGAAGCCTTATATATTCAGTGAGGGTGTTTACAGTTACTTTCATTGCCAATATGATTTGCTCGATCTTTCATATCCCTTTCTTTCCAGGAAGCTATAGCTATGCAGTATGCACCTTCCCAGTATAAGCTGTGATACAAAGAAATCAGCTGGCTTCTCTGCAATGCCTTTGTTTGGCTTAGATGCTCTCTGTGGTTTTGGTTGCCTGTGGAGTGAATCCCTCCTTGGGCTCTGGGATTGCCCTGACCCTGGTGCCGCACATTGCGCTTGAACTTACAAACCTCATTAGGTTCGTTTGGGCCCACTTCTCAAGCTTCTCCACGTCCCTTTGGACCAGGCTCAACCATCTGTAGTTCCCTGGGTCCTCCTTTCTACCCTTTTTAAAGATGGGAGTGATGTTTTCCTTTTTCCAGACGGGAAGAGGCTTGGCAGCTCCATCAGCCAGCTCCCTCAGGTCCTAAGCTAACCAGTGTCACTAAGAACAAATTTAACGTATAGGGGAGAACATCGGTGTTTTAGAGAGCCAAAGCACTCAGTGTAGGTGCTGGGGTGAAAGAGTTTAATCTTCATTAGCAGTGTTGGTAGGATTGTATTCAGCTGACAAACAGAGGGGTTTGATATGCCTAGACAACATTTTTATCACTGCAGTGGAGGTTGCCAGGATTAGCATTATTTTGATTGCCATTCGATGGCTAGAGAGCATGTTGGGAGGCAGCCAAACTCCCCAAAGCATAAGGGAGCCCTGCTCTTCTTTTGGTTTTGGAAGCAAAACCAGGTACAGGACGGATTTTATTTTCTAAAGTAAATAAACTTCAGAGTGAATTTAGTTAATTGCCATCCAACCAAATAACCGATCAGATCAAGGTAATTTCTGGGTCACTGGCAAGGTCTGTGCAAGGAATTTAAAAGAAATGCTAATACTTTGTGGTCAAGAACTCAAAAATTAGGAGAGAGTGGAATTACCATTTCTCAGAAAGGCTGATTTGTTGAATATGTATAATGGAGTACATCAATGCCAGCTTAAGCCAACAGCAGGTTTTAGTCTCTTGCAGTCCTGGTTGGCCACAGCTAGGGTCAGGAATAACTGGCATAGATAAAGCACCCTTAGCCTAAAAGTAGAAATGGCCCAAACGCTCCTGTTTTACAAGGTTTCAGGATCCACTGTCTGCATCGTACTCTGGAAAGCTTCTTTTGCACTAAGCTTACCTTACCTTGAGTTTGTTCTTCACTACAGTGCAAGGTTAAAACTGGTCCAGCCAAACCTAGCTCTTGTGTACCGGAGCTAAGATAATGTGCCATGAAATAGCCTTGGTTAAAGTGGGCCAGGCTCGAGTCTGTTCTGGTTGACATAGGTTGAAAGGGAATTAAAAGATTAAAATTCTCCCTTATTAACGTGGAAATCGTGAACTGAACAAGGCAATGCCAGACCAGTACCTGAGAAGCCAAGGAGTGAGGCAGACTGTAAATACAAAGGGAAGGTAAATCGATGTATTAGGATATGATCAAAACCAAACAAGTGGCTTACCAAATGATTGCCTGTTGGCTGAGCTGCAGTAAGTCTGCGTGCACCCCAGCAGTGAGATGAAATCCATTTTGCACATGAAATTGGCTGCGAATGAATATGCACTTAGTGACATGAGGGAGGCAGCAGACAGGTGGCAATTTGCAGTAATATATTCATTTTCAACGGCGTGCCTGTACTTTAAGATGATGAATGACTATAAAATGCAAATTAACCACTGTTAACTAGGAAAAAGAGTCAGGATGCTGATTTTTTTTTTTTTCTTACTGATTTCTTTTTTTCTTCCTTAGGTTTGATGTGGGTCAGGCTCAGCTGATGCAGACTCATGTTTTACTGTTTAGCAGCAAAGACAGTGCAAAAAGAAGCAGAAGTGCTCCTCAGCACACTTCAGGTACGTGCCATTATTAAGGCCACCGGTGATACGTGGTGATCTTTCCTTGTCAAGAATCCCCAAAGACGGGCTGTTCTTCTGGAGACCTTGGCTGGGCCTTGCGTGCCCGGCAGAATAAGCAGCAAGGAGCACGGCGAGGTTTGTCACCGGGCTCGCTGCTGTCCTTTGTGCAGATCCATTTAACGTCGGACTCGGCTCTACTCTTTTGCCACTGGAACACTGTTAGCAAGTCAAGTCCCGGTGTGTGCTTAGGGTTATTTTGCACCCCTGCCCTGTGTAGTTATTAATTTAAGGACAACATTACAGGAGGTGGCAGCTGTTGGTTTTAATGTAGATACAGTGCTGATTTCTCTCACGGAGTCTTTGTCCCCCTGTTAGGAGGGAGCAGAAAGAATATTGTACTGGAACCATCCCATGATATTTTTACTACATCCTACTCATCTATTTTTTTTTTCCAGACAGAGGGTGATATATCTTAATTATCATTTGGCAAATCATCATTATTCTTCTGGTTTATCATTTCATACGATTGTGAAGCTATTTGCAGCCTTCCCTTTCACTTGCTTCTGCCTATATATATATTTTAGGGCTGCCTGAAAGGGTTAAGAGCAGATGCAGGCATATCCTGTGGGGAAAAACATAGCATACATCCCAGACTCTTCTTTTTTCTTTCCTCTCAGACACAGTAACGCACAGTTTTACCATTATTATCTTGGCATTGTGGACAAATAGAATGATAACATGCAAGGAGAGACAAAATAAACATGCTCCAAAACCGCTTTTCTCTAACTAGGTTACTTAACATGGCCTTGGCAGATGACAGTTGTGTGAGAGGAAGGTATAAGATACACATGGCATCAGAGTTCAGCAAAAGCAAGCATGCGTTTCAGCACGCCCAGAGTGCTCACCTGGGAACCTGCATCCCATTATGCTTCACGCAGTCCTCTGGACAACCCAATTTGAAGTTGTATTACATTCCTCAGCTCCTCATTTGTGCCTCATTCCGTGATAATTTTCATCCCCCTGTGAAACAATTTGAGGTTTTGCTTTCCTGGAGAACAACGCCAACAGACTGGGGATGTTTATCACTGTTCATACACGTGAAATGAATCCTCATGTTAGGACAGAGCACAAGAACTCCCAGATTAGAGGTCCTAGTGCAAGGTGGCCATGGGGTCAAGCTACAGCACAGTCACTGGTAAGTGCGTAAAGCAGTGAGGTATGAAAGTCTGTTCTCACTGGGTTAAATCTTAACTCTATGCTTCCCTTGCTGCAGTTCCTTTTGGCCAGGCCTCCGAGTCCCGCTGGAAATTGCAAACCTTTGGAGTTCACCCCTGTTGATGGAGGAGTTTTAGAAGAAGGCAGAAGGCTGGTAAGGAAAATCCTTTGCTCCTTAATCCTTTACTCTGTGGTATTAGGATGCAGGAGAGAACTTGAAGCTACAGCACAAGGTAGAGGTCTACTGTACCTATTACAAGGGGCAGCAGCACTGTCATGATAAGAGGAGGCACTGCTTCTCATGCCCCTTCCTCTCCTGACTTGTTTTTTCCCTCTCTAACCCTCTTGGAAAATGCTAAAAGGAGACGGGTGCATTCATTTTGCTGTTGTGTGTCCAATAGCACACCCTCATTCACCGTTAGCCCGCTTTCAAGCTCTGAGGAGTTAAAGGTAAAACTGAAGCAGTGGCCATCAGGTCCGTGCTGTGTGACCAGGAAGGAAGAAAGAGAGGTGCACTTCCTAGAAATGACATGGCTGGTTTATTCTGTTATTTTCTTGAGACACTTTGCTAGCCAGCTAGCAAGGGTTGGACAAGTCCAACTGAGTCTTAGAATTAACAATATGAAAGCGATGTAAATGCTAATTCTCCGTCAGAGCCTACCAGCCAGATTTTGCTCTCTGCTTCATTAGAGAAAAATATGTAGGAAATTCAGTGTGATCAGCAGACTCATTCTAGATTTGCACTCATGTAATAGGATTTGGTCCAAAGAGACTAAAAAGAACTGATGTATCACTTTTATTGAGTTGCACATAGCTGTCTCGCTCTGTTCAGGAGAATATTTTAACCAGACCCCATGTAATATTGCCTGTACTCTGTGACTAATTTCTACAGCAATATTAATTTAATACTACAGCAATTTATTGACTAAGAAAGAACTAAATTGCTTGGCAGAATAATGGAAAAAAACATAGCCAGAGAGTTAAGGATGGCAGTCTTCACTGAGCACAAGAGTACTAACTATAACACAGTGAAACCAAGTTCCTTCAAGAACAATAAATACAGAACTTAATGCATCACCAGCAGGTATGAACTGCTTCATCTCCTTAAGACGTCGTGCCTTGGTCTGCTTGGAAGCCAGACTCCATCTTGCCTGACATAAAAGTTGTTTTCAGAGCCTCAAGCCATTAGCTCGTAAATAACACAGAAAATAACGCTATTGTAGTGCTTCTGCTAATTCCATCTCCGTATCATCGCCGCGCTAAGGCAGGAAAAATATCAAAAGATGCAAATCCTTAAAATCAAGAGGGAGGGTGTTTGTGTGGTTTTGCTATTGTTGTGATTTCTTTAAATATTATGGATGATGGTAAACTCGTATTAAGTGGAACCTGGCTTCAGTTCTTCTCTTCTCCCACAAGGCTTACAATTATTGAAATACAGAGGCTATAATGCAATTTATTTAAATCTGTTCTGATGAATGTGGAGTGAAATATTAAAAATGACTCAGCCCTGCTGAGTTTTTTGAGGATCCTTTCAGAAACATTTTGGAGTGTCTGAATGAATCCAGGAAGATTAAGCATCAGAAACACACCGCTTAAATAATGAGCTTGTAATTGCAGCTTTTATGTACTAGGAAGAGGCATTTTGGTCGTTTGCTCTCCTTAGCCGAGATGGAAACTGCCTTCCCTTAATTCACTTTTATTCTACTGTGGAAGATAATTTACACAGAGCACTGAGGCTCCAGTGGCTTAAATAGCGAGGCTGTAACAAGAAACTGGATCAAACAAAAATTTCATTATTCGTGAGAACAATTCTGATTTTCGACTCCTAATTTGCAAAGTGGAGACCGAGAGCAAAAATCAGTGGTGGTGCAAGCAGATGTAAGTCCATCGGTCTGAGAGGGCAAAAGAAAATTATCCCAGTGTAATCTCAGCAGAACAGAACTCATTTTGCACTGCTTGTTTCTTGGAACCCCAGCCCTCCCTCCCTACCCCCCAATAAAAGCACTCCCATCTAAATCTGCAAGTCCAGTCCCAAATAGCAACACATCTGCCTTGAATCCCGCCTGCTTTTTTGGAGTCTGTGCCTGACCTGGGATGCTTCTTGTATAACGTTTTAATCCAGATGTTTTTCCTCTTCCAGCTCCGCCGTGTGAACGAGATGAAGCTGTTGTAGGGGGAAAGGTCCAGCTGGCACGGGGGGGCTCTGTGCGAACCCCCCTGCTGGTGCTGGCAGCGGGGTGAAATTCTCCACTTTGTCTGAAGGTAAGAAATAACTCAAAAGGCGAGTGGTGAGAAATGTGTTACTGTGATCCTTCCCAAACCTGGAGACGCGAATGCCGCTTTGATTAGGAGATGGTGAGCTAATTTCTCACGCAGCTTGGCAAGATAAATTTGGTTCCAGTCCTGCCTCCTAATACCCTTCTGTAGCTCTGGCCCGGAGCAGCTCCTCAGTCATACATCTAGCTGAAAATCACCCAGCACAGCTCAGTCTCCATCAGAAGCTGAAAACTTGTTTGGATGTAGATGAAAATAGTGTTTCATCTGCGGGCTCCAGTCTGGCATGCCTGTGACTGGAATCCAGAAGAAGGTTTCTCGGAGCCACGGATGTTTGCCTGGCTGTTGGAGGGGACAAACAGCTGCCCGCTCATTTACCTGACCATGAAAATGCATTTCCCAGGTGAAAAGCGTCAAATGGTTTTCTTAGGGTGACAGGAAATTTTAAAAGGATTGTCAGGCTGGGACAGGCGGACTTGAAATGGTGCTGGAGTGGTGTTCAGCTTAGTTTTTCCTTTAAAAAATTTAAAATAAAATGTAAAGACTGAACCAACTTTGCAGTTTGGGACACTGCAACTCTGCTAATGAACAGGGCAGGTTCACCGACAGCTTCAGGAAATCAAACCTTCTCCCATGATCTCTTCTCAGAGAAATCTAATGGTGTTGAGGAGTCAGGAAGTGACTTTTAAGCTGTTCGACTGGCTCAGTCCTTGACATCCCCAAAGCTAATACCAGGAGCCAGCTGCAGGCTTGTCTCACGCTGACATGTGAGCACTGCTGCAAGAAATACCTGCTCGTTTCCTATTGCCCAAGGAAACATTTGGTTCTCCTGAAGCGCTGTGAGAGCTGACAGGCAAGGCTTTGATTTTGGTTTTTATTTTTAAACATAACTTGCAGTCCCCTCAGCCCTAGCTGCCTTTCCGTTACAATACAGATCAGCCTTCCTCTCACTTCTGGAGCGCAGAGATCATGTTTATTCTTCCCTCCTTTTGGCAGCACAGTGCAGATATAATGCAGCGCTCCCCCTAACGAACCTCGAGTCAAGCACGGAGCAAGATTCGTGCAGTGCTCACAGTGAGGAGAGGGGTAGCTTCAGCTACACCTTTTCTTCCAGGCTTTACTGGTTTTGAGGCACTGGCAGATGATGGTGGTGGGGGGAAAACGGCTCCTTTCTTAGTCACAGGGCACTCTGGAGATGTTGAGTCTTCCTCTCTGCTCAGGAATGAGAGCACGAGTTCGGCAGGCAGCTGGGCTTGGCAATGCCAAGCCTTTGAGTATGTCCTTTGCTCCCAGTGGAGATGTGACACTGCTACACGGCCCGTGATGGCCTGCAGGCGAGGTGTACCTCTGCTAGGGCAGAGATCTCTTCAGCAGGTTGCAGCAGGGCCCCTGTTTGGAAAGCTGACAGCAGGTGAAAGTAGCTGCCACTTCCCATCTTGGAAGCTCTTATTTCCTGCAGCATCGCCTGGGTCATAGGTAGGGTGTGTTGTTCTAAGCCCAGGGTCACGCTGCAGTGTAAATAGGTTTCTGTCTCTGTCTTAATTAAATAACAAGTCAAGCACAGGCAGATAAGGAGCCGTCGCATCGCTGGGCTGACAGCTTTGGAAAGGAGATGCGGGGGATTTGTTTTACCTGGCCAGCCTTCCTTCTCCTTGAACAGACGTACCTGTTTGCTTTGCATCCAGACACACTCACGTGCATTGGCTGCTACGGGGTCTGGCTGGTGCAAGAAGATCTGCAGCCGGGCTGGAAAGCAGTCCAGACCGTGCTCAGAGCCTGAACAGTTTGGGTTTGGGAGGATTTAACTTAGAGGCAGGGTTCTGACCCAGCTTTAATAACAAGGCACATGTAGCTGGCAGAGTGAGTTGTGAGAGTGCCGATGCCATATGCTAAAACCCGTACCAAACAGGGCTGCTGACAGTGAAAAACCTTATTTTTCCTAAGACCAGACTTTCCTACAAGTGCTGAAAGATCGGTGGGAATTTCACACAAAGACTATGAACTTCTGACTTTAGCCAACTTACAAAGGATTTGAGGGCTGTGGCAGCTCCATCAGGAGTCCTTTGCCATCGGCTCTCTCCTCCTCACATGCAAATACCTTAAACTCGTTTCTCTCTCTGCTCTCAGCTACAGGATTTTGGCACGGGGAAAGGGCACCTGCTGCTGCTGAAGAACTTGGTGCTTCGCAGATGAAACCCAAGCATGTTGAATCCCACCTGGAGCCTGGCTGGCAGCGAATGCAGGGCCCAGAGTGGAAACGTGATGTTTTCTCAGAGAGACACTTGACTTAGTAAGTGGGATCTTGCGCTCTTTTTGTACGGGATCTCATGCTGCCTTTTGCTCCCCGTGAGTTTCAAGAGGGGGTTTTCAGGTGTCAGCATTATATTGCATTGCAGGAGAGTTTTTGCTACGTGGCCTCCATCCTGCTGTCCCACCCCAGCGGCCTTTCTTGAACAGAAGTCTGGGCTGGTGCCCTGCGTGCAGAGTGGTGTGTATATTCCGTAATTACCATCAAGTTTTTTAGTAAAGATGTGCCTGCTCTTCCCAACTTTCAGGTGGCTCATTGCATTTGTGCTTGTTTTCTCATAACGAGCTGTCTACAAAAGCTCTAGTTCAAATTCCTTTCCAGATCTCTAACACCCTGAGCTTAGCGAGAGAAGCCAAACTGCCAGTGGATGCAATTAGCTTAAATTTCACCTGAAACCGAAATCTTACCCTGTGGCACGGAGGAATCCCTGGCGGTTCATGCCTGGGAAGCAGAGATCAAGGTGCTTGGTAGCTTGGGTGCTCTCAGGTTTTATCTCCCCTGGCAGAGGGCACCTGTCCCCTGTCAGGCCGGACAGAAAGACACATCCTGAACGACCGGGGCTTTCCTTGGAGTCTGCTCCTCCACGTGTTTGTGTGGAGGCAGCGATTGTGTAAAGGAATGGGAGATGGGGCAGCGTTATTTCTGTTGTGGGCTCAGCCTCTGTGTGTGCTGTGCTTGTTCACAACCAACCAATCTGCACAGAAATGGCACGGCTTTGGTTAATAACGCTTGGCAAACAGCACGGCCTGGGCATCAGCATCGTGGTCTGATCTCCAGGCAACAGCTTCTCCTCTGCCTCACGCTGCTGCCGTCTCCAAAGTGGGTTTCTTTGCTGCACCACACCGCCAGGAGGTGATGAGGGATAAAGGACATCAATAAGAGCCCAAGCAGGCTGTGAAGACAGCGTGCTGCTTGGGAAGAGGGTGCTGCTGTACCTTCACTAATAAATCAGGATCATTATCCCACCGGGGGAGGGAAAGAGAACCCAGAGCACCAGCATCTGGCGTGAATTATGTCTCGGAGCCGGCTGGGGCTCTCCGTCTTCCTGAAGCACTTGCTCCAGCTACGCCGTGTAGCCTGCCAGCAGCCATTCATCCCAGCGCTCCGGCCGGAGAGCTGATGCTGGGCCGAGGCAAATATTTATTGTCTGACTTTTTTCTTTCCTTTTTTTTTTCCCTCTTCTTTTTTAGTACATGCTGAGAGCCCAGAAACGCTCGGAGGGCTTTCTGCAGGGGCTATGAGTGTCAGTGGGAGGAAATGTAAAGGCCAGGGAAGCTTTCTCTTTTTAGGAGTTTGATCACCCTGTTGGGCTCCGAATCGATGTGTGTGTAGAGAGAGTGACAGCTGCTGAGCACAGGGATGGCACTGCAGCAGCGTGTCTGTCCTCAGAGCCCATTCCTCACACCGTGCCTCTCCTTCGGCCAAGCAGCTGAAACAGGAATGGGGCCACGCTGGTAGCGACGCTCCTGAATTCATTAGTTTCTGATTTCCTCCACACTTGTTAAGACACAAATGCCCTGAATGCTCTTCTGCGAGTAATCCCGATTCACGCAGCTAATCCTATTTGTGTTTTTTTTTTCCTTTGATGGGAGGAACTGAAGGGGCTTTTCAGATTGAAAGCTTGCGAGCACGAAGCTGCCTTCGTGTGCTGGGAGTGCGATGCTGTGAGCGTGGCCACAGGGCAGCTTCAGACGGTGCCTCCTGCCCTAACACAGCGCGGCAGAGACCCCGGGCAGACATTTCCTCAGTGTTGGTGCCTGACTCGCCCGGGGTCACCATGGCACAACGGTAGCAATTACACAAGTAAGAACTGGTGCTGTGCGGCCCGTGAAGCATTTTGGGGTTGTCTGGCTGTCTTTGTTCCTCAGGAAGGAAGGTGGAGCTTCAACCCCAACAAGCATCAGGGAACCAAGCTATGGGGCTGGCTGCCACCACCGGATCAGTGCAAGGGCTGGGAGCCTCAGGGGCGACCTCAGCGCTCTTTATAAGTAATTAAAGGAGGTTATAGTGAGGTGGGGGTTGGTCTGTTCTCTCATGTGCCTGGTGACAGGATGAGGGGGAATGGGCTGAAGTGGCACCAGGGGAGTTTTAGGTTGGGTATTAGGAAGAACTTCTTTACTGAGAGGTTGTGAGGCATTGGGATGGGCTGCCCAGGGAAGTGGTGGAGTCACCATCCCTGGAGGGCTTTAAAAGACGTTTAGATGTTGAACTCGGGTACAGTTTATTGTGGGGCCGGTCAGTGTCAGGGCAGGGGCTGTGGCGCTCATTGGGGTTTGGCAGCGCCATGGCGCCCCGCCGCCACACGGGGGCGCCCAGCGCCTCCCGCCGCTGCCACTGCGCATGCGCGCTGCCCGACCCTGTGGGCGCACTCCTTGGCGCACCGCCGGGCAAGGCGCCGGGGCGGTGACGCGCCCGCACTGCGCCGCGCATGCGCCCTGCGTCCTGCCCGGAGCAGGGCACGGCGCGTGCTCAGCGCCCCGCGGCGGAGGGGGCTGTGCGCATGCGTGCTGCCTCATGCCACAGAGCGGGCGACGCACGGTGGCGGCGCATGCGCATTGCGTGCGTGTGTGTAGTGGGGAGCAGTGCGCATGCGCACAGCGCCTCAGGCCCCCCTAAAAGCCTGCGCGGGGCCGGGGGCTGGGCCGGGCCCCTCAGGGCGCTGCCGGGGCCGGGTGGTGGAGGCGGGGGCGGCTGCGGGGCCCCAGGGCCTTTATGGGCCGCGCTGGGCGGGCTCTGCCTCAGCTTCTGCCTCAGCGCCCCGCTCGGGGCTCGCTTCCCGCCTCCCCCAGTGCCTGCTCCGGCTGCGGGCCCCCCCCTCAGCCCCCTCAGGGCCCAAAAGCGGAGGACGAACAAAAATTTCTCCTCCTTCCCATACCGGGAGTCGAACCCGGGCCGCCTGGGTGAAAACCAGGAATCCTAACCGCTAGACCATATGGGAGGCGCTGTGTGCGCTTCACCCCGCCCGCCCCAAGCCCCGCGCAGCGCTCCCGGCCCCGCGGCGCCCCCTGCAGGCCGCTTCCCCCCCCTCAGTGAGGGCTGCCCGCAGCCAAGATGGCGCCGCGCGCTTCACTCCGCGCCCCTCCCTCCCCGCCCCCCTCTGGCGGCGTCACGTGGTGGGGCGGGGCGCGCGCTCACGTGACCGGCGGCGGCCGCCGAGCGCTGGGTCCCGTGAGCGCGGCGGGGGGGGGGCGGGGGGGGCGTAAGGACGGAGTAAAGCGGGAGTAAACCCGGAGTAAAGGCTGAGGAAGGGCTGAGGAAGGCCCGCGGAGCGCCGCCGTGCTGTGCCCGCGGCTGGGGGATGCCGAGCGCCGCCATGAAGAAGAAGGTGAGGGGGGGAGGGGGTGGGGGGGGGCTGGGCCCTGTCAGGCCGGGCCCTGGGGGCGCTGTGAGGGGACAGCGGGGGGGGGTGATGGGGGGGGGGGGTGCGGGGCTCGGTGCTGACCCCGGCTCTTTGTTTTTGTCCCCCCCCCCCTCCAGGTGCTGCTGATGGGTAAGAGCGGCTCGGGGAAGACCAGCATGAGGTCCATCATCTTCGCCAACTACATCGCCAGGGACACCCGCCGGCTGGGCGCCACCAGTAAGGCTTCTCCTGGGGCAGCCGGGGGGCCCCCGGGGTGCAGGCGCTGTGGGTCACAGGGGGGGGCTGCTCCCTGCCGCTCCCGGCCTGTGCCAGCAGCAGCTGGGGGCTTCCTCCTCATGGCAACCTTCGCTGCGTGGTTTGGATGAGGTTGGAGCAAAAGGGGAAGGAGCCCTGAGCGCTGCGTCCAGTCCTGCCTGGACTTTTAGCCTTCCTTTTTTTTTTGGGGGGGGCGATCAGGGAGCAGCCTCTGGTGCTGCTGCACCTGCTGTCAGAGGTGTGCCCGGAGCCGCCTCCTCGTTCTTCCTGGTGCTGAGGCCTCCCTGTCCTTAGCGTGCTGCTCGTGAGCCCAGAGGGAGGCACGGTGATGTTGCTGTGTGCCGTGGTTGTGGCAGGGGGAGGCACCAGTCTTAACGAGCCTCTATTTTTTGCCAAAGCCACCAGTGTAAAAAAAAAAAAAAAAAGCACTGAGTGGAAAGCCCCCTGCAACAGCCTCCAATTGCTCCGGGAGGACTTGATGTCTGACTGGCGCATGCCCCCGTGTTGCTGTAGGTGTGGGCTCTTGAAGTTTACGCTGTTTGTGTGTTTTTAAGGCTGGTTTAAGCCCTCGCAGAACGTGCTGGGGCTAGTGCCGTACTTCAAATATCGCAGAGGTCAGTGGGTGTCGGGATGGGGGAGCCACCTGCCACAGCACAGCGGCGGCCTGGCTGGCGGGCAGGAGGGCTTGGGTTGCTCAGGAGCTGGATTTACACCCGGTGCTGTTCAGACGGAGCTCTAATAACCCTGAGCTGAACGGCAAAGAGCTGCCCGAGGAGGTGGCTGTGGTCTGGGTGCGCAGGGCAGTCGGTAACCTGCTCCTTGTCTCTTTGCAGTCGATGTGGAGCACTCCCACGTCAGGTTCCTCGGAAACCTGGTGTTAAACCTCTGGGACTGTGGAGGGTAGGTGCTTGGATTGCTGCTTTTGGCGCTGCTGGGGGCTGGTGCTGTCAACGGGGTGGGGGTGGAACGAGAGCAGAGCAGAGCGAGGGCCTTCTGCCCCGAAGGCAGCCGCGTGCTGCTCGTGTATGGAGCAGGCTCGCTGCTCGCCGCTGTGGAACTGGTGAGGCAGCTCTGGGAAGAGCGGATCCCACATCTTAGGGCTGTGGGTGGAAGGAGGCTGGCCTCCTGCCTGCAGTCTCTGAGCTGCCTCCACGGGAAAGGCCGAGGAAAGTCCCCCCCCTTTCCTCGCTGGCTCATTTCTTCTGCTGGCAAGGAGCCCGAGCCCTTCACCTGGATGTTCTCTTGCGAATGGCAGCCAAAAGTGAGCCTGCTTGCTCTGACGAGGGTCTCGTGCTTCTGTTGCTCTGCTCCTCCTCAGCCAGGACACGTTCATGGAGAACTACTTCACCAGCCAGCGGGACAACATCTTCCGCAACGTGGAAGTCCTCATCTACGTCTTCGATGTGGAGAGCCGCGAGCTGGAGAAGGACATGCACTACTACCAGTCGTGCTTGGAGGCCATCCTCCAGAACTCCCCCGACGCCAAGATCTTCTGCCTGGTGCACAAGATGGACCTGGTGCAGGAGGATCAGCGGGATCTGGTGAGCAGCTGGTAGTTGCCATAGAAATGCTTTTGGAGAGAGCATCTCCTGGCTGTGCGTTGTGTAACGGTGCTGTTCTGTGCTTCACATCCAGCCCCGTCAGCACTGCTCCGAGAATTGTTTCTCAGATGTCTCTAAGAATTGTCTGAGCCCCTTCCTCCCTTTCCAGATTGTGTCAGTGCTGTTCCCTGCATGCATCCAGTGGAGGAGAGACCTGATGGCTTTTAGTGACAGCTGCTCCCAGCCTTTGCTTTCGTAGCTCCGGTTCTGGTGCTGGGGGCAGGGAAGGAAGGGAGACCCGAAGGAAACCCAGCAAACTTGGAGCTGCCTTTAACCGTTTGGGTGGCTCTGAGGATTGTGGCGATGACAGTGGTGGTTGGTTTCTTTTCAGCTCTCGCTTTCGATCCCACGTAAGCTGGGCTCTGAAGGCTTTGTTTTAAGGCTGAAACTTTCCCGGTTAACTAGAAAGTGGTTTGTACCAGGCAGTGCTTCTGCTTCCTGTCCCACGGCGTTCGGTGTGCCTGCTTGCCCAGAGATCACCCTGGTTTAACGCTCCCGTGCTGCAGGAGGCATCCTGCAAAGGCCGTGGGTCAGCCTCTCAGCTGGGTTTGGTGTTTTCTGCTCTCCTCAGAGCTTTTGGAAGGTTGCAGGGAGGCTGGAGGATATTGGATATCACCAGCCTCGATCTTTCAGCTGTGACTGAAAGCAACCAGCTCCTGATACCAGAGGAAAAATTCTTTCAGGCTTAGGCACCTTTGCCTGAGGAGTGCACCCCTGGCTGCTCAGCCGCTCCCTGGCCTGCAGCGAGCCCGGAGGCCCCTTAGGCTGGTGCAAGAAGTCCCACGAAACTTCCCTCTGGCTCCTGGTGAGCGTCTGCAGAAACAGCTCAGAGAGCTTGTTCGGAGGGTCGGTTTGAGGATCTTTTCCTCCTTCCCTGCGAGCTGAAGGGGAAGCCTAAAACCTTGAAGCTGTTCTGTCCCGCTCTGTTCGGGGGCTGCTGTACAGCTGCGGGTTTTGGGTAGCTGTGCAGGTTCTGCTGAGGCCCTGGGGTGGGGTGGGCAGCTGGGAGGGGGCCTCTCTCTGGTTTTATTTCCCGTGCGTATCCCTGCGCAGTCATCAGGGTCTGTTCTGAGGCTGTTCCTGCAAACTGGGCCTTGTTTTTTTTGCCGCTTCTCTAGGAGCCTGCTGTGAGGCTGCCTTCTCTTTGGCCCCTTCCTTTTTGTAGCCCAAACTTTGGAGGGCAGAATTTGGTGGGAGAAGGCTGCATGTGAGCCTCGGAGCTGCCTCGTCCATGCAGTTCCTATTGATGAAAATCTCTAGTGCTTTCCTTCTACACTGTTCCCAATGACCCAGCTTTTTGCGCGTGGCCGGGGGATGTCAGATTTCTGCTCCTCTCTAAAACTCACGCCCGGGAGATTCCGTTTCTGTTCCACAACGCTGCAGTTATCTGAGGTTTGAGCCTCCTGCTGCAAGACAGCCGGGGTTGCTCGTCTCTGCTGCCCCAGCGGGAGGGGTTTCTGGTGGCCTGTCCCTGCCAGCACGCGCTGCTGCTCCTCTTTCCCCAGCGCTTGTTGAGTTTTGTTTTGTTTGAAACGTGTGCTGGAGGTGCCAGTCAGTAACCACACAAAGGAAGAAATATTTACTCTCGACTGCTCATCTTTTTCTTTTTCTTTTTTTTTACTTCCCAGATTTTTAAGGAGCGTGAGGAAGACTTGAGGCGCCTTTCCCGTCCCTTGGAATGTGCTTGCTTTAGAACTTCCATCTGGGATGAGACACTCTACAAGGTTTGTACCCCATCCCCTCTGCAGCCGGCCTTTTTCCCCCTCCCCGCTTGAAAACGAGCACGAGGAAGGCGAGCGGTCAGTTCCTACTGCTCTGCTACTGACTGCTCCTCTTCAGATCTGCACGGACTCCTCCTGGTGGAGGTTAGCTGGCCGGAATGGCATCAGCATTTTAAATTAAAAAAACAAAAGTAAAACTCCTCCATGTCTTGGAGTTGTGGTGTCACTGTAATGCTGCTTAAACGCTTTGCCTAGCCACTTCACAAAGACCTCGTGCACCTTTTAGTCATGTGTAGCCAGCAAGGAGCTCTTTCCTGGTTGCTTTTTCCCCACATTACAGTTAAAGCTCTTCAGGCATTTACCATCCTGGGGATTTACTTTGCTTCTAGGAGCACGTGAGGGTGGCTTTTTGGTGGTGGTGGTTTTGGTTTTCCTTTTCTTGTTGGTCAGCCCTCATTGCAGTGTCAGAGGCTTTAAGGTGTGAGCGTGGTAGGTGCTGCCTGGGCTACGCTGGGAGCAAAGGAGCGTTGTCAGCTGCCAGCAGGCAGTGGTGGCAGCACGCTGGGTTGCTGGGCGGAAGGTGAGGAGCTCTTAATCTTGACTTCAGCAGGCAGATCTCACCATCCTGGCAAATCCATCCAAAAGCAGTTGAAATTTGGTGTAGGACGAGGTCTGGCTGAGGCTGATCCCGTACCGTGTGCCCGGCAGCACCCCTCACGCTGCCTGCACCCAGCTCCCTCTAGACACCGGCCTTCCCCTAACCTGCTAACGGGTAGCAGGCTGTGTTGAGCTGCCTAAAAACAGGCAAAGCCGTTTGCTGCTCCACACGCAGCCCTCTGGAGCTCTGCAGACCTCGTGCCCTGGGCAGCAGGGTGATGGGAGGCTCTGGTACGCACCGAGTGGACAGGAGAGCTCTGGGGATGGTAGGTGGAGATGTCAGCAGCTCGTGGTGAGGCTGGGGGATGTGTTAATTCAGCCCTTCTTCTCTTTCTTTGCCGACAGGCTTGGTCCAGCATAGTCTATCAGCTGATCCCCAATGTCCAGCAGCTGGAAATGAACCTGAGGAACTTTGCTCAGATCATCGAGGCAGACGAAGTGCTTCTGTTTGAGAGAGCCACTTTCCTGGTGAATACAGCCGTTCTGCCCTTCGCGCCCCTCTGCCCAGCCTAGGACGGAGTTCCCTGGATGGAAAGTGCGGTTGTGGCAGTTGCCCAGAGAGAGGTGCCAGCACCAGATGGCAGAACGCTTTGATCCAGGCCTTGTGATACTGAAAGTAGCTGACAGGACTCCGTGGCTCATGTGACCTTCCCAAATTTCCACGGCTAGCAGTTGAGCCGAGGGCTTGAGTGGTATTTCCCTCTTCCAAGCTGCGGGAGGGTTTCAGATCCCCATTCTGTTATCAGCCATGGGACTTGAGAATTCCTTTCTGCACAGGACGGGAGCCTTCTTTAGCTTGAACAAAAGTCTTTTCAGTTCCTTCTCGACTGTTTTTTAACTGTTCTTGATTCCTTTTTTGCGAGTGCCTGATGCTCTACAAACCTTAAGCGTGGATAGAGGCTCGCTGGCAGCTGGATTGCTGTGGGAAAACGTGTTGGTTAAACCCACCGCTGCCTGTCGTGCCGTTCTCTTAGTGCCTAGCTTGGTTTCTTCAGGCTTTGTACCAGTGCTCTCACTGACCTGAAGAAACTGACTTCAGTTTTGAGCGCTTTCCTTGACAAAGGCCTGACTGAAGTGACTTTTCTCGTTACTTTTCTCACTTCAACTGTCAGGATTAGGCACCTGCCGTTCCTGGCAAGTTCTGCTTTTAGAACTCGTGTAGCTAATGAATAGTTCCACCTTTGTGCTAGGTAGCAGTGCTTACATGCATTCAAAACCTGCATTTTTATTTTTTATTTTTACTGAAAGCTACTTCTTTGCTACAAAAATTCTGTACTGATTTTCAGTGTAATGATGACTTTTTAAAGACTTTCTCCTTCTCACTGTTTTCTTACACTTAAACTTCCCCAGGGCCTCCTTTCTCCCGAAGTGAAATCTTATTCTGAAATTGTATTCGCAGCGCAGTAACAGGAAAACCTGGAGAGTTGAGAAAAGAGCTTGCATGTAGTGAAGGCTTTGGTATGGATGTGATTCTTGAATATGGTTAAACTTGTATCTGTAGGAACAGTTGGACAAGCTTAAAAGTAGGAAATAAAGATTTTTTTAAGGTGCTTGAGGAAGGGGGGGAAAAAACCTCACAACTTAATTCCTGCAAGGCTGTAGCAGCTGATTTATGGATTCCTCTGAGCTTAAAGCTCATAGCGTAGCGTTGTTCAAATAATGCTTCTTCCTGGTTTTCTGTGGGAACAAAGATAATGCAGCTGTTGGATGCGTGATCCCCCTTAAGCAGTAAATGCCCTTCTCAGCCTGTTGGATTTTTGGCTGGGGCGTGAAGGTGTGTGGGCTGCCAGCCCCGCGGAAGGGGCTGGGGAGAGGAGAGGTAGGCGTGGGTCACGGCGCGAGGAATCCTGGAAACTTTTTTGATCTTTCTAGAGACATCAAGCACCTCGCTGCTGCATTGCTGCGTGGGAGGGGAGGGAGGGGAGCGGATCCGAGCGCAGGCAGCGTAGCCCCATCTCGCTCTGACTCAGTTAATTGGTGCAGGGAGAGCTCCCTAGGAAGCCAGCCACCTGTGTTCCGCTGTTCCACCTTGTGCTTTTCCACCTTGTGCTTTTTTTTGTGCTTTACGTCGAGTTAAAATGGCACCAAGTCGGGGTGTTCAGGCCCCAAAGGGACAGGAGTGCCTCTGGGGTGTTCACACCTCAGCACTTGTGAAGGGCTCCCCTGAAATCAATGACTAACCCTGCGTTTTTTCTGCCTTCCAGGTCATTTCTCACTATCAGTGCAAAGAACAGCGGGATATCCACAGATTTGAGAAAATCAGCAACATTATTAAACAATTCAAGCTAAGTTGCAGGTGAGCTGGTCCAGTGGGAAGGATCCCCGAGCAGGGGTTTTGGTGTCACGCCGAGACGAGGAAGCTTTCCAAGTGAACATTGCCTTTATACCTCCTTAGCAGGAGGAGGTGCCTCGGTTAAATTGCTTTCTAGAAAGCACGGTGGTCAAAAACGTCCGAGTTTCTTCTCATCTTTCATAACTTCCTCCTCTGGTGATTGTTGAAAGGGGGTTGTTTTGAAACACCCATTTTCTGCTCGGTCTTTTTCTCCTGGTCTTGTGAACCTCGTCTTGTGAACCGCCCTCAGGTTCCCCAGTCTGTCAGCAACATCTGGAAGCGTTCAGAGCCTGAACAGGACGGGGAAGCAGCATTTGCAGAGCTGCCTCGAGATCCTTCAGCTTTGTGCTTGCTTCCAGAGGGTGTAAAACTGTCCTGGGAGTGACAGCTTCATCCGTGGGACGAGTGATGCTGGGCACAGCGTCCTCCACGGGGCGGCGGAGCTGTGGCTGGAGTTACAGACCCTCAGCAGGCCGATGGCTTCGTGCTGCCCTTGCTGGATGAATGAAGCCTAAAGCTGGAGGCTTTGCTTCTTAAAAACAAAGCCCAGCCTCACCTGGTGCTCACGTCCCCCTTTGCAAGCAGCGCTTCTTTGTTTCCAGTGCTGAACAGGGACCCTGGGGATGGGGTGGGGAACTTGTGAGCGCTGTTACAGTAACGCTACAACGCGACATTGCATGTTTTTTTTCCCCTCTGTAGTAAGCTGGCCGCTTCTTTCCAGAGCATGGAAGTGAGGAACTCTAACTTTGCTGCTTTTATTGACATCTTCACCTCAAACACATACGTGATGGTGGTTATGTCGGACCCTTCAATACGTAAGTTGAAGCAGAGGCGAGCCTGGGGACAAGCAGCTGGCTTAGTTAGGGTGCATTCCTGCTGGAACATGGCACAGAGCAGGCAAAGCAATAAAAAGGATTGGGTTAAAAGGCACGGAGGGCTCTGCTGTGGGGCTGGCTCGCCCTGCCTGAGCAAGGAGGGGGAAAGGGAAGGTGGTTCAGCAGCCCCTTGCCTCGCAGGAGGAGCGGAGCCGGCTCACAGTCGGAGCCACGGTGGGGAAGCGCGGTGGCAGATGTGACCTGATGGGATAGGTCGCGTCTGACAGCCTATTTTGGGCTGCGCTGCTTTGGCAGCCACGGTGATTTTTTGGAAGGGAAGCAGGGATGGTTTATGCATGAGTTCCTGCTCTTCTTGCCTGAACCGTCTCGGTGGGCAAGGGCTCTAATTATAGTCGCGTCTATTTATCTTAACGACTTGCGGCCAGCAGCGCCAGAGGCACGGCCTGAATATGTGACTGTGTTTATATTCCTGATTGAAGCTGCTTCTGGTAAAATGTGAGGTGCTGAAGGCACGCTGTCCTGGGCAGCTGCGTGGCCGACAGCTGTTAATCTTGTCCTCCCCTTTTTGAAGGGGTTCCTGCGTGAGGGAAAACCTGAGCGAGCCCTGGGGTGCTGGGTGAGCTACTGAGCTGTGATATTCCTCTGCTCGAGCAGCAGATGAGAAGCTGAAGTGACTTCTGCGTGACCACAGCTTGTCCTGACTCTTCTCCTGTGCCTCCCAGCGAGCAGCCCCCACCTCCCGGCGCCACGCAGGGAGCAGGAGGCCGGGAGGTTGGTGCTCCCTGAGCAGTGGGGAAGAGCGCCGGCTTCACGCTGCGTCACTTCTCCAAATTTAGGTGAAATCTGGTGCTGCCCGGTGCAAGTAAAAGCTGTAGAACACTTGTGCCCTCTGCTGAGCAGCGGGCTTCACTCCTCCTTTTCGTCATGGTGCTGAGTTTGGCGTGGCAACGTGAGCCCAAATACAGCCAGGGTTCTGGTTTGGTTCTGCTGATGGGAGCTCAGATAAGTGCTGTCCATCCCTTCTAACTTTTCCTTCTCCCTTCTCCATCTCAGCTTCTGCAGCTACGCTGATCAACATCCGCAACGCCAGAAAACACTTCGAGAAGCTGGAGCGAGTGGACGGACCAAAGCACAGCCTGCTCATGCGCTGAGCGCCGGCCGACGCACCTGGTCGTTGGGGGGAGAAAAAGTGAATCGGAACTACTTTTTTAGGAGAATCTAACAATGTGGATGTCTTTGTGGGTTTTGAAATGAGTGTGCTGCTTACCACCGCAATCTTCTTTATTGTTTCTCCTTTTAACGTTGGACACTAGTCACTCGGATGATGTCTGGATACACTGCGGACCTTCAAAAGAGACTTCCTGGCGTGTGTGGGGTTGGGAAGAAGTAAGGACAGGTGATGTGCACGTGGTCTCATGCTCCTGGCTGTCATAGTGGCACGTGGCAGAGCCTTTCTGGATGTTCTGCTCCCAGGTGATTGTATAAATCACAGGGATGGAGTATTTACTATTTTATTGGTAGGTTGCTAGAATACATTTATAAATTTCTCCTTGTCTTCAGTCACGAAAATAAATTTTTTGCTACCGGGGATTTCAGATCCTAGAGCTTTGGACACCGTGGGCTTGCTTTCTTCTAAAACCCGGGGCAGCCTTGGCAAGCAGACGTGCCCTCGCTGCCTTTCCCCTTCCCCAGCCTCTGGGGAGTGCCAGCTGAAGGTCGCTCCAGAGTTTCCCCTCGAGATTTTAATTTTTTTCTCCATATTGAGGCAAAATTCACTGAGCAGGTGAAGCAGCTGGGATGCCGTTGGCCTCTTGATGCTTCCCGAGGTGACGGAAGGTGGCAGCGAGGTGTTCCTGGCGTCCCTGCCCATCTTGCTGGGGCTGCCGTGGGCATGCAGGAATTGTTGGAGCGCGGTGGCTGGGGGCTGTGCGTGCATGAGCGACGGGAGCCGTGTTCGTGGCGGGCCACTCGGACGGCGTTCGGCACCGGGGTGGCTGTGGCACTGTCTATTTTTAATGAGGTTTGATGCCATTAAACACAGGAGGAGCAGGAGCACTGAGTTAGGGGGCTCTGACTTGCTGGGTGGGACCTGATGCCTGTCAGCGTCTTTTTTTTTTTTTCTCGCTGCATCAAATGACTGTATAAAAAAAAAAAAAAAAGGGTGTGGCAACTCCCAGCCTAGCTCTCCATTTTGTGTTCTCGAAATCACGCTTTTCCCCTCTATCCCCGGCCCACACGCTCGGAAAAAAAATCTGAAAGGGTGAGTCTGTGGTGTGAGAACAGAGCTAAAGGGCACATCTCGGCCGGGGAGCCGAGGCCGGGCTGCGCACGAGCTCTTCCACCGGTTCTAAAGCGTGGCAGGATGAAACACCCCGTGTCTTGCACCGCCTCCTCAGCAGCTGCCTTTGGGAGCTGTGGGGCTGGGTGGATTTCCAGCGAGAGCCACCGAGGCGGCGGCCCCGGGGGAGAGGAGCTTGGACGCCGATTCCCAACTCCGACTTTGCGGGGAGCGCTGCCGCCCCTCCCTACCTCGTCGGAGCCTCGGGAACGTCGACGGCGGCTGCTGGGGAGGCAGCTCGGAGATTTGGGATTTGGGGAGAGCAGAAGGCGGCTCAGGGCCGTGGTGGTGGGGTGGAGCTGGAAACACCTTGCTGAGGGCACTGAGGACGGGACGGGGTGGGAAACGCTGGAGGTGGGGGGCAGGTAATGAACGGGGTGTGAAGGGAGCTGTCAGGGGCAGCGTGCAGAGGAATGGAGCCACTGCTTTTATTTCGAGGTGCCCGACTCACCTCTCGGCTGGGTTTTGGTTGTCCCTGTCCCAAAAGCCCAAACCGGGGGTGTTTTGCCCAGCCTGGGGTCCCGCCGGCCTCCCCCGGTGCCCCAAAACACCCCAAAAACGCCCCTTGGTACCCAAACACCCCAAACGGTGCTGCCTGCCCTGGCTCTCGGGCATCCCACAGGTGGAGCCAGCCCCAGAGAGGGGCAAAACCCCAAAAAGACCCCAGGGCAAATCCCATGGAGGGGATTTGGGGTTGGGGGGGGCCCTGCTGGGAGCCTGGCAGTGCCTCACGGCACCGTGCTCCCCGGTGGCTCTGCGAAGCGTTTCCTTCCTGCCACCTGAGGTGAACCCAGCGGCCCGGGGAGGGAAAAAAATAAAAAATAAATAAAAAAATAAATTAAAAAAAAAGAAAAAAAGGGAAAAAAAAAAAGAAAAAAAGGGAAAAAAAAAAAGAAAAAAAGGGAAAAAAAAAAAGAAAAAAAGGGAAAAAAAAAAGAAAAAAAGGGAAAAAAAAAAGAAAAAAGGGAAAAAAAAAAGAAAAAAGGGAAAAAAAAAAAAGAAAAAAGGGAAAAAAAAAAAAGAAAAAAGGGAAAAAAAAAAGAAAAAAGGGAAAGAAAAAAAAGAAAAAAAGGGAAAAAAAAAGAAAAAAGGGAAAAAAAAAGAAAAAAGGGAAAGAAAAAAAAGAAAAAAAGGGAAAAAAAAAGAAAAAAGGGAAAAAAAAAAGAAAAAGAAAAAAAAGGAAAAAAAGGAGAAAAAAAAGGAAAAAAAAAGGAAAAAAAGGAAAAAAAAAGGAAAAAAAAAAGAAAAAAAAGCAGTTTTTTTGTTTAAATAACTCCGGGTGGGGCCTGCAGGGCGGGGGGGGGAGGGCCCGGCCCACGAGGCTCTGGGCAGGGCCCCTGAGGGGGGGGGGCCTCCCCCAGCCCCAATTCCCCCATTTCTCCCCCCAACCCCCCCCCGCGCCCCTCAGCCCGTCCCCATGGCAACGGGGGGGGGGGCGCCCATTGGCTGCTGCCAGCGGTGACGTCACTTTTAGGGGCTCCCCCCCCCCCCCATTCCCCCCCCCTATTCCCCCCCTCATTCCCCCCCCACCCCCCCCCCTCCCCGTGAGGGCCCCGTGTGGGCCCCGCCCCTCCCCTCCCGTGGGCGCGGCGCGGCGCGGCCCAGCCCCGCCCGGCCCCGGCACGGCCCCACCCGCCCCGCCCCGCCCCGCCCGGCGCCGCCCGGGGCCCGGGGCAGCGGCGGCGGCGGCTGCGATGCGCTCGGAGGAGGCGCACGGCAAAGTGAGAGCGGCCGCAACCGGGCCGGGGGGGAGCGGGGCCGGGCGAGGCCGCCTCCATCTTGAGCGGGCTCTTAAAGGGGCCGCGGTGGGGCTGAGGGGGGGGGGGGTTGGGATAATACGGAAGGGGGTGGGGGGGGTGGGGGGGGGGGACGCGGCCCCGCAGGTGCCGCCCCGCCCCGCACGGGGCCTCCCGGGGCCTGCCCGGGCTTGGGGGCAAGGGGGGAGCGGGGCCATGTTGGGAGGGGTGGGGTGGGGGTGAGGGGGGGGCTCCCGCCCTGTGCCCTCCCCCCCTGTGCCCTCCCCCCCCTCCCGTCCCCTCCCTGCCGCCCCGGGGGTGGCGGCGCCTTTAAGCGCGGCCCCGCTTCCGGGGAGCGCGCGCGCGGGGAAGGTCACGGCGGGAGGCGCGGGGGGGGGGGGGAGGGCGGGGGGGGGCGAGGCGCGACGTCGCCGCGCGCGCGCGCCCCCGCCCCACCCCGCCCCGCCCTTTGGTCTTAAAGGGCCCGGCCCCTTTAAGAAGGCGCGGGGGGGGAGGGGGGAGAAGCCACGCCCACACCCGAAGCCACGCCCCCTCCTCAAAGCCACGCCCCCTTTCTAGCCCCGCCCACCACAGGCCACGCCCACATTCGGAGGCCCCGCCCCCTGGCACGCGGTGGGGGGGGCGGTGTCCGTTGGGGCAGGTGGGTGGGGGTGGGTGGTGGGTGGATGGGGGGGGGGGGGAGGTAATTAACCCCCCCCGTTAATTAACCCCCCCCGTTAATTAACCCCCCCCGTTAATTACCGAGCCCCGTTAACCAGCGCTTAACCCACAGGGCGCGGGGCAGGGGAAGGCGCCCCCCAAGATGAGCTCGTCCTCGCTGCTGGCCGAGCCCCCCCTGGAGCCCCCCCCGGTGCTGCTGGCCGACATCAAGACGGAGCCCCCCGAGGAGCTGCTGGCCCCCGACTGCGGGCAGCCGCAGGCCGAGCCCGTCGACCTCTCCCTCAACAAGGCCAAGGCCCCGCCGCCGCCCCCCGTGCCCGCCGCGCAGCCCCCGCCGCCCCCACCGCCCCCCCCCTCCGTGCACTCGTCCCCTCTGCTGGTGGCTCCCCCCGTCCCCGCCGCCGCCCCCAGCGTCTCCATCGCCTCCCCGGCGCTGGGCTCGGCCGCCTCGGCCATCCCGGCCGTGCTGTCGCCCGGTTCCATCCTGGCGTCGTCGCAGGGCAGCGGCGGGCAGCAGATCCTGCACGTCATCCACACCATCCCCTCGGTCAACCTGCCCAGCAAGATGGGCAACCTGCAGACCATCCCGCTGGTGGTGCAGTCCCTCCCCGTCGTCTACACCACCATGCCGGCCGACGGCGTCACCGCCATCACCGTGCCGCTCATCGGGGGAGACGGCAAAAACACCGGCTCCGGTAAGGGGCTGTCGGCAGGGTGGCGACCCCAAAAAGTGGCCCCTGAGTGCCCCCTTGGTGTGGGACAGCGGTGTCCCCGTGCTGGTGGCCACCCGCAGTGGCTCCATTTTCAGTGTCCCCCCCCATGATGTCCCCACTGTGTCCCCCTCCATATGGGGTGCCCACCCCCAAAACGTCCCCTATCCTAACTGCGCCCCCATCCCCCTTACAAATGGGTTTATGTCCCACTTGTGTCCCAGGGGTACCTCCCCATCCCCAAAATCCCGTTAATTTTTTAGGGGGGGGTCACGCCACCACCTATCGCTGCATTGGGGGCGGCGGGCGGGTTTTTGGGGTGTTTGCTCCCCTCGTGCCCTGCGCTCCCGGCCTGCCCCCGTCCCTCCTTGTTCCTCAATAGCTTTTCTTTCCCGCCCCCCCCCAGTGAAAATCGACCCCGGCGCCATGTTCCCCATGGACATGCCGAGCGACAGCGAGGACAGCGCCTCGGAGAGCGGCCCCGCGCCCTTCCAGGACCTGCAGCGCGAGTGAGTGCGGCCCCGGGATGAGGGTGGTGGTTGGGGGGGTCCCGGGGGGGTGCACGGTGCCACCATCCCTGTCCCTGTCCCTGTCCCCCCCCCCCCCAGGGCTGCCACCCCGCGCCTGCCCCGCGCCGAGTCCCCCGACCTGAAGAAGCGGCGGATCCACCAGTGCGACTTCGAGGGCTGCAACAAGGTGTACACCAAGAGCTCCCACCTCAAAGCCCACCGGAGGATACACACGGGTAATGGGGCCGGGGGGGGACGGGGAATGGGGCGGGGGGGTAATGGGGTGAGGGGGTAATGGGGTGACTGGGTAATGGGGTAATGGGGTGAGAGGGTAGTGGGGTGAGAGGGTGGTGGGGTGACAGGGTAGTGGGGCCATGGGGGAATTAATTGGGCAGCAGGGTAACAGGGGAGTGGGGTGATGGGGTAGTGGGGTGACGAGGTGACGGTGATGGGGTGATAAGGTAGTGGGGTGACAAGGTGACAGTGGCGTAGTGGGGTAGTGGGGCCATGGGGTAATAGGGTGACAGGGTAATGGGGTGAGAGGGTAGTGGGGTGAGAGGGTGGTGGGGTGACGGGGTAGTGGGGCCATGGGGGAATTAATTGGGCAGCAGGGTAACAGGGGAGTGGGGTGATGGGGTAGTGGGGTGACAAGGTGACAGGGTAGTGGGGTGAGAAGGTGACAGGTAGCGGGGCAAATGGGGTGAGAGGGTAGTGGGGTGACAGGGTAGTGGGGCCGTGGGGTAATGGGGTGAGGGGGTAGTGGGGTGACAAGGTGACAGGCAGTGGGGCCGTGGGGTAGTGGGGCCATGGGGTAATGGGGTGTCAGGGTAATGGGGTGTCAGGGTAATGGGGTGTCGGGGCCACCCAGGGGCAGTTCCCCAGCCCGGGGCAGGTCCCTGGGGGCCCTTGGGGACTGCTGGGGGCGTGGCCTCGGGGCAGGGGGCGTGGCCTCGGGGCAGGGGGCGTGGCCTCGGGGCAGGGGGCGGGGCGCCCAGGTGCTGCCGGCCACGCCCCCATCCCGCAGGGTGGGCGGGGCCCGGCGGCGCTGGGCCCGGCGCGGCCTCTGCGGGCGTGGTGCCGTAATGCACCTAATAGGCGCGCCCCGCGCTGCGTTACCGTAACGCGCACAATAAGCGCGCAACACAGCCCAGTTTAGGGCTGTCACCGCCGCGCACCCAGCGCAGGGCCACGCGGGGGCAGCCTCGGCCCGGCCGTGCCGTGGCCGCGCACCGGGAGCTCCTCCGGGTGGGGGCGGCACCGCCCTGGGGCGGGCAGATAGCGGGGTAACACCCGGGGGGGGGCACGGTGGCTGTAGGGCGGTGCCGCAGGGCGCCCCACAAACGCAGGTCCCGGCCACAACCCACCTAGCGCACGCCTTTTGGGGCCGTTGTTGAATTGCACTTAGCGCGGCCCCCCCAGCATTTCGGGGCTGTTACCGTATTTCACCTAGCGCCCCGCCGCAGGCACTTCGGGGGCGTTACCGTATTGCGCCTAATAGACAGCGCACCGCCGCGGTGCTGCCTGACCCCCTGTTCCCCCCCCCCTCTATACCCCACAGGCGAGAAGCCCTACAAGTGCACCTGGGAGGGCTGCACCTGGAAGTTCGCCCGCTCGGACGAGCTGACCCGGCATTTCCGCAAGCACACGGGCATCAAGCCCTTCCGCTGCTCGGACTGCGACCGCAGCTTCTCCCGCTCTGACCACCTGGCCCTGCACCGCCGGCGGCACATCATGATGTGAGAGGAGTGAGGCGACCGGGGGGGCACGGCGGTGGGCTCACAGCCCAGGGACTGCAGGGAGCGAGGCCCCAGCACCAGCGCGGGACGGCCTCTGGAGCATCCTCCTCGTCCTCATCCTCCTCTGGGTCTCTCCTCCCCTCCGGCAGCACCTGGGGGCTCCTCCTGGGCTCCTCTTGGCTCTTGGCGGCCTCCTGCCCATCCTCTGCGCTCGCCTTCCCCGTGGACGTGGCGAGGATCGAGGTGGGGAGGTCTCCACTCTGCCTCCTTCAACCTGGGAAAGCCGCCGAGCCTCCTTCCCCGCCTCGCCCAGAGCCCCTCTCCGTGTGTCGCCTCTTCCCGAACCCCCCTTGGCCCATACCAGGTTCCCCAGGACTTGCTGGGGGCCGGGAAGAAAAGAAAAAGCAAGGGGAAGGGGGTACAAAAGGAAACGGGGAAAAAAAAAAAAAAAAAAGGAGGAAAAAAAAAAAAAAGCCCCATCCCACCACCGAGACCGCCAGCACGGAAAAAAGGGAAACTTTGCGGAACGTGGAACTGTGATTTTTGGAGTTCTGAGGGGGGTGGGAGGGGGTGGGGTGCCGGCTCGCAGTTTTTGCAGACTATGGGACAGTCGAAGCGTTTCTAACTTAAAAAGGCAGCAGCCTCCCTACGGACCGTGGCCACGCGCTTTTCTTTGTACTGGTAATGGGGATTTTTGTGGGGTCGCCCTTGCTGTGGTGCTGTGGTGCTGGGAGGGCGGCAGCATTCGGGGTGGTGGGGAGGGGAAGGGTGATGGGGGCCGTGATCCCCCCCCCAGGGCCAGTTGGAGCTGGGGAGCTTCCCAGCGAGCTGCCTTTGAGGTTGGGGAGGGGGGGGCAGAGCCCCACGGCCCCCAGAAAGGGCCCTCCTGGGGGCTTTTCCTCTGTGTGCGTGTGTGTGCATGTCCCCAAACCGCCCCCTGCCCATGCTCACCAGCTGGTCCGGCTCCTTAGGGCCGGGGGGAGCCCCCACATCCTTCCCTGCCTCGAGAAGACCCCAAAAGGGGAGGCTGTGACAGCTCCGGGGGGGGGCAGCACTACTGATGTCCCGTCCGGGGTCCGTCCTGCCAATCTGCTGTTTTCCAAGACCAGGATGATGGGGTTTGGGGTGGGGGCTTTTTCTTCTTCTTCTTTTTTTTTTTTTTCCTTCCTTTTTTTTTTTTTTTTTCCCCCGTTTGTTTGTTTTAAAACCGTGAGATTTTAAACTCTTGAGCTGTGACATTTGTACAAAAGCGTTTGATGTTTTTCTACAGGGGAATAACATTGGAAGCGGAGAGGAGCTTGGTGGTGTGTGTCTGCGCCGCGGGAGGGGCTGAGCTGGGTGAAACGACGTCCCGCACCCCCCGAGGTCCTCTTCTGAGGTTTTATTGAAGAGAAAAAAAACACAAAAATCAAAAAGAGGGGGGAGGAAATAGAGTTGTACCCCAGAGGAGGAAGGCCGTGGACATCGGTCCCCCTCTGCAGGCTGCTGTGGTTGAGGAGGGGGCTCAGGCCCTGCTGGGCTCCTGCCTCCTCCCTAAATACCCTCTCCGGAGGCCCCACTGCTTCCCAGCCCTGCAGAGCCCTGGTGGCGCTAATTAGCCTTAATTGCACCAAGCAGCCTCACGTGGGGCCTCCACGCACCCCTCACAGGCCCAGGAACCCCTCCATGTTAGGCCTGGGGCCACCATCCCGCTCCCTGAGCTGTGTTGTGGTGTCCCGGCCCCATAGGGCTGGCTTCAGGCCTGCCTCGGCCCCATGAACCCCACTGGTGACCCCCTTGGACCTTCTGGCAGGGTTTTCCCCGTGGAAGCTGCTGGGACCCCACTGTGCCCCGTGCATGGGACATGCACCTTGTGGCCTCCCCAACGAGGCTCCGGGCGGCGTTCACCCAAGCTTATTGACCCCAAAGGCCTCCACGAGGTGTTCTGGAGACCGCAGAGCTGCGTCTCGGCCCCATGGCACCCACAAGTGACTTCCCCATGTGCCTGGGAGCCCCCCGATATCTCCTTGAAGCCCAGCCGGCACCCACCAGAAGCCCCCTTTGCACGGTGCGCTTAGGCCAGGAGCGAGGTGAACCCCAAAGAGCTCCTTTGGGGCGAGCAGGGTTCAATCCTCCCTGCTTTGGGGTTCGCCCCGGTTCCTGGGTTCACGGGGGGCCTCTCCAGCCCCGTGCTCACCAGACTGGTTCAGCAGGGGCCGGGCGATTTGGGGCGGCCGCCGTGCTTTGAAGGGCTCCAAAAAAGGGTCTGATGGCCGCCAGCCTCCTGGCGGAGAAAAAAAGGCAGAAAAGGTGGTTTTGGGTTTTGGCGGGGGATTGGGCCGCCCCGGCAGCCCTGCGGGGCTTTGTCTGCTGGTGGCGGTGAAAGGGATCCCCGGGGGCCGTGTCCCCGCTGCTGCATCCCAGGGGAGGCGAATTTGGGGCCGTGCAGTGAGGGGTGGGTGCACCCAGGACGGGGCAGAGCCCTGCGGGGATCCCCAGCACTGAGTGGGGGGACCCCAGATTTGGTTCTCGACCTGGGCCATGGTCGGAGCTTTTCCTGCCCCTCGTTCTGGTCTGACCCAAGGGTGCTCAGCACGGGTTTGGGTACAGCAGGTGCCCGGTTTCAGGCACCTGGGGGTGCACCCAGAAGCTTTTTGGCTTTTTGGTTTCAGGTCAGGAAAAAAAGGCAATTTTTATTCCCACGTTGCTCCGGCTTTCCATACTCCTCTTTTATTTTATTTTTTTTTGCCCCTCTTCAAAAAAAAATAAAAAAAAATCCAAGACCACAAAACACCAGGCTTAATAAAAAAAAAAAAAAAAAGAAAAAAAGTGTAATTTTAAAAAAGCCAGGCATGCATATTTGCAAAAAAAAAAAAAATAAAAACAACAACAAAAACACAAGAAAAAAGAAAACGAAAAAAAAATAAAACAAGCAAAAACCACCAGACATAATAGCAAAAGAAAAAAACAACCAACAACCCAAACCTCAGGCATAATTGCAAAAAAAAAAAAAAAAAAAAAAAAAAGGCAAAAACACAGGCAGAATTGTAAAAGGAAAAAAAAAAAAAAAAAAAGCATAATTGCACAAAACCCCGGCCATAATTGCCTCGCGTGTCCATCAGAGCCGAGCAGGAAAGCCCGGCGCCCTCACACCTGCCCTTCCAAACTTTTTTTTCCCCTACTTTTCCCCTAATTTCCCCCGATTTCCCCCAAACCCCAGCCTCCCCCCGTCTCTTCGGGGCGGCCCCGGCCCCTCGCTGCCCCCAGCCCCGGGGCTCCCCGCTCCGTGCCGGGGCCGCTTTTATCCTCCCGTGTCCCGGCGGGGCCGGCGGTCCCGGTCCTCCTCCTCCTTCTTCTCCTCCTCCTCCTCCCCCTCCTCTTCCTCCTCCTCCTCCTCCTCCTCCACCGCCCAGGTAAAGCCGTCCCCGGCCGGCACCTGGCTCCGCAGCCGCCGCGGGGCCGCGCCGCGTCCTCCTCCTCCTTCCCCTCCCCTTCCTTCTCCCAACTTTTACCCCCCCCCTCGTTTTTTTTTTTTTCCTTTGGCATTATTTCCCCCTTTTCACAAAAACTTTTATACATTTCCCTTTTGTATTTTTATTGTTTTCCCTTTTATTTTTATTGTTCCCCCTTTTTATACTGCTTTTCCTTTCGTTTCCCCCCCTTTATATATTTTTCCTTCAATTTCCCCTTTTTATAGATTCTCCCTTCAAATTTTATCCCCTTTTACATATTTCCCCTTCGACTTTCCCCCCATTTTAGAGGTTTTACCTCCAATTTCCCCCACCTTTTTGTAGATTTTACTTTCAGATGTTCCCCCTTTTATAGGTTTCCCTTTCAATTTTCCCCCCTTTTATAGATTTCCCCTTCAAATTTCCCCCCTTTTGTAGATTTCCCCTTCAATTTTTCCCCCCTTTTATAGATTTCCCCTTTGTTTTTTCTCCCATTTCATAGATAACCCCTTCAAAACCCTCCTCTTTTATACATTTCCCTTCCGACTTTTCCCCCTTTCATATCCTTCCCCTTCCTATTCCCCCCTTTCCCCCATTTCCCCTTCAAATCCCCCCCTCGCATAGACTCCCCTTCCAATTTCCCCCCTTATCCATACCTCCCCTTCACATTTCCCCCTTCTATTAATTTCCCCTTGGCTTTTTCTCCCCGTTTACGTATCCCCCCCCGCCCTCCCCGTCCCACCTTTCCCCTCCTCTCCCCCCCAGCCCCGCAGCGGGTGCGATGAGCAGCGGGCTGGTGCTGCGCGCCCCGCTCCCCGAGGACGCCTCGGCGTTCACCCCGCTCAAACCCGTCACCATGTCGGGGGAGCCCGGCGAGGACGCCTCCGTCTTCGAGGACATCAAGCCGCCCGCCCGGGCCCTGGACAACCCTCCCGACCTGGCGCAGGTAAGGCGGAGGCCGGCGGAGCTTGCACCCGCTCAGGTGCTGCTGGAGCCTCCAGCCCAAGGCCGATCGCTGCGTGCCTTTGGGTTGAATCCCCCTTCGTTATTTGATTATTATTATTTTTTTTTCACGATGATAGTTGCGTGTCTTCGGTTGAATTCTTTTTTCACCCGCTTTTCGGCACTCTGGCCGCTCGTCCTTTCCCCTCCGCAGCTCTAGCTCCAGGGCGCGCTCGGTTTCGTATTTTTCTCTTTCCCTTCCTTCGCCGCCGTTTTGGAGCTTTGGAGCAGGGGGAGAGGCTGGGGAGGGGGCACCAGGGTCCCCATGCCACCCACTGGGGACCCCGTGGGCACTGGGATCGCTCCCACGCATGGCAGAAAAGGGGGGACATTTTTCTGATTATTATTTTTATTTCCACCGCACGAGATTTCCGCTTCGAGATTCCCCAGCCCGTGGCCTCCCCCTGCCCCGGCTGGGGATAACACCCCAAATTTTGGGTGCCCACCACGAGGCCGCTCTTCTTGGTGGCCATCAGCCGGGACATTGCTGCCTCGGCCGCTTTCCCCCCACCAGGAGAAACGGGGAGAGCGGGGCTGTGGCTGGTGCTCAGCCCCACGTCCCCAGCACCGCTGGGACCGGGGCCCCGCGAGGTGGCAGGAGGGCGGCTCCTGGCCCCGTGGCCACCCCGTGGGGACACCTCGGGGCCCCCCCTGCCCTCCACCTGTGGCTGGCTGGGTTGGGGGGATCATTGCGTCCCTTGGAGGGGAGACCCCCGAGGTGGGGTGGAGGTGCCCAGTGCCCCCTCAAGCCCACCCGGCTGTGGTCCCACTGGTCTCCAGTGCCGGCTCGCCTCCTTATCTCGCTCCTCGGAGCTGCACAAATCGCTGCTCGATCGGGGCTGTGAGGGTTTGATGGCTATGTGCTGCTGAAAATTTTATTAATTTGGGTGGATGTCGGGCCTTCATGGGGTTTGCGCCTGTTTTTTTTTTTTTTTTTCCCCTTTCTCTGCCTCTCCAATGGCTCTGCCCCAAATTTACAAAAAAAAACAACAAAAACAAAACAAAACAAAATAAAACAAGGAGAGGAAAGAGTTTGGTAGAAAAAAAAGAGTTTTTTCCTTTCCGATTTGAGCCAGATTGACCAAAAGTAGCATTTTCCCCTTTAAATCCCGAGAGGCCGATGCCAGAAGGAAGATGGAGAAGGAAATTAAACGAAACCGAACCCAAGGCGCGTCCAGGGAGGCTCTGCAGGGGAGAAAGAGATGTTCCCCCTTCAGCACCCCCGGGGGCCCGGGAGCTGTCAGCGGGGTGATGGTGTCCCTCGAGCTGTCCCACTGCCTTGTCCCCACGGCCACTCTGTTGGCACCCATGCTCGGTAGAGCTGGGGGGGGGTGTGGGCCCAGAGGGGTCCCAGTGGGGACAGTAATGCCTGCCTTTGGGCAAAATCCCCTTTCCAAGGGTGCTGGCAGCAAGAGAATGGGCAGTAGAGGGATGTTGAGTTACAGGCTGGGCAAGCAGGGCTATGGGATCACTTGATCCCCCCCAGCGTGAGCGGAGAGACTGGGAGCTGAGCCCCGGGTCTCTGCTTGGGGGCTGGATCCCACCAGGGCTGGATCCCTTGTTTTGGGGTTAGTTGGAGCCTGGTGCTGCCAGGACCAGCCTGCAGATTTGCAATCCGATGGGCTCTCTGCCGGGCAGGTGCCTGTGGGGCTGCAGGGAACCCAGATAGAGTCCCCGGGCCTGTGGGGGCGATGGGCTTGGACCAGGCCAGACCCCATTGAGGGAGCAGGCCCAAAACCAGCGAGCCAAAGATGGGGAAATTCGTGTGGGGTCTGATCCGGTGGTTTTTATTTTTGCCTAATCCCCCAACCCCACAGACGTCCCGGGCAGGCGAGGTGCGGGACGAGGTGTCTGGGCCCAACGCTGGGCTCACGGGAGCACCGTGGCTTTGTCCGCGGGGCACAAAGGGCGATTGTTCTGCGGGACGGCCCCAGGAGGGGAGGCGGCGAGTGGGGGGCCGCAGGTGGGCTGCCCCCTTCCCTGTTCGTCCCCCGTTGCCCCACACGGGCAGGTATGCGAGGGAGGAAGCGAGCGGGGGACGCCGGCTCCGCAATAAACGCAACGGATTTCCCTTTATCGCTCTTCCTGAACGGGTTGTGGGAAGCACACGTCGCCTGGGATTACTCACGAAGGTCTAGGGCAGTTCATTTTTGGCCGGTGCATCATCCACCGTGAAGTTTTCCCCCTCCAACCTGTTTGGTCAGCTACCTACGCTGCTTTGTTCCCGTTCCCTGGTCCACTGAGCTCCTTTATCTAACCCATCCACTGCAAATAATCGCGCTTACCACCGTCTTGTTAGCTGAGCCCCTTGATTAGAATATTTGCTTTCCGTGGGCTCCATTGGTGAATTACATGAGTCACAGGGTACCGCTGGTGTTTGGGGATTGGATAACCGCTGTTTACAATTCAGATGTTCTCAGAACTTGAGCTAGCATGAAAACTCTCTCTCTCTCAAAAAAAAAAAAACAAAAAAAAAACCACGGGCTGTTTCCCACATCAAAGAGGTTCAGCCCCTTCCAGGCTCAGATTGAAACTCAAACAAAGAATCTTTCATTGTGCTCAGAAATGCTTGGAGAATTCTTTGAAAATTATTTTTTATTTATTTATTTTTTTAAAATGTGATGGGGAACCTTCAAGTTCCCACCAAGGACAGGATTTGCCAGTGTGAAAGCGTATTTCATGACCTTGCTCCTTGTGGCATTTCCAATACAAGGAGGAGAAAAAAAAAGGTGAGAAATCAGTCCCGGTACAGTCAGGTCAGGTCCTTCAGCTTCCAGAAACGCAGGAAGGAAGAGTGTTATCCATCTGTTACCACCTCTGCCACATCCAAGGCAACTGTTCCACACGTGTGAGCCATCCCGCAGCGGGCAGGGAGATGTGGATACCTGCTCACCTGCCAGCCCAGCCCATCGCATCAACCTTACCCCTACAACAGCATCCTTTTCCACTTGGCTAGCCTAGAGAGCTGCAGCCAGCAGTGGCTGAATGTTTTCTGCTGGAAACCCTCGCAAGGGATGCGAGGTTTGGTGGTCTCTGACAGGTGGGAATGACCCAGGTTTGTTAATCCGAAAGGAAAACTTTGGGCATTGCTCCGAAGCGGTTGAGACTGCAGAACAGAGCGCTTTGTTGGGAGCAGCTTCCAGTGTCTGGTGTTTTGGAGGTTCTGTGTCGTCCTTTTGGGACTCTCCCTAATCAGCGTCCCTTAGTTAGAGCAACTGGCTATTCATTCCTTTACAGAGGAGATGTGGAAGGAGAGGTTTTGTCCAAGGAAAGGGGTCTGGAGGACAATCTTTGAGGCTTGCTTCTCGTGGGGTAGAGGAAGGACCCTCCTGGAAGCACAGATGCTAGGAAATCTATAGGGCAGGGTACACGCTGGAAGGGTCAGGAGTCCTCTCAGTCCACGGAGTGAGTCTGGCAGTATTTACTTGGCCCTGTACCATGCCGGGTGCCGTGCGAGCCCAGAAGAAAGAAGTTGGCCCAAAGACCTACTCACTCGAACGCAATGTTTTCACACGCCTTAGGCTTTGTTTTGTTTTGTTTCGCTAACTGGTTTGGCGAGGAAGTTGAGGGCTGCCGGGACGGTGGGATTTTTGTCCGTGCATGAAACCTGACCTTGCTTCTCCCAGACGTGCATGGGGTATTGGGTCTGCCTTGCTCATTGTACTGGGAAAAAACAGGCTTTTTTTGGCCCGTCTTATCGCGTACCGACTGCCAGGAGGACTTCACAAGTCCCAGCAAGCAGCAGATGACTCACTCTGCCTTTGTCAGACCCTGCCTGGGAATGTGCACCTTTTTCGTCTGATTGGAAGAGGCTGGGCGATGAGTGTGAGCTTTTGGATGGTTTGAGTGAGGTGGAATGAATCCCACCCGGAGCCCAGCCGGGGGAAGCTCCCTGCGAGCTCTAACAGCCTCTTCCATGTCGCGCTTGGTTTGGGAACCATGGGAGAGCTCAAGGAGAAGCCCAGTGCCCTGTGGCCATGCGATTGCTAGAAAAGAGTGGATAAATTTGTCTGGGTCATCCTGGGGAGCGGTGACATCTGAGAGCCTCCATCTCGTCAGATTCAGAGGGGAGGGAGCGCTGGCGCGGAGGCTGCAACAGGGGCCGGCCACTGGAAAGCACGGCTCCCAAATTCAACTTTGGGTAATGTGCATAAGGAAACTGGGGAGCATTTGAGCTCCTGCAGATTTTAGCTGAGACTGAAATAGCTCCAAGGCTTCTGATCTTCCAGGAGTTGAAGTGGCGCTGGATCATTTAATCTGTCCAGAAAAAGCATCCATACCACAACCCGCCCAGTGCAGACTCCTGCCTCCAGCTGTGGGTGCCCACCTCGGTTGATGGAGAACCTCTTGGCTTCAACGGGCTTGGCCCCAGCCTCTACTGAGCAACAGCATTTTGGGAATAGAAAGCTGTGTACAAAGACAACGACTGCCTTATGGGGTGTCCTCCCCTCCCATGCAGGCACACTTCCAGAGAGCTGTCCTCCTGCCAGGGCAGAACAGGGACGAGGAGAGGGCTGTCCCCCTTTCCCACCCGTGGTCTTTGGGCTCCGTTCAGGCATTCATTCCGTGCTGAGGTTGTCTGGGAAAGGAGAAACCAGTGTGGAGATACTCTAATATTGACATGGGACCTCCCAGGGCAGGTGGGCCGGGTGCTCGTGGTGTTCAGCACGGCCTGGAGATGGTGCAGCCGGGCCCGAGCTTCCTCCAAGCTCCGTGCCTCCAAGGTCTGTCCTGGTTATTTTTCAGTCCATTATTTCTGCTCGCTCTCTCAAAGCCCCACTGGAGCCTGGTTGCTCGTCTTCTGGGCACTTGACCTTGGAGATGGACAGGGTGCTTGTCCTGCTGTCTCTGGCCTGTGGGATTGCTGGCTGTAGTGGCCTGGCTTCTGTGCCAGACAGCCGAGGTAGATGGCCTTTCAGTGGGTTGTTATCAGCTGTCGGAGGAAAGGAATAGCAAACAGAGTCAGCAAGCCTGTGGAAGCATTGCTGCCTACTGGCTCAGCCAGAGGCCAGCTGCCCAAATCTGCCTCAGTGGTGACTCTTGGGCTCAAGGAAATCCCTTGATTAGAAGAAGTGATAATTAACTCGAGTAGTTCAACCGCAGCAGCGGAAAAGAGCTTGGGAATAACCCTCTGGAGTGGTATGGCTCAGCTCCTGCACCATCCATGAGCTCCTGGAGGGAACCTGGAGAAAGGGTGGATCTCTGTGACTCGTCCTCCTCCAGGAGGTGCTCCTGCAAGTGGGAAGACATGAACACCTCGAGATGGGAAGCTGCTGGGGTAGGGCACCTCTGGCAGCCTTCTCCATGGGCTCCAGAGAGAGCTTGCACAGAGACTTCAGCTTAGATGTTTGCTTTCCAGGTGGCCTAAGCTAGTGAAGATGACTCTTGCCCCGTTGCACCTAATGCGTCAGGAGCAGCAGTAGCTTCTTGGAGTCGCTCCTCACCTCTTTGTGATGAAGCAAGCAGAGGAGCCCGCCTGTGGCACCCACCTGCCTAAGCCCAGGGCTCACCGTGCTGCCTGCAGTCGTGCTGGGCTGTTCACAGCAGCCAGACATTTTGGCCCCGTGTGCTTGAAAGGAAGAGTCCCGGGGCTTTCTTTGCTAATCCCGTTTTGCAGAGAGTTCCAGAAGACTTGAGGAACAAACAGAAAATAACGTCGATCGAGGTCAATATCAAAACCAAATGATCAGAGAAACAAATATTTACTCAGGTCAATATTTAACTAGGGAGACAATAAATGCTGATATTGAACCAAATCTGTATATAAATACAGTCTATTTATAACGTGTCCCTTTAAAGGGGTACTGCCAGGTACTTGCCGTGGCTTTTGATTGATGATTATCCTCCCCATTGTTTGCTGATTCCCTTGGAGGCTGGAGTTTCATGCAGGTGCAGGCAGGAGAAAGAGCCTGCGCTGCGTAATCCCACGGCCCGAACACCGCAGCCCTTGGCCCACGCGTGCCAGTGCTCCGGGAGGTCCCCCCCGAGCTGGGGAGGGGGTTTGGGGCTTGGTGCCCCCGCTTGGCAGAGCAGCAAGGGGCTGGGGCCAGGAGGGCTGGAGGCTGCCAAGAAACGAAGAAAGTCCTTCCTTCTCTCCCCTGCCCCCCCGCCTCACTGCTCCCTCTGCCAACTTCACGAGCTCGTCGCCTGTTTAGCAAACATTGATCTCTCTCCCTGTTCCCCCGTGGTGACAACATTTGATGTTTCTATGGCGGTTTGTTATTTATCAACTTCAGATTAGAAAGCGTTTAATCATGGGAGTGACACGGCCCGCCTCCTGCCTCGGCAGCGCCTCGTGCTCCTCTAACGCTGCTCGGGGTCAGCTGCAGCCCAAATGGCCCAGCTAGCTCACATACCCCTTTTTGTGTGTCCTGCAGGAAGATCTGGGACTCTGTGTGTTGATCGATGCCCCGATAGCTCCTCAGCCTTCGTGAGGTCTGGATGAGGGGTGATGAAGGCCCCCAAGGCAGGAGGCTCCTGTGGGGTGTTTGGAAGCTGGAGGCTGGCAGAGCAGGACTCAGGGCAGAGCCTGCTGGCCTCAGGAGCATCTACTCAGGGGAGAAAAAAGCAGTGGAGAATCCTTTCCTTTGCCAGCTTGGATTTTTTTTCCCCCTTTTTCCTCTGGCTGGGTGAGAAGACCCTGCTATGCAGTCAGAAATAGATACGGTGACCTTGAGGGGAAAATACAGGAATTCAGGTCTTTTATTGCACCGTAAGGTATTCTTCTTGGCTTTCCCTTGCTGGTCAAAACAAAAAGCCCAGTTTGGAGGAGATGCCTCTCAAGAACGGAGGTTTTGTTGATGTCTGCTTTGGCTGTGTTTCCCCTTGGCTCACTTTTTGCCCCAGCCGGTGACCCATGACTCCTTTACAGTTCCTGGCACGGCTGTCGATGCAGTTGGTGGAGGCTGGGGCATGCCCGAATCATCCTCGTCTGCAGGGATTGTGGTGATGGCACTGCTAATTAATGCCTATAGGGGAAGCTGGGCCACTGAACCCACCAGAGAGCTGCTGGTCCTTCATCTGCGAGGCCTCGGAGTCTTCCTCCGTGGAGCTGCAGCAGAGGTGGCTCTGGCAGTAATGAGAAGACCTGGGCGCTGAGACTATGTGATTGGTTCAATCCTCCTCAAAAAGGCAAAAAAATGGTTAATTCCCTGCTGTGCCTGGCAGACGGGGAGGCAGGGACAGGCTGAGCATCCCTGGCTGCTCCTGCCTCATGGAAGCCACCCTAGTGTCCTCAGCTGCCCTCTCACAGGCCGCCCTGGGCAGGGCCACAGCCTGCCACGAGGCCCTGCCCCAGGCTGGCCGAGGAGCTCAGAGGCCCGGCCTCCGCAGGATTTCCTCCTGGCTTGGCCTGCTTTGCCCTCGGATGCTTCCTTTGTGCTTCTGCTGCTGTGTTTCGGCAGGGGGTGTGTTGGTTTCCTGGCCCGGCTGACCCCAAGACCAGGGGTGGCTGCAGCAGTAGGGCAGGCTCAGGCTGTGAGGGAGCCTGGCTGCACCACGCAGGTGTTTCTGAAGCTGTTCCTTGCAGATGATGGGACACAAATCCCTGGAGCCCTTAGAGCTCTGACCCAGACTTCACACCGAAGCATCTCCTCGTGCTTCCCCACGGCACGTGGGGCCAGCAGCTCCCGTGCCCTTCGCCCTTTCACCACCTGCCTTCTCAAGGCCACGGTTATCATCTCCCCGCAAGGAACAGCCTCCATTTAGATGCAAATCCAAAGGCTCCGTGTCCCTCAGATCATCCTGTCACGGAGCCCGGTGTTCGCCACCCCTTGCAGCCAGGCCGAAAAAAAGCCAAAGAACCATCCCTGTTGGTGAACAGAGGGAGGGTGATGGCATGGCTGTGATCCCACCTCAAAATGGAGGTTCTCCCAGTGCTGGTGGATGGCTCCCCAGCCCTGGCTAAGCTCCGAGGAGAATTGCTGATGAAACCCCAATGGAAATGGGGTGCTGGAGAGGGCAGCTTGGGGCGTGGGTTTCTGCTCAGTCTCCCTGCACAGCTGGCTGTTCCTCCGGCTGCCCCCAAAACCCATGTCCTGGGGGTGCCAGGAGGGGCCTGTGGGGATAGAAGATGCTTGTGGGGTGCGGGAGGTGGCCTGGCTTCGGGGGGAACCTTCCCACTAACCCAGCCCTGTCTATTCCACAGCTGCACCCCATGAGGATGGAACAGCGGATGCCGCTCATTCTTGAGGTGAAGAACTTTTCTCCTTCCTCCCTCCGTTTGTTTCTACCCCTGTTCGTGAGAGGTACCTGTAAGAGACCCCCCTGCACCCTCCATCATCCCATCCCATCCAGCAGCCCCCTCAGGACGTGGTGGTGAGGACGTGGTGGTGAGGACATGGTAGCACCTCCACTCCTTCACCGAGCACCCCCAGAGGCAGGGGTGCGTTCCTCATGCTCATGGTGTCTCTATCTGTGCTTGCCACCTGGGCACCTATGTGGGTATCTCCTCCACGTGTGGGTATCTCCTCCTGCGTTTGGGACGCGTGAGTTGGATCCCACCCAGGCATGCCAGGAAGGCAGCCCAGCACGTAGTCAGCCCAGTTTTTGGGTGAAGCGTTGGGTGGGAGGTGCTTGGGCGAACGATTTGGTGCTGGGGATTTGCTGGGCACCCAGCAAGCGGGGAACTGCCGATGGGTTGCTGGGTGTTTCTGGGCCACAAACAAACCGAGCGGTGATTCCGAGGGCATCCCAGGGGTGGTGTGGGAGCTGCAGCATCACCAGCACCATAGTGACCGTCTGGATTCCAGCAGGGTGGGGCCTTCGCCTGCAGGGTCCCCGCAGTGGTTCTGCAGCCGAGGGCAGTCCTGGCAGCCTGCTCGGTCCCATCAAAGCCCTTCGCTTTGCTTTCCTGACCAGCTGCCCTTTAGCACCCCCCTTTCCCCGGGACCCCGGGGCTGCTCAGGATCAGAAGTGGATTTCTCAGGCTCCATGGAGTGGCAGGAAGGAGACTTTGATCTGCAGGTAGGGCCGAGGAGAGAGAGAGGGCTGGGAGACAGCGGGCAGGGGCAAGCAGTGCAGGAGGTGGACGGATGGACGGGCTCTGGGGCTCTGGGTGCAGGCTGGGATCTAAATTTAGGGCCCTTTTTTCTCCCCTGAATAACCTGCTCGGCCACCCAGCGCATAAAGACCCGCTGGAGCGTGTGTGTGTGTGGGGGGGAGACCTGCCTGGGAACCGAAGGTGAGAAACTCAAATGCCAGAGATAAGGGAAGCTCAGAAATAAAAGGCATCCAGCGCCTTCCCCCCCTGCCCCGCTCCCCCGGCAAGTGGGGCCGTTTCATCGCTCAGGTATGTGCGGCATCCGGAGCCTCCGGTCCCACCCCAGGGGTACGGAGAGGTGCCAGGGTGGGCGCAGGGCTCAGCACCGCGGCACCCAGCACCCTGCTCCCAGCCTGTGGCCCAGCTCTCCCAGCGGGGAGCAGAGAGGCAGCCGGGTTTTTGGCGGTGAGGAGGGTCCCTGGCTTTCCCCTCCCGCTGCTGCTGAGCCCTCGCCGCAGCAGGGGTGGATGCTGCAGGAGGTTTGGGTGTTTCAGGAGACCTGGGCGCTGCTTTTCCACCCGTGAGGATTGGGGAGCACTGGTGGCATGTGCCCGTGTTTGGATGGCGGCCGGCTTAGCCGTGCAGGGCCAGAGTGGCTTGCAGAGGTGCAAAGGCTCTTTGAATTCACTGGAAGCACAGGTGATGCATTTCGCTGGAAAGGGCGAGGAGAGTAACTTGGATCCCGTCCAGCTCTGATAAAAGCAATGAACTTGCAGCAGGGATGACTTTGGCCCGGTGGCATAGTTCAGAGCTGCACAGCCCTCGGCTCGAGTGTGCTGGGTGTGGGGTGAAGCAGCCTGCGCTCCCGAAGCACGCTGTAGGCTCTGCCAGGGAAGCCTGGTGGTTTTGCCAGCTCCTCTACATATGAATGAGCCTACGAGAGCTTTGCAATGAGCTCGGCACAGGGGTAACCACATAATTAAAGGCTGTAGCTTTACAGAGGAGCATTAGCGCTGGTGCCTTTAACCACAAAGAGCAGAACTCGAGTCATCAAATGCCAGGGGATGAGTTTCCTAGCGGATTGCTCCATCAGGTTGCTGAATTATCGGGCCTGGATCCAGTCGGGTGCCGCATCAGGCATGAACCCTGACGAGCGGTGGCTGTCTGAGCTGGAGGTCCTGTCAGCCTGGAGAACCAGACCTGCAGAGCTCAGCCAAAGGTTGGGTGAGGGCTGACTCACTTCACCAAGACGAGGCCGTGAGGGCATGCCTGGCCACTTCGGTTTTAAGCTCACAGTCTGTGGAGCCAGTGCCAGCATCGCTTATGTTTCTAGGGCTGTAGCCCAAATTACTCTCAATTAATTGCCTCAATTAATTTTCTCGGTGTTGTCCATCTCAGTCCTAGAGTAAAATGCAGCACATGCATTAAAGCAGGCCAGAGCCAGCATGTCTAAGGTGGGCTGCTCCCCATGCGTCCAGCTCCTGATTTCATCCTCTGCCCGGGGCTAGCTGCCCTTGTTGGTGTGGCTGAAGCGCTGTGCGAAAGCCTGGCTTTTCGTTATCAGGCTGAACTTCTCTCTTAACTACAGCCTGGCTCGGCCTTTGGTAGCACTGCAGGTAGGTCGGAGGGCGGTGGGACAGAGGACGGGGTGACTCAGCCCGGGCTGAGTCAGGCACCCGAGCCCGATCGTAAATGCCTGACTCACGGGCTGTTCTTGCTTCTCTCCTGGTTCCCCTCTAGCCAAAGCTCCTGTTGAATGTTCAGCTCCCATCACCGCCATGTCAAACTGCCCCTCACAACCTCTCTTCTCTCTGCGTTTCCCTCCGCAGGGACGATCCGAGATGGACAAGTACCTCTCCAGCCAGGTGCCTCCCGTCCCCATGATGCCGGACAAGAAGTACCGCCGGGAGAGCGCCTCGGTGGTGGATGAGTTCTTCTCCTCCGAGAAGCCCAGCTCCACGCCGTACAGCGTGAACATCAACGTCATCCTGCCCGACACCACGCACTTGCGCACGGGACTTTACCGGCCCCCCAAGCCCCTCACCCCCTTCCCGCAGATCAAGACGGAGCCCGGCACCAGCTTCGCCCAGCCCTGCTCCTCCACTGCGGGCTCCACGCAGACCCTGCCTGACTTCACCAGCGTCTTCAGCATGCCCCAGTCCGTGGCTGTCAACAACATCTTCATCAAGCAGGAGATGCCCTCTGAGATGCCGCTGTCCAGCAGCCCGCAGCAAGCCCAGCTTTACCAGCTGCCTCTTGGCAGTGGCACCGCTGACCTGACCCCGCTGACCCCCTCCTCCAACAGCACCACAGCCATCAACAGCCTCAGCGGCGTCACCATGTCCACAGGTAACGCCATGTCCAGTGTGCTCCACAGAGCCGGAGGGCCGGTTAAGCAGTACCCACATGTCTCCCAAGGACAGGGAAACTTCAGCATCTCAGGGCAGTTTTACCCCGTGCCGGGGGTGAACCTGCCCCCTTCGCCCCCCAACTCGCAGCCCGGCAGCCCAGAAAATCAACCAGAGCTCATCAACACCATCTCTCCCCCACCATCCTACGAAGCCACTTTTGGACTGAAGCTGGTCCAGTCATCCCAGGTCCCCCCAGTCCCCAACAGCCTTGGGAGCCTCTCCCAAGGGCACATTGTCATGCAGCCCCCCAAATACAACAGACGCAACAACCCTGAGCTGGAGAAAAGGAGGATCCACCACTGCGATTACCCAGGTATGCTCACAGCGCTGGCTTGGTGTCGGGGTCCCTTCTTGGCTCAGGGAGGCTGCGGATCAGGCACCCCTCTGACTGCGAGGCAGGGCAGCACGGCACTGGGTGGAGAGCCCTGGGGAAACGAGGTCACCCCCACCAAGGGAAGAGAAGGGGCTGGCCCTGCCTTTTTTCTACCTCTCCTTTTTCTCTTCCCGCTCTGGCAGTGGCAAGCCTGGCTCTGAGAGGCAGGGAGTGCCAGCAAAACATGGGGATGCTCCCAAAAACCTGCTGCCTCAGTGGGCTGGTGTGCTCAGCCACGTGCTCTCCAGGAGTGAAACCATGCTGCAAGGCTGGCTGTTCTTAACCATGAGGGTTGGCAAACCATCTACTGATTTCCACCAGCAGCCTTCTTGGTCTCTCCATGGAGCCCCAGTTCTCTTTTATTTTTATTTTTTATTTTTTATATTTTATTTTTTATGGTTTTGGCCAAAGAGCCTCCAAGCGGTGGCCCCAGCACTTCTCTGCGTGCTCACAGGGAAATGAAACTCAGCCACGCTCTACTCCTGTGTGGAGCTGGGTGTGTTTTAGCCCTGTTTCCATCCAGTCAGGTGGGGTTTCCTCTGCACAGGCCAGCTCCTCTTCGACCATATCCACAGGTGGGACATAACTCAGCTCCCACCAGGAGCCCCAAAATGGGCACTGCAATGCCACCAAGTCTCCGTGAGCAGCCGTCGCGAGGGATGTAGGCTGCTGAGAGCTCTGCTGGCATCTGGGAGGTTGGACCCAAAGCTGGTTAAGCTGGTGGAAGGAGGAATTCAGTGCGTGGCTGGGGACCTTCACTAAAACCCCCTGAGGAACACAGCTTTGTTAAGAGTTCAGCCATTTTCAGGCCTGGGGCCATCTCCCTTGGGACGGGGACTGCTTTTAGTGTCTGTGAAGTCCAGCAGTGAGGGACGCTGCTGCTCTGTCACCTGTGGGCTCCCCGGGATGGCAAACAGCATCTGCACGCCTGGGGTTGTGCTGGGAAGCAGTGCCAGAGCTGGGAAAATAAACAGTGCTTTGCAAGTGGGTGCGGAGGCAGCAGGAGGCTTCGTTAGACAGCGTGGAAACAGAAAAAAAATATGGCTGGGTCGCTCACACAGGTCGTAAAAATTCAAATTCATATTTTAATACACATGTCAAAACCAAATGAAGCAGGGCCATAAAGGCAGCACGAGGAGTTTTTCTAGACCCGAACTGACAGCCATTCGTTTGGCAGGGCCTGTTGCTGAGACGTTTGCTGAAATCACAGTGTTTCTGCTGAGATTGAAATTGTTTCTGATTGAAATTGTTGCTGCTGCTCTGAAACGTGTCCCACTGGCCGGGGTCCATCTCACCCCTCATCTGTCTTGGAGAATAACATCTGTCTGTCTGTCTTGGAGAACAAACGCTCTTTAGATATTGCCGAAACAGAACGGGGTGGCCGGGCTTATTTGCATCCTATTTACCCAGTGTGCGCTTCAGGCCCGCTCTGTCCCTGACCTCAAACACCCAGGCTGTAGGTTTGTTGCAGCGAGGGCCCCTTTTTCACAGAGAAGCTGTGTCTTTGCTGTTTTCGCAGGTTGCACAAAGGTTTATACCAAGAGCTCCCACCTGAAGGCACACCAAAGGACTCACACAGGTAAGAGCACCAAGTCACCAGCAAACCCTGCTGGCCCCACGCTGGGTGGCTCTCAGAGGCTCTCCGTGGTTTCCCTGCCTTCCTGAGGGATGGTCTGGGATTTAGGAAATCCTCAGGGAGCTCTCCCAATGGGCCAAGAGGAGGAGGTGTCCCCGAGCCTCTGCCACCTGCATTCTGAAGGATTTTCCTTCCACACCTCCCAAATCCTCCCAGCTCTGATCCCGCCAGAAAAATTGGCACGTGGTGCACATCAGCAGTCTCTGGGGAGGTGTCCAGCATCCCCGTGGCTCCCCAGCTGGACTTTTTGGGCTCGTGGTGAGCTCCTCTGTCCTGTGGGCAGCTGCTGAATGCAGGCAGAGGTTGGTTGCAGGGTGAGGGTGCTGTGGGGAGAGGAGGGCTGGTGCCCCAGCACTCCCACCGCAGCCAGCTGGCCCGGAGTAGACCCAGCTCACTTGTGCATTCAAGCACAGGTCTCCTCATTAAGGCATTTATTATATCTGAAACTTTATCAGATCCCCAGGTAGTTCGGGAACCATCAGTGCCCTCATAAATCTCTTTTATAGGAGGGCTGATCTTTACTGAAAGCAATTAAGCTGGCCCAGAGTTCACTTTTCTTTTTTATGAACAACGAACAAAACCCGTCCTGAGGCTGGGAATCGGCTCTCGCGCTTGGCTCCATTCCGTGTCCCCCTTATCAGCCCTTCCAACGAGCCCGCCGGGAGGTTTGCTTTGTGCACGGGGCACAAGATTTCTCCGGGCAGGGAACGACACCCAAAGGGTGGCAGCGAGGCGCAGGAAGGACGCGGTCCCGGCGCCGAGGGCCGGTGGCGATACGCCTCTGTCACAACGGCCATCAGGGCCGCTAAAATTTCTTGTTCCCTCCTGCTCGGAGCACAGCTTGGGGACACGGCCCGTAGGAGACACACGCCGTCCCTGCAAGCCGTGCTGTAAAGCTGTATCCGTGCAAACGTGGGCGCTTTTTGAACCCAATAAAGTGCAGTTGTTTGTCCGCGTTTCCCAGTAACGCGGCTGGAAACCCGAGCGTGGTTACCTGTGAGAGGGGGGGGGACCTGAGCAGCCAGGACAGCTGCTGCTGCTGGGGCCAAAAGACGGGAATCCAGAGCTTTGGGTTCTCATCTGCGCAACCCCAGGGGTGGCACTGGTGAGCTTGGAGGGGGCTGTGTTCAGTTTTTGGGGCCTCCTGCTCTGTTTTTGACTGCGGGGCCTCAAACGCGGCTGGCATCCATCCCACCTCGTGCCGCCCACGGGCCAGGAGGGGGTCAGGGCACCCATGGGACCCGAGCTCAGCATCGGCCAGGTCTCTGCTTGCGGTTTTGCCCGTTGCTGTGGGCTGGGCTGTATTCATCTCCCGGAGACACCATTCATTTCCTGGGTTCCATTGTGAGATTAAATATATAACCCGGCGGCTCCCCGCCCCCCGGGGCTGGGAATGCCAGCCTGGGCCCTTTGTTTGAGCTTGCCCTGCCGTGCTGTCCTGGGAGATGGAGCCAGCTCATGGGACAATGGAAAACATTTTCCCTCCATCCTGGAGCTCAACCTGGTATTGTTTGAAGCTACAGGGCCTTGGTGGGGCTGACCCAGCCGGGTCACCTGCCTGGGACAATGTGGCTGCACAGAGCGAATCCCACCTTTGCCTTAGGGTGCCACCACGACCACCAGCAGCCCCCCAGCCCCCCAGCCTGCCATCAGATACAGCTGCAAGCACTCCATTTACCCCCCCCCCCCAACATAAAACCACCGTGCTTTTTGGCACACAGCATTTTGGGGGGAGCAGGATGTGGCCTCGCTGCCCCATCTCCTCCATCTCCGCGGCTGCCCTTCCGACCCTGCAGGATTTCCTCCGCTGCATGCCGGCTGCCTCTGCTCTTGCCCTGGCCGTGTGTTTTCTGTTTCCTGGCCAAATCCGCAGCCTGTCTGGCAGCGGGGCGGGGGCAGGAACGGCCGCTCAGCAGCCAGCGTGCCGGAGCACCGCGCACATGCCGGTGCATGCATGCTGCGTGCGTACGTGCCTTCATGCCGCGATGGTGCGCTCAGCAATTGGCTGATGAAACGGTAAATATTTGAGGTCGGGAAAGTCAGCACATTCCCTGAACTCTGCCTGCTTGTTCAGGCTGTTAAGAGCGAGGGCTAATATTTGAGAGCACCACGCCCAGGCAGGGAGAGGGCTGCAGCCAGGGTTCAGTGCGGCGGCTGGGAGCTGCAGGCGGGCACGGGCTTCTCCAGCCCGGTTCCCAGCTGGCGGAGGGGTTGCACAATGGCATTGATTTCGGTCGGGGCTGGGGAATAGGTGTGCGGGGAGGAGGCATGACATCAGCCCGCCCGACCGTGGTGATGTGGTGCAAACACAATGTCCTGCCTGCAGCCAGCTGCTGCGCGGCGGGGAGGCGGCTGCGGGGGGGATGCGAGGCTCCAGGGAACCCCTTCTTCTTGGTGTGCCCTGATCCCATATCAACAGCAAAGAGAGCCATCTGGGGCTTTTCAGGCTGAAAAAGAGAAGAGCTCTGGGAGATTTCTCTGCCAAAATGCTCTGTTACCCAAGAGGGCCTCCCGTGGCAGTGCCCCTTGGTTGTGCAGAGCAGCAGCACGGGGATGGGCGCAGGGTGGGTGGGTGGCTGCGGCGTCCCCATGGGCACATGGTGACCTGTGTCCCCTTCCCGCAGGCGAGAAGCCCTACAAGTGCACCTGGGAAGGCTGCGACTGGCGCTTCGCCCGCTCCGACGAGCTGACCCGGCACTACCGCAAGCACACGGGCGCCAAACCCTTCAAGTGCATGGCCTGCGGCCGCTGCTTCTCCCGCTCCGACCACCTGGCCCTCCACATGAAGCGGCACCAGAACTAGGGGGCCACCGCCACCGCCACGTCTCCGAGAGCAGCTGGGGACTCTTCCCCGAGGGGACTTCTCCTCCGCTTGTACATAGGAACAACCCCACGCTGAGATCAACCGGCAGGGCAGCGAGCGAGCCCCGTCCCCGCTGTTCCTGGTTTTAAAAGAAATCTCATTAAAAAGAAATGATAATTAGACTGATCTTGCGACGAGGCTCCCTGCAGCACTGGGGCGATGGGCCTTGGATGGCAAAGGGCTTTCTTCCAGCAAACCTGCTATTTATTTGTCACTTGGGAGCAGCTGTCCTTCGCATCCTGAGCTCGTGGGGACGTTTTGCCCCTCTCGGGTGGTGCCTTTGGGGAGCCCGAGGAGGGCTGGGATGGGCTGGTGGGCCTGGGAGGTGCCACCATCGGTGCCACCCTCTTGGACTGCCCTGTGTCATGGCTGTGGATGGCACTGGTGATGCGCAGGAGCGGGGCTGCTTGGGTTGACAACCCCAGTGTCTCTGGGGGCATGGAAGAAAGCATGAAGTACTGACCTGACGTGCCTTCAAGCAAGGGACGGCGCAGAAGCGGGTGACAAAAGCTCTGTCCCATCGAGCCCACCCCTGGTTTGCTGGCCACCAGCTGTGAGTGCCAGGTTTCCTGGTTGTGTCCTTAGCATTTCCACTTCCAATACGAAATGTGACTCCGGGGGGCTCTGGGAGGACCAGGGTGGGTCTTGGAGCAGAAGACCCACCCGTAAGCCCTGGCTTCCCAGAACACGCCGTGCCTCTCCTCCAGCGGGCAGCTTCTGCCCCTGCCTTCACCACGCACACGAAGACCCAGTCGTTTCCAATCACTGACGGTGCGCTGTCGCCGTTTCACCAAGTTCAGACAGAAAGGGAAGAGGAAAAAAAAAACCAAACAGGCATCTTCATAACAAATTCCAATAAATCCTGCTGTTCAGACTGTGATCACGTTACCTACCTCACTGGCTCCCTGCCCTGGGCTCTGCAAGGCACCGTCCTCCTCTTCCGTGGGTGCTGTGATGCGTGGGGCACCTCAGCTCCTCTTCAAAGCCTACCAGGGGTGAAGCATGGGCAGAACAAGGACCAGGCCATGCCAGTTTAACCAGCAGCCATGGAGGTAATAAATAAATCAGGAACAAATAAACGGGCCCGGCGTGCTCAACAGAATATTGATTTCCACCTCCACCCCCTCCCAGCTCCCCTTTTGTTCTTCCTTGAACAAATGGAAGGGACATGCGGGTGGAGGTGTCTCCTTGCCAGGAACCGACCCGCAGCATCTTCAGGCGGTGGAAATGTGAAGGAAGGGCCCCAGCTGCAGGTTAGCCAAAATCCGCGGCCAGGTTCCTGGTGGCTCTTTGCCTTCGATGAGTAAAGTTGGTCCCACCTGCGGCGCACACAGCCCGTCCTGCCGTGCCAGGAGGAAGAGGTTGAAGCTTTTGGGATGATGTGGCATGGCATGAGCCTGGCAGCAGTGAGGTCTTTGTGTGAGCACGGTGTTGTCCTCCTCCTGTCCCGTGGCACCCAGCAGGAAGGGGTGGAGGGGTGAGGTGCACCCCGGCGCACTGAATTGGCGGGTGACTTGCCAGGCTTCCTTGGTGCTGAGGCTGGGAACGGGCTTGTCCCCTCTCCACCTTGTAGGCTGTGGGGTCTCCACCTGCACTGGGGTCTGGGAGGAGCACTGGTTTCCCCTCTAGCTTCTATTTGGAGACCCACAGAGCAGGGTCAGGGCAGAGGGGGAAGTCCTTGCCTATGGAAACCCCCCTCTGGCACAAACACGGCGGTGTTTCTCCTTTCTTGGGTGGGTTGAGCTCACCCCAAAGGAATCCAGGGTAGTGCAGGAGATGCCCCAGCCAGCCGCTGCCAGTGTCTACAGGCTCGGTGGGGCTGGTGGGAACCCAACGCCACCGTGCTGGGACCAGTCCTGTCCTCATCCCCCTGCTGCGTGCTGTGACCGCCAGCCTCCAGGCGAGGCTGAACCTCCCAGCGTCACCTCATGTGCCCTCCCAGAGGGGTTTCATTGCCTCCCCTTTTATTTTGGGGAGACAAACCTCCAGCCACCGCCACTTCCAGCTCTTGGGGTGCAAAACCCGTTTGCTGGCGAAGAGTGAAAGCCAAACCAAGCAACAGGCAGCTTTAAGTCTTTAGGGGAACTTGGAATAATTTTCCCAATGATCCTGTGTTTTTGTTTTTGTTTTTTTACTACAGAAAAAAATGCACCTGCTCATCCTCACATAGATATATATATATATATTTGTTGTATTTGAGATTATTTTTTGATGAGGGGATGGCAGGGGAAGACGTGTCTTAACGCAAACCCCACCCCTGTGCAGCTCTGCACCTCTGGTCCGCATGCAAAATGCTGCCATGCAAATGTTTTACTAGCGCAAAGGCAACACTCCATAACAAAGGAAAGAGTCCACAACAACGCCTCGGCTTTTATTCCCCCATTTCTGCCTCCAAACATGCACTCGGTGCTGCCCGTGAGCCCCAGCAGCTGGGGCAGGTGGGAGGGATGCGGAGGGAGGGCACGCAGGTGGCACTGGGGAAGGTTTGTGACCCCGTTTGTTGACACGAGCAAGTCCAGGAGGTTCATGAAGCACCTAGATGATAACTTTTTGGTGCAGGTGCTAACGGAGCCAACTAGGAAAGGTGCCCTCCTAGACCTGTTGCTAGAAAACAGAGAGGGTCTGGTGGGAGATGTGGTGATTGGTGGCCGCCTCGGTCATAGCGACCATGAAGTGGTTGAGTTCAAAATTTACGGTGACAGAAGGAAAAGTGCCACCAAAACCTCATCCCTAGATATGGGGAAGGCGGACTTCAGGCTGCTCGGGGAACTAGTCAGCAAGGTCCCCTGGGAAGCTGCTCTTGAAGGCCTTGATGTCCACCAGTGCTGGTCACTCTTTAAGCGATGCCTCCTAGAAGCACAAGATCAGGCGATTCCTAAATATCGCAAGTCAGGCAGGCGGGGCAGGAGGCCGTCGTGGCTGACCAGGAACATTCTTATGGAGATTAGGCGGAAACAGAGAGTGTTTCGCTACTGGAAGGAGGGCCGGGTGACATGGAAAGAATACAGGGATGCTGCTCGTGTCTGTAGGAAGAAAATTCGTGTGGCTAAAGCACACCTAGAGTTGAAGCTGGCTGTGTCTGTGAGAGAAAATAAAAAGGGTTTTTTTAGATATGTGAATGGAAAAAGGAGAACTAAAGAATACATAGGGCCGCTCCTTGACAGGGAAGGTCTTCTCACAGACGATGACATAGGCAAAGCAGAGACGCTTAACGCCTTCTTTGCCTCTGTCTTCAATGCCGATGATGGGCTTCGGGACCCAGGGTGCCCCGAGCTGGAGGACCGGGACGGTGGGGATGACAAACTCCCGACCGACCCTGAACGTGTGCGGGATCTGCTACTCGACCTGGATCCCTACAAGTCCATGGGTCCGGATGGGATTCATCCCCGGGTGCTGAAGGAGCTGGCGGACGTCATCGCGGAACCTCTCTCAATTATTTTTCAACGATCCTGGGAGTCTGGAGAGGTCCCGGTGGACTGGAAGCTGGCAAATGTTGTGCCGATTTTCAAGAAGGGTCAGAAAGAAGACCCTAGCAATTACAGGCCTGTCAGTCTCACGTCAGTGCCTGGTAAAATCATGGAGAAGATGGTTCTCGAACGTATTGAGGCGCACCTGGGGGACAAAGCAGTCATTGGTCCCAGCCAGCATGGGTTTGTGAAGGGTAGGTCCTGCCTAACTAACCTGATTTCCTTTTATGATAAGATCACCCGTATGGTGGACCAAGGGAAACCAGCTGATGTGATTTTTTTGGACTTCAGCAAGGCTTTTGACACGGTTTCCCATAGGATCCTACTGGACAAAATGTCCAGCATACAGCTAAATAAAAACATCATACGATGGGTGAGCAATTGGCTAACGGGCAGGGCCCAAAGGGTTATGGTGAATGGGGCTGCGTCAGGCTGGCGGGCGGTCACCAGTGGGGTCCCTCAAGGCTCCATTTTAGGGCCGGTACTTTTCAATATTTTTATAAACGATCTGGATGTAGGAATAGAAGGCATTTTGAGCAAGTTTGCTGATGACACCAAACTTGGAGGAGTTGTGGACTCGAATGAGGGTGGAAAGGCCTTGCAGAGGGATCTGGATAGGTTGGAGAGCTGGGCGATCGCCAACCGCATGAAGTTCAATAAGAGCAAGTGCCGGGTCCTGCACCTGGGACGGGGAAACCCTGGCTGCACGTACAGACTGGGCGATGAGACGCTGGAGAGCAGCCTAGAAGAGAGGGATCTGGGGGTCGTGGTAGACAACAAGTTGAATATGAGCCGGCAGTGTGCCCTGGCAGCCAGGAGGGCCAACCGTGTCCTGGGGTGCATCAAGCACGGCATCGCTAGTAGGTCGAGGGAGGTGATTGTCCCGCTCTACTCTGCGCTGGTGCGGCCTCACCTCGAGTACTGTGTGCAGTTCTGGGCACCACAGTATAAAAAGGACATGAAACTGTTGGAGAGTGTCCAGAGGAGGGCTACGAAGATGGTGAAAGGCCTGGAGGGGAAGACGTACGAGGAACGGCTGAGGGCACTGGGCCTGTTCAGCCTGGAGAGGAGGAGGCTGAGGGGAGACCTCATCGCAGTCTACAACTTCCTCGTAAGGGGGTGTCGAGAGGCAGGAGACCTTTTCTCCATTAACACCAGCGACAGGACCCGCGGGAATGGAGTTAAGCTGAGGCAGGGGAAGTTTAGGCTGGACATCAGGAAAGGGTTCTTCACAGAGAGAGTGGTTGCACACTGGAACAGGCTCCCCAGGGAAGTGGTCACTGCACCGAGCCTGACTGAATTTAAGAAGAGATTGGACTGTGCACTTAGTCACATGGTCTGAACTTGGGTAGACCTGTGCGGTGTCAAGAGTTGGACTTGATGATCCTTAAGGGTCCCTTCCAACTCAGGATATTCTATGATTCTATGATTCTATAAGGTTTGTGACCCCGGGGGTCTTCTCCTGTGACATTTCCATGCTTTGTGCAGAACAAACCTGGCTTTCGGCAGCCGGGAGGCGCTTGTATCATAGCAGAAAGAGGCTGTAAATAGGAAAGCACCGCATCGCTTGGCGGGGCTGTGCGGGCTGGACTTGATCGTTCACTGCCCGAGACGAGCACAGCGAGAAAAAATGTTTGGGACCTGGAAAACTTGGGTAGAAGGTTTATTTTTCCAGTGATGCTTTTTGTTTGTTACACAGCCCCCCAACTCCGAAACTCCCTACGACTTTTAATCTATCTAATATTTTGTAATAAAATTTTATCACATGGCGACCTTGTCTCTCTTCTCTCTCCCCTCCCGTTGCAAATGCTCCTGTTACCTTTGCCTGCTGCTGCCCGTGCATGCGTGTGTTGATTTTATGGGCTTAATAAAAGGAGAAAAGCTTTTTGTTAGGCTGGGTTAGGCAAGAAGGTACCGGAGCGGGGCAGGATCAGTGCGTGGCGTTAACCCACAGCACCAGGCAACGCAGTGAGTGCCATTACAAGGCCGAGGCTGACACTTTGGAGGAATGCTGAGCGCTTCCTCCAGCCGACATTGCGGTGCCGTGCAGAGAAGGAGGAGGGCAGGGGGCACTTTCTTCTCTCCATGAATGCTTGGCTTGTGGAGGGCATCCCAGCCTGCCCACACCATTTGCCCTGGAAGGGAAGAAGGAGCATCCCTGGGCCAAGCAGGAGTGGAGCACAAGCATCCTCCTCCTCCAGAGGAGGGAGACAAGACAAGGAAGGACAGGAGGCAGGACAAGGAAGTGCTGAGCTGGGGAGGTGGCAGTCAAAAATCCCCTTCTGTGTCCTTCTGTGTGTGTATATACACAGGTTTATACATATGCAAACAGACAGCTGCGCTTCAGCAGGGGCTGTTGAGCTCACGCCTTGTGCATGCATGCACCTGGCACTTACAGAAACGTGCAAATATTAAAAATATGTATTTGTAGGTGCATATATAGATAGATAATCAGCCTGTGTACATAAATACATATAATATATATTACATATACGTGTATACACAGGCTGAACTAAGCTGTTCCTGGCTGGACCACATGTACTTTCTCCAGCACCTTTGTGACCACTTCCCATGATTGCCTCCTGGCTACTCTTGTGTGGTCGTGAGCCTTATTCCACATTAAAAGCAACGATTTCTTATTGCTTGCCATAGGCCTTGCCTTATAGTCATATTTTCCATGGAAAACCTCCTCTTCCTCCCAGCAGCTAAGTTCCCTCAGCTGGAGGTGTGTTGCGGTGCTGAGGAGCTGTCTGACACCCTTCTCCTATGGCTTTTAGACAACCCCCAGGTGTTGCATTGTGTTTTCTTTCCAAGTTCTCCTCCCTTGGCTGTTTCCAGACTTCGCTATCACCCACAGGATGACCTGATTAAGACAAGGGATGTCCAGCCACACACCTGTGAAGCCATCTCCTGCTCTGCAAGTGTTTGCGGGAACTCCTTTTGATGTATGTTCTCATGCTGGCTGGTATGGACGGAGCCAGGAGGCTGTTCCTCTTTGCTGAAAGCCTTCCCAGCTCCTGTGGTGAGAGGCGTCACCTGCCCAAGCACCCCGCACCCATCCAGCTCCTCCTGCCATGCATTGCAGCTTGCCCTTTGGCACACCGTTGTGCCCCGGACTTTGTCTCTAGCTGCGAAGCCAAGCTGTCCCTGGTGAGATCGAGAAGAAGAGGAAAGATCTGTCGTGATGTCATGAAAGTCCAGAGAGTGGCTTTTTTATTGCATGTGAAACCAGCATGGCTTTCCTCAGCACAGCTGCAGTGAGGAACCCACAGAGAGCATCACAGCGTGGATGGAGCTGCGGGGCCCCTTCTCTCCTCATCCATGGTGGTGCCGCTCTGGGATGGGATCTCCCCAGAGCCATGGCCTGCAGCCTCCTGAGCCCACCCGTGGCTGTCTGTCTCTGCTCACCGATCTCTATCCCCCTTTGCCAAGATTGATTTGCTCCATCCCCGGTTTTGAGGGACAGGGCTGGCTGGAGCACGTGGAGGACAGCAGGCAGCCAAGGCCAGCAGGGCTGTCCCAGTTGGAGCACTGAGGAAAGAGGCTGCATGCCCCCGGTTCCCCATCTTTGCCTTTTCCCTCTCCCCAGCTCCAGTTTTCCTAGGGGTGGTGATGCGCTGCTCCTTCCTGCCGCTGCCATGCGAGGGCCAGCCGCTGCCTCAGGGCTGGTGGGGACATCTCAAAGGCGGGCTGGGATGTCCCGAGAGGACACAGCATGGGGAGTTTTGTGCTGGGCAGCACCAAGGGAGAGCTGCAAGACTCTGCGAAGGGTCCTGGAAACACAGAGGAGAAAGCAGCGATTAAAAAAAAAAAAATATCCTCTGGTCCACAGCTCAACTCGGGCTCTTCCCAATCAGCCTTCAAGACAGTGCACAAGGGCCTCACCCTGCCAAAAGCCCCTCTCCTGGCCTTCGGACCCCTTTGCCCCCCCATGACTTTCACTGCTGCAGCCTCCCCCCGCCGCCGGTGCCGTCCTGGCCTTGTTTGTGCTCCTGCGATGAAGCAATGGGGCTGTAAAACCCTGCCTGGATCCCGCTGCCTGTCCCAGCGCGGTTATGGGGCTGTAAAGCCGCAGGAATGCCAAGATCGCGGCTGGTCAAGGACAGGGAGGGAAGGAGGAGGTGGGGGGAGACAAAAACCTGAGGAGGGGGCCCAGCTTTGTGTGCTGGGCCGCCACACCCTGGGGAGCACCCATGGGTGCCCAGGGTGTCTTGCCCTGGTGTAGGAAGCAATGCTGGGATGTGACAGGGAGGCAATGAGACGGGTGGTGGGGTGGGCTCGGTGGAGATGGGCCGGGTGGCGGGGATCTGGAGAAGATGGAGGCCCACAGAGGTGTCCCAGGCCACAAGGCCGAGCTTCGCCGGTGGCCATGGCAGTGACTTTCAGGGTGGGATTGGTGTTGAACTTTATCGGCGTCCCCCCACCCGCGGTGACTAACGCGGCCCGTCTGCCCCGCCGCCGATAGCTGTCTGCCCAAGGTTGTGCTGTTTGATGTTTTCTTCTCCGGGGGCTGTAAAGTTATCCATTGACTCGGGAAAACACAATTCAGGGAGACAGAGCTGCCGGGCGGGTTGGTCAGGTATCTCTGCAGCTCGGCAGAGAAGCGGCTCCCGGTGGGGCATGGAGGGGCCTGCCTGCTCCCTGCCAGGCCCCCGGGGCTGGGCTGGTGCTCACACAGCCTGGGGTCAGCCCTGTGGAGGCCTCGGCAGCCTCCCGTCTCCTGTAAAATGCAAGGGCTGGAAGGAGAGCAACCAAGGAGGGCTAAAATTTGGAGCCGGAGGTGGAGAGAGGCCCGTGGCTGCCCCTCCGCCGGTGGGAACGACGCCGTGACAGCAGCCACGAGCGCTTCCCTTCCAGCCTCCCTTATCTCCTCCGTCCCGAGGACTATAAACCCCTCAAGGCTCCCCGTGGTGCCCTATCGTGTAGCCGAAGCCAGGACCGAGCCATTAAAGTTAACTATTACCCAAAGTGAGTGTTTATTTGGGGTAATAGAGGCCCTGGGGAAAGTGAGGGAGGGGAGGAGGAAGGCTCTTGTTGCTTTTTGGCAAGATACGGCCAGCCCTGCAGCGCTGGGGCAGCCGGCAGCCTGCCCTGAAGTGGTGCTTGAACAAGATGAATGCTTAAATAACGGCAGGCAAACAGCGCTGCCGGCAGCAAGCTGGAAAAGCCCTGGCCACCGCCGGCTGCTGAGCCCCATACAGCCCCAGAGCCCAGCGATGGGGACACCTTGGGGTCCCCTGGCCACAGGGGTCCCCATCCCCTGCTCCCTGCAGGGCTGGCTTGTCCCTGTGGGAGGAGAGGTAATTTTGGGAGAAATCCTCCTTTTCCAGGTGTTTTCTCCTTCCACCTGTGCGCCCACAACCTATCTCCCACCACTTCCTAGCTCCACCATGTCATCTATCTCCCACCCCGGCCCACCTCCACCAGGACAGCCCCCTTGTCCCACTCCCTGCCCCCTTGGCCGTCCAGATATCACACAGGGAATGGAGCCAGGGAGGAAACATCCCCACGCACACATTTCCTTGGATCCCAGAGTGCCTGGCAGTGGGCATCACCTGGCTTCATGCTGAGTATCTCCAAGCAGCGGGCTCCTTACAACTACTAGTAGTAGTGTTGGTGGCTTTATGGACCAGTGGGGTGGTCCAAGGAGACTGGGCAGTCTGAACCCCAAAGGGAAGGTTCTGGTGGGAAACATGCAGCCAGCCCTAAAACCACTTTGGGAAAAGCCTGGGGAGCAGAAGAGCAAGGCAAGCATCCAGGGACTTTGGCAAGGACAGAAGAGAGCAGTGATGGGATGCAGAAGGATGAAAGCAGCCCTGAAAGCCTTGTGAGGGATGCAGACCCCATGAAGCAGGTGGATCTGATGGGAGGCAATGCTCAGGCAACTCATGAGCTGCAGGACCAGCATGGAGACACCGGGGGACAGCAGCCGACCACGAGAGCTGAGCCGAGGTGGTGGGAAACCCTACGAGCTCTTTAGGGCCAGGACAGCTGCTGGCCCTCACCCTGAGCATCCCAGTGCCCATTGTGGTGGGACAGAGCTTCCCCTCCTGCTCCTCCCTTCCTGGGCACATGCCGGCAGTGGGACGGTTTCCCACAAACGGTACCGCTCGGGGAGAAACCCAATCGTGTGCCCAGTGCTCACCTGAACCCTCTAATCCCCTAATCCTTCACCAAGGAGACCCAAGCACTACCTGGGGCCGCGGGAAGTGGAGGGGCCCCGGAGCAGGAGAATCGTCTCCCAGCACTGATGTCAAGTCCGTTTGCTTTTTGGCTCATCCCAAAACCCTGCCAGGGCTTTCCGATGGTTCCCCTGGCTCGGGCACCAGCAGGGTCGCACCATCCCTGCTTCCCAAGCCACCTTTCTCCAGAGCTGCCTCTGCTTTGAAGAAAACCTTGACCTCAAGCTGCTGGCGTGGGCTGTTTGGAGAGAAACGTGGCTGTGTGCAACGAACTGGGTGAGATTTGGGTGAAATATCCCTGCTGGCCCAACGAAGCTCCCACCACCTCCCACCGGCCACCACCTCGCATGGGCCAGTGCAGAGGTCTCACAACTCGTCGCACCAGTGAACTTTTCGATTTTGTCTTCCCACACCAGGGCTCCAGATGCCACCTGCCCCATCTCCAGTCGGCCTAGGGTGAAAGCAGCTGGACCTTCACCTCGGCTCCTTCCCCAGACTCATCCCCCTCAGCTCCTCCAGCCACTGATGCACTTGGGGCAGCAGAGCCCTGCTTTTGGCTGAGGCCGTGGCAAGAAAACCAGTAGCAGGCTGAAGCCAGCAGGTACGAAGTGTCCCATCTTCTCCAGGTACCACACCGTGCCCAGGGGCACTCAGCCCCGCAGATCCCACAGATTCTTTAGGAGAGATGTCAGAGTTATTGGTGCAACAACCCCAGGAGGGGAGGAAGATGAAGCTCAAGCGATGCCTGAAGCTCCCATTTAAAGCATCTCCTGGAAGATAGACAACACCAGCCCGCTCCGCCAGGTTTGCTCAGGCTCCTGGCAGAGTCAGGCCTTTGTGCCAAGGTTTTGGGGTCTTCTCCTTGCAGCTGGGGTGGGTTTGCAGCTCCCAGGGCTCGGAGGCAGCCCTGGGGAGGAGCTGGTGGCCCTGCCTGTCCTGCTGTGCCACCTAGCGGGACACCAGCCCTGCTGGGGCAGGGGGCACCGACTCAGCCCTCTGCAAAACACCCAGGGAAAGCCTCATTTTACATATCCCCACTTATCCTTCTGCAGCTTGTGTCCCACAGCCCTTTCTGGTCCCCCAGCCAGGAGAAGGGGAGACAGCATCCTCCAGGACCAGGATGCTCCAAGTCCAGCCCTCCCATCCCTTGTTACGTGTATGCCCCCAGGAGGGCCAGGAAAAAAAGAAAAAAGGCCTTGACCCTATTGCCTGGCTACTTCCAGACACAACCTGCAGAGCAACACTCGTGTCTGGGGGTCCTGTGTGTCCGTGGGTCCTTCCCGCAGGGGCTGGGGCACCCTGGGGACCGCAGCTGCACCCACCCAAGGCAAGGGACAGGCAAGGCAGGGTGAGGAGGCTGGGCAGACACCTCAAACGGGGCGAGAAGCTGCCCATTTGGGGCCTGTGGGCCAGGTGGGAAGCTGCGATTCCTTGTGACCAGCTGGGGGCAGGGCTTGCTTTCCTGCAATGCAAGTAAAAAGCAGGTTTGCTGGCTTTCTAAGCTACACCTGCTGCTGGAGCTCAGCTTTGAGGAGCAGCTTCAAAACTGAGGAAGTCTGCTGTGAGATCTCCTCCAAGCGAGGTGCTGCCACCCTAAACTCTTCATTTCGGGGTTTCCTAGCCAGGCAGATGGCTAAGATTTTTTAAAGCTGTGGCTTTAGGCAGAAGACAGATTTCTAGCCTGTCCCACCCCATCGTCAGGCACCTGTAGAGTCCTCACAGAGCCTCAGAGCTGCCCTAGGAAACACCCTGATGCTGCCATCAAGCAGGAATTTGCCAAAAAGGCAGCACGCTGCTGCTACAGCTTCTGAGGACACCTTTTCCTGATGCTGATGGCTTCAGCTTTTTGGCAAGAAACGCTTATATTGTCACCCAGAGGGCTGCTGAGTGCTTGGAGGACCCTTCCCCTGGGCTGCTCCTGTAATTAACACCATCCATCAGCGGGGACAGGGCTCGTCAGGAGGTGTGAGCAGGTTGTACCAGCAATTGCATTGCTCCTAAGGAGGCTGGGGTGTCCCTTTTGAAAAATAGCCCCGTCATTAGATCTGAAGCATAAATTGAAAACCAAGCCCGCTGGGCAAGCCCTTCGGAGCTGACTGAGCTCTCCAGAGCTCTCACGGATTTGCTGGAAGAGCAGTGGAGAAGACAATCCGGCCCCTTTAAGGTTACTCCAAGGCTAGAGGAGGTTTTGCCAAACATCCTGAACTTTTCTTCGAAGCTCAATTTGGGCTCATGGTCCTCCAGGGCTTTCCCGTTCCTCCTTGAAGAAGATTCATGAGCGCTGCCACGGAGTGAAGGGCACAGCTGTCCTCGCTGGATCATACCCACAGGGAGGGCGGGCGGCAATTAATAACGCTCATGAGCAAGGAACGAAGCAGGGGCTGGGGAAGGAATCAATTAAAGCCTCCTCGAAGGTGGGTGGCATTTGGGGGAGGACACGGGTGGCTGTGAAATATGGGCAAGGTGCTGCCGGGCTCTGCTCACCCCTCCTGCAGCAGGCTGCGGTGCTGGGGGGGGGGGGCACCGCACAAGGGAGCCCCCAGCCTGGGTTTGGGGAGGTCTGGGGCAGCCCCTTATACACAGACACCGACCAAGGGGGGTCCTGCACCACCTTCAGAGCACCGAGCTCCCACCTACCCAACGCATCTCCAGAGCCGCCGGGTGCTTCAGCGGGTGTTTAACACACAAACGAGCTTCCACACCGCTCTGGTTCCAGCTCTGGGGGTGTTTGCCAGGGATCAAGTCCTCCCCAGGGCGATCACAGCCCAGGGATGTGCATTAAATGAGCTGTTTTACAGGCAGCAGGCCCCTGCCTCCAGCAGAGGAGCGAGAGCTGCCCAGCAAAGCTGCCCCGCGGCCGCAGGGACGCACCAGGGGGAGTTCATCCAGGACTCGATGTTTGCTGCCACCAGGTCCGATGAAATTATCTGGGCATATCGAGGGAAAGGCACATCCTCAGGGCTTCTGAAGGAGGAGGGTGACCTAGCTGCAGGCACACAGAGGCTATTTCTGTAGAAAGGTGAATTTTTAGGCTCCCCAAACCACCCACCACCCATCTCTGTGTACCACCAGGACAAGAGCAGTGTATTTTTCAGCGCAGAGCCCTGCTGCGAGCTCGCACCGACGCCAGCCCAGCAGATGGCAGGTCTGTGCAGCGGTGGCTGGAGCAGGGACAGTCCGAGGTTGGAAAGAAAAGGCTAAAACCACTCTTCTCCCCCTAAAAGTAGCTCCCAAGGCTCCTTAAAATCTTCAGTGCACCCCCAGGAAAAGCATGTCAGTGTTTCTGCTGCTTGCTGCACGTCTTCTGAGCTCCTGAAATTTATTTATTTATTTTTATTTTTGCTATTATTTCCAACCTTTCTAGGCCAGGAAGGACAATAGGAAGGACAGGAGCTACCGGAGAGCTACGGAGAAAGGCAGGCAAGCACGCTGCCCCTCCTGTCCCCTTGTCACCACGGGTCACAGGGGTCTCCCTGCCTGGTCATCGCCCCGGCTGGGGTCTGCTGGCACGTCCCTGCTCCTCTTGTCCCTCCAAGGCACGAGGTGTCATGCTTGGAAACCTCATCCTCAGCAAAAGCTGGGGGGCTGCAAGAAATTTTGGGGTTCCTGAAGGGGTTGGGCTTTTGAGAGAGGCATAACATCGCCAAAATTTGTGTGTGTGCGCCCTCACCTTGCCCTAGCCCTCTATTTGCAGTGGTCTTGAGACTCCCCAGAAAGAGAGGAGCCCCCCTCCGAGAGACACGGGTTCCCCTTCTCAGGCAGGCTCCTGCCTGTGAGCCAAGTGCCTGGCACTTGTGGGGCTGCTGGCCGTGGATGTGGGAGCCCAAACAGCTTCTGAAAACGGGGCTGAGCACTGCGTGGTGTCTGGGGCTGCAGTGGGGAGAGGAACGGCACAGTACCCAAATCCTCTGGAGCTCCAGCCATCCCCATCTGCCAAGGGTTTAAATCTCTTCTGCCTGCCTTGAGGTGTTTATTCTGACTCTGTGAGCAGGCTCCTGGATGGCTTCAGCTGTACCCGAGCATCCCTGACGAGTGGCACGAGGCTTACAGCCCCGGGGCAGCTCCTCCTGCCTCCCAGCTGCAGCATCACCTTGTGGGGCAGAGCCTTGTAGCTGGCGACAATTCCCCTACAAAAAGCTGACGATGCATCCAGGGCATGCTTAGATGAGTGTTGAAATGTCACTGAGCTTTGGCATGAGGACGCACAGCACAAGCCCAGCATCAAGTGCTCCAGCTTGTGGGATTGCCACAGCTCCAGAAACGTCTGAGGGGATGTGGGAAGGGGCTGGGAACGTCCTGGGGACCCCGCTACCTACCTGCCGGGGGAGCCGACGGGAGCTTCGGGATGCTGAGACCTGCTGTAGGAGTGCTCCTGGCAGCTCCTTCCCCCAGCTTTGCAGCCCGGAGGAGACACCGGAGGCTTTGGCTTGAAGTGCTTGGAGATGAAAGCCCGCCCGCAGGCCTTCATCCCAGCGGGCAGCGGGCAGCGGGGTGGGCACACAAAGAGGCAGCAGGCGCGGTGACCTTTGCGTCCTGCGCCGAAGGAAGCGGGAGGCAAAATGCCAGCCCCGCCAGGCTGCTCTGCCTCCAAACCCGCTGCCTGCCCCTGCTGCTGCGCCCCCTCGGAGGTGCCGAGAGCCTGCGCTGGCCTTGATCTGCGCCCGCAGCTTGTTTCGGGTGCTTTATTTTGGGGTTTGTGGGAAGGAAGAAAGCGATAAATAAATAAATAACCTCCCGCTCCCACCCCCAGGTCGCGGCAGGCTCCTTGCAGGCTCCCAGCTCTGCCAGGTGCAGGAGTTTTCCTGTGAATCCCCCCCATCAGATCCACCTCCACCCAGAGTCCTGCCGTGCAGGCGGGCAGGACACGGGATTTCTCATCCCGTATTTCTGGGAACGGGGCACAGACTGTCTGGGCGGAGGGGCTGCCGCCTTGGGAACATGCCTTGCTTCCTCCATGGGTGTTAGAAACCTTCTCTCTTTAACCTGAATCTCGCAGCCATTGCCACCTGCCTGGGTTTTTTCAAGACCTAACATCTTGCAGACTGCAGATAAAATATATATATATATCTAAAGTCCCTCTCTGCATGCTGGCCTGGAGGAAATAGAGGGCACAGCCCTGCCTCTGCAGCAGCTCCCAGGTAGCTCCTGCCTGCACTGCAGCTCCCGTCGCATCGCTGTTGCAAGGTGTTGCTCGTGACTTTTAGGATTTCGCCAGTGTAATAACTAACAAACGCTTCCATGCCAGCAGCAATTAGTGCTCGTCCTCGCTGGGGAGGAGGCAGGTCGGTCTGGGTACCTGCTGGAGCACCTCTGCTTCATCCCAGCGGCCAGACAGCGTGTGGGGGATGCAGCAAGGGACCTGAACTGCTGCCTGGGATGATGCTGTGAGCAGGAAGGACGGCGCTGTGCAGGAGGGGCGCAGGGTTCATAAATCAGACACTGCGGATGGCGCCGGTGGCGTTTACGGCTCCCCCAGCGCTGCCGGGGAGCGATGCAGAGCCCCTGTCCAGCTCGGCTCCTGGAGCATTTCGGCACCTCCTGTCCCTTCTCCGCTGCCAATTCCCACCCCAAGCCCTCCTTTCTGAGCTGCACAGAGCCACCTTGTCCTGCTGCCCTCGGCAGGGGCCGTGCTCAGCCCCCTGCACCTCTCCCGGTGGGGCTGATGGAGACGGCTCCCACGGGTACCCGGTTATCTCCTGTACCTGCTTATCTCCCACAGAAGCAGAAGCAGCTCTTGGACTTTCAGCCCGCAAGCACTTCACAAATCCCTATCTCCCCACGAGGGGACTCGCCGCCCAGCAGATATTTTCTCAGATTTAATAACTTCAACGAACACCGGGTAACCCCACCTGCGGTGGCCGTATCTTTCCCAGAGCTTTGACAGCGTTGGAGCCATTGCAAGCCAATATTTCTCTAACGTGCTGTGATATCGCTTACATCCTGCTAAAATCAGGACTTTCTTCCGAGCATGCAGACAGAGCTGGGTGAGGGAAGGGGCCAGCTCCTCGGGGAGTATCTGGCACCACGGTTTGCAGCAGCATGCAGGAAGGAGGGCAGGGGAGGAGCGGGAGGGCTGCCTTCTCCAATCCCAGCTTTCAACCGGGGCCCCTGCAAGCAAGCAGGTGATTTTTTATTTATTTCATTTTATTGTTTCTAATCTTCCACTCAGTTGGCTTGTTGGACGATGTTACCAGGAGAAAAGTGCATCATCATCAGTGTATCAGCTCCTACCTCCTCCCTGTGCTGCGGCGCCGTGCCCTGCTCAGGCTCACGTTGGCCAGGAAAAATCAAAATATGGTTAAATGTGGGGAAATGGGAGACTCCTTAAACTAAGCACAAGCAGAGAGAGAAGGTTTGAGCCGATTAAGCAGAAATCAGGGGTTGATGTGGTCTGGGAAGAGTGAAGGAAGGAGGAACTTTTGTATCCTCCCATGCTTTTTGCGCAGCCCAAGCCAAGCATTGTGTTGGGGTTACTGGAGTTCTGTGCTTCACAGGGGCCTTTAAAATGGAAAAAAAGAGCAGATGTCATTTTAAAGGAAGAAAATGTTGCCCTAAAGCCAGGAAATCCTGAAGTATCATAAGAGAAGGTCAAATGGGAACACTTATAGAAATGTCAACAGATGTCCTGCCACTTTCAGAGAGGTTTCCCCTCGTGTTTCGGACTAGAGCTATTTGTCAGATTTGACCTCAGTTTGCAGTTACCAAGGCCTCTCTTCTCTCCTTTCCCTTTTGGACAAAATTTCCTGCAGACAGAGGTGTCACACAGCTCTGAGGAGCAGCCAGCCCAGCTGCATGCCCCAGCTCCCCGTCCTCGCTTCTGTGTCATCTGCTGGAGCTCCCTCCACTGGCACTGCAGGGATGCTGATGTCCAGGGCAGCACAATTAACGTGGGCTGTGTTTTGATCTCTTTTACACCCAGGAAGCGAGGTGTGATGACTTTCTGGTGCTCTGAGTACCACCTGCCTTCAAGGAGAGGTGCTACTTGCTGTCCATGAGCACATGCAACCAGGTGTTGGTCCCACCAAGACAGCTGGAGGGGAAGAACATGGTCTCATCTTCCCAAGGCACCTGGCACTTCACTCTCAACCACAAGTCTGGGAGTTGCCAGGAGGAGGAGAAACACCACAAGTCCCCAGAGAGGTGGCTCCCTGCAATGGAACCACTCAATCAAAACAAGCACTGCAAAATCCACATTTTGGGAGCATTTAGTCCCTCGGCGCTCGGAGCATGCCAG